>NW_028126496.1:0-387021 GCF_965194825.1 Balaenoptera physalus | reverse complement strand
TGCGTGTAGCCACGGCCTCCCCAAAGGAGCGCTCTAGGTACGCTATCGGGGCTTAGCCTCTTCTAAAACCCTGCAGTGTAGGAGGAAGAACTGTGCTTTGGTACCAGCAGGAACGCAAGCCGACTTTCTCCTGTAAGTATGGCATCTTAAGGTATGACTTTGTAGAAGGAATGCTAAGCAGTTTTGGTTTCTCAGTGCCGATCAGCTTAGGGCAATGAGGCAGATTGGCATGACATGTAGGAAATGAGAGAACCGATTTCCTGGAGCTGGTGGAGTGCGGAGGAAATCCAGCTCCTCCAAGGAAGAGTGCAGTGTGTTGCCCTACACTTAGCATCCAGAGGGTGACTGGGAAAATTTTCCCGGCCTGGATGTTTCCTGGCAGGCCAGGGGAGCCTGGCCGGTCCCGGTGTTCTTGCAGGGAATAGGGTGCCCACGCGAGGTCCTCGGTACCTGAAAAGCTTACTAACGTTAAAAGAAAGCAGACCTAAAATTAAGCCTCAAGTTCTCTGCTCCAAGCTTACGCTTCGGCAGGCTATTCAAGGCTTTACCTTGAGGAAAGGACTCCCGTCAAGTTTCCTTTTAGCTCTAGAGCGTCTCAGGAGGAGCTCCCACCCAGGCTATGAAAGCACCCTGTTGATTTAGAGAAAACTCTTTCCCTTCCCAGTACACTGCCTACAGTGACAGGGACCTGTGCAAAACACTCTTATTTAGGTAGCTTCAAGGCAGCAAGAATGGAGCATTCAATATGGAAAAGCAAGCCTTGTGCCATAAATTCCCCGTTTCCAGTGAACACGCAGCCTACCTCCTTGTGATTTTACCAAGTAAATATACACTCTAGCTCCACACTGGTCCCTTCCTTGAATAAAGTTGGTTTGGCAGGGAGTTCTGCGTCTAGCCAACGGCGTCCACCAAGGAGCGATCTAGGTTCGCTATCGGGGCTTAGCTTCTTCTAAAACCCTGCACTGGAAGAGCAAGAACTGGGCTTTGGTTACAGCAGGAACGCAAGCCGACTCTCTCCTGTAAATATGGGGTCTTAAGGTATGACACTCTAGAAGGAATGCGAAGCAGTTTTGGTTTCTCTGTGCCGCTCAGCCTAGGGCAATGAGGCAGATTTCCATGACATGTAGGATGTACGAGAACAGATTTCCTGGAGCCTTTGGAGTGCTGAGGAAACCTTGGTCTCCCAAGGAAGAGTGCAGTGTGTTGCCCTACACTCAGCATACACAGAGTGACTGGGAAAGGTTTCCGGGCCTGGATGTTCCTTAGCAGCCCAGGGGAGCCTGCCGGAACTCTGTGTTCTAGTAGGGAATAGGGTGCCCACGCGAGGTCCTGGTGCCCTGAAAAGCTTACTAACGTTAAAAGAAAGCAGACCTAAATTTAAGCCTCAAGGACTCTGCTCCAAGCTTCCGCTTTGGCAGGCTATTCAAGGCTTTACCTTGAGGAAGGGACTCCCGTCAAGTTTCCTTTTAGCTCTAGAGCGTCTCAGGAGGAGCTCCCACCCAGGCTATGAAAGCACCCTGTTGATGGAGAGAACACTCGTTCCCTTCCCAGAGCCCTGCCTACTGCGACTAGACACCCGTCCTAAAACTGTTATTTAGGTAGTGTTAAGGCAACATGAATGGAGCATTCAAAATGGGAAAGCAAGGCCTGTGCCATCAGGTCCCTGTTTCCAGCGAACACGCAGCCTACCTCCCTGTTCTTTCTACCAGGTAAATACACACTCTAGCTAAACACTGGTCCCTTCCCTGAATAACGTTTTCTTGGCACGGAGTTCTCCGTGTAGCCAACTGCCTCTCCCAAGGAAGGCTCTAGGTACGCTATCGGGGCTTAGCTTCTTCTAAAACCCTGCAGTGTAAGACGTAGAACTGTGCTTTGCTTACAGCTGGAAAGCAAGCCTACTTTCTCCTGTAAGTATGGGGTGTTAAGGTATGACAATCTAGAAGGAATGCGAAGCAGTTTTGGTTCCTCAGTGCCGCTCAGCCTAGGGCAATGAGGCAAGATATGCATGACATGTGGGATGTAAGAGAACAGATTTCCTGGAGCCTTTGGAGTGCTGATTAAACCTAAGTCTCCCAAGGAAGAGTGCAGTGTGTTGCCCTACACTCAGCATACGCAGAGTGACTGGGAAAGGTTTCCGGGCCTGGATGTTTCTTAGCAGCCTAGTGGAGGCTGCCGGTACTAGGTGTTCTTGCAGGGAATAGGGAGCCCACGCGAGGTCCTCGGTGTCCTGAAAGCTTACTAACCTTCAAAGAAAACAAACCTAAAGCTAATGCTTCAAGGACTCTGCTCCAAGCTTCCGCTTTGGTAGGCTATTCAAGGCTTTATCTTGGGGAAAGGACTCACGTCACGTTTCCTTTTAGCTCTAGAGCGTCTCAGGAGGAGCTCCCACCCAGCCTATGAAAGCACCCTGTTGATCTAGAGAACACTCGTTCCCTTCCCAGAGCCCTGCCTACAGTGTCTAAAGGCCTGTCCTAAAACTGTAATTTAGGTAGCTTCAAGGCAGCATGAGTGGTGCATTCAAAATGGGAAAGCAAGCCTTGTGCCATCAGGTGACCGTTTCCAGTGAAAACGCAGCCTACCTCCTTGTGATTTCTACCAAGTAAATATACACTCTAGCTACACACTGGCCCCTTCCTTAATAAAGTTGGTTTGGCACGGAGTTCTGCGTGTAGCCACGGCCTCCCCAAAGGAGCGCTCTAGGTACGCTATCGGGGCTTAGCCTCTTCTAAAACCCTGCAGTGTAGGAGGAAGAACTGTGCTTTGGTACCAGCAGGAACGCAAGCCGACTTTCTCCTGTAAGTATGGCATCTTAAGGTATGACTTTGTAGAAGGAATGCTAAGCAGTTTTGGTTTCTCAGTGCCGATCAGCTTAGGGCAATGAGGCAGATTGGAATGACATGTAGGAAATGAGAGAACAGATTTCCTGGAGCTGGTGGAGTGCGGAGAAAATCCAGCTCCTCCAAGGAAGAGTGCAGTGTGTTGCCCTACACTTAGCATCCAGAGAGTGACTGGGAAACTTTTCCGGGCCTGGATGTTTCCTGGCAGGCCAGGGGAGCCTGGCCGGTCCCGGTGTTCTTGCAGGGAATAGGGTGCCCACGCGAGGTCCTCGGTACCTGAAAAGCTTACTAACGTTAAAAGAAAGCAGACCTAAAATTAAGCCTCAAGTTCTCTGCTCCAAGCTTCCGCTTCGGCAGGCTATTCAAGGCTTTACCTTGAGGAAAGGACTCCCGTCAAGTTTCCTTTTAGCTCTAGAGCGTCTCAGGAGGAGCTCCCAGCCAGGCTATGAAAGCACCCTGTTGATTTAGAGAAAACTCTTTCCCTTCCCAGTACACTGCCTACAGTGACAGGGACCCGTGCAAAACACTGTTATTTAGGTAGCTTCAAGGCAGCAAGAATGGAGCATTCAATATGGAAAAGCAAGCCTTGTGCCATAAATTCCCCGTTTCCAGTGAACACGCAGCCTACCTCCTTGAGATTTTACCAAGTAAATATACACTCTAGCTCCACACTGGTCCCTTCCTTGAATAAAGTTGGTTTGGCAGGGAGTTCTGCGTCTAGCCAACGGCGTCCACCAAGGAGCGATCTAGGTTCGCTATCGGGGCTTAGCTTCTTCTAAAACCCTGCACTGGAAGAGCAAGAACTGGGCTTTGGTTACAGCAGGAATGCAAGCCGACTCTCTCCTGTAAATATGGGGTCTTAAGGTATGACACTCTAGAAGGAATGCGAAGCAGTTTTGGTTTCTCAGTGCCGCTCAGCCTAGGGCAATGAGGCAGATTTCCATGACATGTAGGATGTAAGAGAACAGATTTCCTGGAGCTGTTGGAGTGCGGAGGAAACTAGGTCTCCCAAGGAAGAGTGCAGTGTGTTGCCCTACACTCAGCATACACAGAGTGACTGGGAAAGGTTTCCGGGCCTGGATGTTTCTTAGCAGGCCAGGGGAGCCTGCCTGAACTCGGTGTTCTAGCAGGGAAAAGGGTGCCCACGCGAGGTCCTGGTGCCCTGAAAAGCTTACTAACGTTAAAAGAAAGCAGACCTAAATTTAAGCCTCAAGGACTCTGCTCCAAGCTTCCGCTTCGGCAGGCTATTCAAGGCTTTACCTTGAGGAAGGGACTCCCGTCAAGTTTCCTTTTAGCTCTAGAGCGTCTCAGGAGGAGCTCCCACCCAGACTACGAAAGCACCCTGTTGATGGAGAGAACACTCGTTCCCTTCCCAGAGCCCTGCCTACTGCGACTAGACACCCGTCCTAAAACTGTTATTTAGGTAGTGTTAAGGCAACATGAATGGAGCATTCAAAATGGGAAAGCAAGGCCTGTGCCATCAGGTCCCTGTTTCCAGCGAACACGCAGCCTACCTCCTTGTGCTTTCTACCAGGTAAATACACACTCTAGCTACATACTGGTCCCTTCCCTGAATAACGTTTTCTTGGCACGGAGTTCTCCGTGTAGCCAACTGCCTCTCCCAAGGAAGGCTCTAGGTACGCTATCGGGGCTTAGCTTCTTCTAAAACCCTGCAGTGTAAGACGTAGAAGTGTGCTTTGCTTCCAGCAGGAAAGCAAGCCGACTTTCTCCTGTAAGTATGGGGTGTTAAGGTATGACACTCTAGAAGGAATGCGAAGCAGTTTTGGTTTCTCAGTGCCGCTCAGCCTAGGGCAATGAGGCAAGATATGCATGACATGTGGGATGTAAGAGAACAGATTTCCTGGAGCCTTTGGAGTGCTGATTAAACCTAGGTCTCCCAAGGAAGAGTGCAGTGTGTTGCCCTACACTCAGCATACGCAGAGTGACTGGGAAAGGTTTCCGGGCCTGGATGTTTCTTAGCAGCCTAGTGGAGGCTGCCGGTACTAGGTGTTCTTGCAGGGAATAGGGAGCCCACGCGAGGTCCTCGGTGTCCTGAAAGCTTACTAACCTTAAAAGAAAACAAACCTAAAGCTAATGCTTCAAGGACTCTGCTCCAAGCTTCCGCTTTGGTAGGCTATTCAAGGCTTTATCTTGGGGAAAGGACTCACGTCACGTTTCCTTTTAGCTCTAGAGCGTCTCAGGAGGAGCTCCCACCCAGGCTATGAAAGCACCCTGTTGATCTAGAGAACACTCGTTCCCTTCCCAGAGCCCTGCCTACAGTGTCTAAAGGCCCGTCCTAAAACTGTAATTTAGGTAGCTTCAAGGCAGCATGAGTGGTGCATTCAAAATGGGAAAGCAAGCCTTGTGCCATCAGGTGACCGTTTCCAGCGAAAACGCAGCCTACCTCCTTGTGATTTCTACCAAGTAAATATACACTCTAGCTACACACTGGCCCCTTCCTTAATAAAGTTGGTTTGGCACGGAGTTCTGCGTGTAGCCACGGCCTCCCCAAAGGAGCGCTCTAGGTACGCTATCGGGGCTTAGCCTCTTCTAAAACCCTGCAGTGTAGGAGGAAGAACTGTGCTTTGGTACCAGCAGGAACGCAAGCCGACTTTCTCCTGTAAGTATGGCATCTTAAGGTATGACTTTGTAGAAGGAATGCTAAGCAGTTTTGGTTTCTCAGTGCCGATCAGCTTAGGGCAATGAGGCAGATTGGCATGACATGTAGGAAATGAGAGAACAGATTTCCTGGAGCTAGTGGAGTGCGGAGGAAATCCAGCTCCTCCAAGGAAGAGTGCAGTGTGTTGCCCTACACTTAGCATCCAGAGAGTGACTGGGAAACTTTTCGGGGCCTGGATGTTTCCTGGCAGGCCAGGGGAGCCTGGCCGGTCCCGGTGTTCTTGCAGGGAATAGGGTGCCCACGCGAGGTCCTCGGTACCTGAAAAGCTTACTAACGTTAAAAGAAAGCAGACCTAAAATTAAGCCTCAAGTTCTCTGCTCCAAGCTTCCGCTTCGGCAGGCTATTCAAGGCTTTACCTTGAGGAAAGGACTCCCGTCAAGTTTCCTTTTAGCTCTAGAGCGTCTCAGGAGGAGCTCCCAGCCAGGCTATGAAAGCACCCTGTTGATTTAGAGAAAACTCTTTCCCTTCCCAGTACACTGCCTACAGTGACAGGGACCCGTGCAAAACACTCTTATTTAGGTAGCTTCAAGGCAGCAAGAATGGAGCATTCAATATGGAAAAGCAAGCCTTGTGCCATAAATTCCCCGTTTCCAGTGAACACGCAGCCTACCTCCTTGAGATTTTACCAAGTAAATATACACTCTAGCTCCACACTGGTCCCTTCCTTGAATAAAGTTGGTTTGGCAGGGAGTTCTGCGTCTAGCCAACGGCGTCCACCAAGGAGCGATCTAGGTTCGCTATCGGGGCTTAGCTTCTTCTAAAACCCTGCACTGGAAGAGCAAGAACTGGGCTTTGGTTACAGCAGGAATGCAAGCCGACTCTCTCCTGTAAATATGGGGTCTTAAGGTATGACACTCTAGAAGGAATGCGAAGCAGTTTTGGTTTCTCAGTGCCGCTCAGCCTAGGGCAATGAGGCAGATTTCCATGACATGTAGGATGTAAGAGAACAGATTTCCTGGAGCTGTTGGAGTGCGGAGGAAACCTAGGTCTCCCAAGGAAGAGTGCAGTGTGTTGCCCTACACTCAGCATACACAGAGTGACTGGGAAAGGTTTCCGGGCCTGGATGTTTCTTAGCAGGCCAGGGGAGCCTGCCTGAACTCGGTGTTCTAGCAGGGAAAAGGGTGCCCACGCGAGGTCCTGGTGCCCTGAAAAGCTTACTAACGTTAAAAGAAAGCAGACCTAAATTTAAGCCTCAAGGACTCTGCTCCAAGCTTCCGCTTCGGCAGGCTATTCAAGGCTTTACCTTGAGGAAGGGACTCCCGTCAAGTTTCCTTTTAGCTCTAGAGCGTCTCAGGAGGAGCTCCCACCCAGACTACGAAAGCACCCTGTTGATGGAGAGAACACTCGTTCCCTTCCCAGAGCCCTGCCTACTGCGACTAGACACCCGTCCTAAAACTGTTATTTAGGTAGTGTTAAGGCAACATGAATGGAGCATTCAAAATGGGAAAGCAAGGCCTGTGCCATCAGGTCCCTGTTTCCAGCGAACACGCAGCCTACCTCCTTGTGCTTTCTACCAGGTAAATACACACTCTAGCTACATACTGGTCCCTTCCCTGAATAACGTTTTCTTGGCACGGAGTTCTCCGTGTAGCCAACTGCCTCTCCCAAGGAAGGCTCTAGGTACGCTATCGGGGCTTAGCTTCTTCTAAAACCCTGCAGTGTAAGACGTAGAAGTGTGCTTTGCTTCCAGCAGGATAGCAAGCCGACTTTCTCCTGTAAGTATGGGGTGTTAAGGTATGACACTCTAGAAGTAATGCGAAGCAGTTTTGGTTTCTCAGTGCCGCTCAGCCTAGGGCAATGAGGCAAGATATGCATGACATGTGGGATGTAAGAGAACAGATTTCCTGGAGCCTTTGGAGTGCTGATTAAACCTAGGTCTCCCAAGGAAGAGTGCAGTGTGTTGCCCTACACTCAGCATACGCAGAGTGACTGGGAAAGGTTTCCGGGCCTGGATGTTTCTTAGCAGCCTAGTGGAGGCTGCCGGTACTAGGTGTTCTTGCAGGGAATAGGGAGCCCACGCGAGGTCCTCGGTGTCCTGAAAGCTTACTAACCTTCAAAGAAAACAAACCTAAAGCTAATGCTTCAAGGACTCTGCTCCAAGCTTCCGCTTTGGTAGGCTATTCAAGGCTTTATCTTGGGGAAAGGACTCACGTCACGTTTCCTTTTAGCTCTAGAGCGTCTCAGGAGGAGCTCCCACCCAGCCTATGAAAGCACCCTGTTGATCTAGAGAACACTCGTTCCCTTCCCAGAGCCCTGCCTACAGTGTCTAAAGGCCCGTCCTAAAACTGTAATTTAGGTAGCTTCAAGGCAGCATGAGTGGTGCATTCAAAATGGGAAAGCAAGCCTTGTGCCATCAGGTGACCGTTTCCAGCGAAAACGCAGCCTACCTCCTTGTGATTTCTACCAAGTAAATATACACTCTAGCTACACACTGGCCCCTTCCTTAATAAAGTTGGTTTGGCACGGAGTTCTGCGTGTAGCCACGGCCTCCCCAAAGGAGCGCTCTAGGTACGCTATCGGGGCTTAGCCTCTTCTAAAACCCTGCAGTGTAGGAGGAAGAACTGTGCTTTGGTACCAGCAGGAACGCAAGCCGACTTTCTCCTGTAAGTATGGCATCTTAAGGTATGACTTTGTAGAAGGAATGCTAAGCAGTTTTGGTTTCTCAGTGCCGATCAGCTTAGGGCAATGAGGCAGATTGGCATGACATGTAGGAAATGAGAGAACCGATTTCCTGGAGCTGGTGGAGTGCGGAGGAAATCCAGCTCCTCCAAGGAAGAGTGCAGTGTGTTGCCCTACACTTAGCATCCAGAGGGTGACTGGGAAACTTTTCCGGGCCTGGATGTTTCCTGGCAGGCCAGGGGAGCCTGGCCGGTCCCGGTGTTCTTGCAGGGAATAGGGTGCCCACGCGAGGTCCTCGGTACCTGAAAAGCTTACTAACGTTAAAAGAAAGCAGACCTAAAATTAAGCCTCAAGTTCTCTGCTCCAAGCTTACGCTTCGGCAGGCTATTCAAGGCTTTACCTTGAGGAAAGGACTCCCGTCAAGTTTCCTTTTAGCTCTAGAGCGTCTCAGGAGGAGCTCCCACCCAGGCTATGAAAGCACCCTGTTGATTTAGAGAAAACTCTTTCCCTTCCCAGTACACTGCCTACAGTGACAGGGACCTGTGCAAAACACTCTTATTTAGGTAGCTTCAAGGCAGCAAGAATGGAGCATTCAATATGGAAAAGCAAGCCTTGTGCCATAAATTCCCCGTTTCCAGTGAACACGCAGCCTACCTCCTTGTGATTTTACCAAGTAAATATACACTCTAGCTCCACACTGGTCCCTTCCTTGAATAAAGTTGGTTTGGCAGGGAGTTCTGCGTCTAGCCAACGGCGTCCACCAAGGAGCGATCTAGGTTCGCTATCGGGGCTTAGCTTCTTCTAAAACCCTGCACTGGAAGAGCAAGAACTGGGCTTTGGTTACAGCAGGAACGCAAGCCGACTCTCTCCTGTAAATATGGGGTCTTAAGGTATGACACTCTAGAAGGAATGCGAAGCAATTTTGGTTTCTCTGTGCCGCTCAGCCTAGGGCAATGAGGCAGATTTCCATGACATGTAGGATGTACGAGAACAGATTTCCTGGAGCCTTTGGAGTGCTGAGGAAACCTTGGTCTCCCAAGGAAGAGTGCAGTGTGTTGCCCTACACTCAGCATACACAGAGTGACTGGGAAAGGTTTCCGGGCCTGGATGTTCCTTAGCAGCCCAGGGGAGCCTGCCGGAACTCTGTGTTCTAGTAGGGAATAGGGTGCCCACGCGAGGTCCTGGTGCCCTGAAAAGCTTACTAACGTTAAAAGAAAGCAGACCTAAATTTAAGCCTCAAGGACTCTGCCCCAAGCTTCCGCTTTGGCAGGCTATTCAAGGCTTTACCTTGAGGAAGGGACTCCCGTCAAGTTTCCTTTTAGCTCTAGAGCGTCTCAGGAGGAGCTCCCACCCAGGCTATGAAAGCACCCTGTTGATGGAGAGAACACTCGTTCCCTTCCCAGAGCCCTGCCTACTGCGACTAGACACCCGTCCTAAAACTGTTATTTAGGTAGTGTTAAGGCAACATGAATGGAGCATTCAAAATGGGAAAGCAAGGCCTGTGCCATCAGGTCCCTGTTTCCAGCGAACACGCAGCCTACCTCCCTGTTCTTTCTACCAGGTAAATACACACCCTAGCTAAACACTGGTCCCTTCCCTGAATAACGTTTTCTTGGCACGGAGTTCTCCGTGTAGCCAACTGCCTCTCCCAAGGAAGGCTCTAGGTACGCTATCGGGGCTTAGCTTCTTCTAAAACCCTGCAGTGTAAGACGTAGAACTGTGCTTTGCTTACAGCTGGAAAGCAAGCCTACTTTCTCCTGTAAGTATGGGGTGTTAAGGTATGACAATCTAGAAGGAATGCGAAGCAGTTTTGGTTCCTCAGTGCCGCTCAGCCTAGGGCAATGAGGCAAGATATGCATGACATGTGGGATGTAAGAGAACAGATTTCCTGGAGCCTTTGGAGTGCTGATTAAACCTAAGTCTCCCAAGGAAGAGTGCAGTGTGTTGCCCTACACTCAGCATACGCAGAGTGACTGGGAAAGGTTTCCGGGCCTGGATGTTTCTTAGCAGCCTAGTGGAGGCTGCCGGTACTAGGTGTTCTTGCAGGGAATAGGGAGCCCACGCGAGGTCCTCGGTGTCCTGAAAGCTTACTAACCTTCAAAGAAAACAAACCTAAAGCTAATGCTTCAAGGACTCTGCTCCAAGCTTCCGCTTTGGTAGGCTATTCAAGGCTTTATCTTGGGGAAAGGACTCACGTCACGTTTCCTTTTAGCTCTAGAGCGTCTCAGGAGGAGCTCCCACCCAGCCTATGAAGGCACCCTGTTGACCTAGAGAACACTCGTTCCCTTCCCAGAGCCCTGCCTACAGTGTCTAAAGGCCCGTCCTAAAACTGTAATTTAGGTAGCTTCAAGGCAGCATGAGTGGTGCATTCAAAATGGGAAAGCAAGCCTTGTGCCATCAGGTGACCGTTTCCAGCGAAAACGCAGCCTACCTCCTTGTGATTTCTACCAAGTAAATATACACTCTAGCTACACACTGGCCCCTTCCTTAATAAAGTTGGTTTGGCACGGAGTTCTGCGTGTAGCCACGGCCTCCCCAAAGGAGCGCTCTAGGTACGCTATCGGGGCTTAGCCTCTTCTAAAACCCTGCAGTGTAGGAGGAAGAACTGTGCTTTGGTACCAGCAGGAACGCAAGCCGACTTTCTCCTGTAAGTATGGCATCTTAAGGTATGACTTTGTAGAAGGAATGCTAAGCAGTTTTGGTTTCTCAGTGCCGATCAGCTTAGGGCAATGAGGCAGATTGGCATGACATGTAGGAAATGAGAGAACCGATTTCCTGGAGCTGGTGGAGTGCGGAGGAAATCCAGCTCCTCCAAGGAAGAGTGCAGTGTGTTGCCCTACACTTAGCATCCAGAGGGTGACTGGGAAACTTTTCCGGGCCTGGATGTTTCCTGGCAGGCCAGGGGAGCCTGGCCGGTCCCGGTGTTCTTGCAGGGAATAGGGTGCCCACGCGAGGTCCTCGGTACCTGAAAAGCTTACTAACGTTAAAAGAAAGCAGACCTAAAATTAAGCCTCAAGTTCTCTGCTCCAAGCTTACGCTTCGGCAGGCTATTCAAGGCTTTACCTTGAGGAAAGGACTCCCGTCAAGTTTCCTTTTAGCTCTAGAGCGTCTCAGGAGGAGCTCCCACCCAGGCTATGAAAGCACCCTGTTGATTTAGAGAAAACTCTTTCCCTTCCCAGTACACTGCCTACAGTGACAGGGACCTGTGCAAAACACTCTTATTTAGGTAGCTTCAAGGCAGCAAGAATGGAGCATTCAATATGGAAAAGCAAGCCTTGTGCCATAAATTCCCCGTTTCCAGTGAACACGCAGCCTACCTCCTTGTGATTTTACCAAGTAAATATACACTCTAGCTCCACACTGGTCCCTTCCTTGAATAAAGTTGGTTTGGCAGGGAGTTCTGCGTCTAGCCAACGGCGTCCACCAAGGAGCGATCTAGGTTCGCTATCGGGGCTTAGCTTCTTCTAAAACCCTGCACTGGAAGAGCAAGAACTGGGCTTTGGTTACAGCAGGAACGCAAGCCGACTCTCTCCTGTAAATATGGGGTCTTAACGTATGACACTCTAGAAGGAATGCGAAGCAGTTTTGGTTTCTCTGTGCCGCTCAGCCTAGGGCAATGAGGCAGATTTCCATGACATGTAGGATGTACGAGAACAGATTTCCTGGAGCCTTTGGAGTGCTGAGGAAACCTTGGTCTCCCAAGGAAGAGTGCAGTGTGTTGCCCTACACTCAGCATACGCAGAGTGACTGGGAAAGGTTTCCGGGCCTGGATGTTTCTTAGCAGCCTAGTGGAGGCTGCCGGTACTAGGTGTTCTTGCAGGGAATAGGGAGCCCACGCGAGGTCCTCGGTGTCCTGAAAGCTTACTAACCTTCAAAGAAAACAAACCTAAAGCTAATGCTTCAAGGACTCTGCTCCAAGCTTCCGCTTTGGTAGGCTATTCAAGGCTTTATCTTGGGGAAAGGACTCACGTCACGTTTCCTTTTAGCTCTAGAGCGTCTCAGGAGGAGCTCCCACCCAGCCTATGAAAGCACCCTGTTGATCTAGAGAACACTCGTTCCCTTCCCAGAGCCCTGCCTACAGTGTCTAAAGGCCCGTCCTAAAACTGTAATTTAGGTAGCTTCAAGGCAGCATGAGTGGTGCATTCAAAATGGGAAAGCAAGCCTTGTGCCATCAGGTGACCGTTTCCAGCGAAAACGCAGCCTACCTCCTTGTGATTTCTACCAAGTAAATATACACTCTAGCTACACACTGGCCCCTTCCTTAATAAAGTTGGTTTGGCACGGAGTTCTGCGTGTAGCCACGGCCTCCCCAAAGGAGCGCTCTAGGTACGCTATCGGGGCTTAGCCTCTTCTAAAACCCTGCAGTGTAGGAGGAAGAACTGTGCTTTGGTACCAGCAGGAACGCAAGCCGACTTTCTCCTGTAAGTATGGCATCTTAAGGTATGACTTTGTAGAAGGAATGCTAAGCAGTTTTGGTTTCTCAGTGCCGATCAGCTTAGGGCAATGAGGCAGATTGGCATGACATGTAGGAAATGAGAGAACCGATTTCCTGGAGCTGGTGGAGTGCGGAGGAAATCCAGCTCCTCCAAGGAAGAGTGCAGTGTGTTGCCCTACACTTAGCATCCAGAGGGTGACTGGGAAAATTTTCCCGGCCTGGATGTTTCCTGGCAGGCCAGGGGAGCCTGGCCGGTCCCGGTGTTCTTGCAGGGAATAGGGTGCCCACGCGAGGTCCTCGGTACCTGAAAAGCTTACTAACGTTAAAAGAAAGCAGACCTAAAATTAAGCCTCAAGTTCTCTGCTCCAAGCTTACGCTTCGGCAGGCTATTCAAGGCTTTACCTTGAGGAAAGGACTCCCGTCAAGTTTCCTTTTAGCTCTAGAGCGTCTCAGGAGGAGCTCCCACCCAGGCTATGAAAGCACCCTGTTGATTTAGAGAAAACTCTTTCCCTTCCCAGTACACTGCCTACAGTGACAGGGACCTGTGCAAAACACTCTTATTTAGGTAGCTTCAAGGCAGCAAGAATGGAGCATTCAATATGGAAAAGCAAGCCTTGTGCCATAAATTCCCCGTTTCCAGTGAACACGCAGCCTACCTCCTTGTGATTTTACCAAGTAAATATACACTCTAGCTCCACACTGGTCCCTTCCTTGAATAAAGTTGGTTTGGCAGGGAGTTCTGCGTCTAGCCAACGGCGTCCACCAAGGAGCGATCTAGGTTCGCTATCGGGGCTTAGCTTCTTCTAAAACCCTGCACTGGAAGAGCAAGAACTGGGCTTTGGTTACAGCAGGAACGCAAGCCGACTCTCTCCTGTAAATATGGGGTCTTAAGGTATGACACTCTAGAAGGAATGCGAAGCAGTTTTGGTTTCTCTGTGCCGCTCAGCCTAGGGCAATGAGGCAGATTTCCATGACATGTAGGATGTACGAGAACAGATTTCCTGGAGCCTTTGGAGTGCTGAGGAAACCTTGGTCTCCCAAGGAAGAGTGCAGTGTGTTGCCCTACACTCAGCATACACAGAGTGACTGGGAAAGGTTTCCGGGCCTGGATGTTCCTTAGCAGCCCAGGGGAGCCTGCCGGAACTCTGTGTTCTAGTAGGGAATAGGGTGCCCACGCGAGGTCCTGGTGCCCTGAAAAGCTTACTAACGTTAAAAGAAAGCAGACCTAAATTTAAGCCTCAAGGACTCTGCTCCAAGCTTCCGCTTTGGCAGGCTATTCAAGGCTTTACCTTGAGGAAGGGACTCCCGTCAAGTTTCCTTTTAGCTCTAGAGCGTCTCAGGAGGAGCTCCCACCCAGGCTATGAAAGCACCCTGTTGATGGAGAGAACACTCGTTCCCTTCCCAGAGCCCTGCCTACTGCGACTAGACACCCGTCCTAAAACTGTTATTTAGGTAGTGTTAAGGCAACATGAATGGAGCATTCAAAATGGGAAAGCAAGGCCTGTGCCATCAGGTCCCTGTTTCCAGCGAACACGCAGCCTACCTCCCTGTTCTTTCTACCAGGTAAATACACACTCTAGCTAAACACTGGTCCCTTCCCTGAATAACGTTTTCTTGGCACGGAGTTCTCCGTGTAGCCAACTGCCTCTCCCAAGGAAGGCTCTAGGTACGCTATCGGGGCTTAGCTTCTTCTAAAACCCTGCAGTGTAAGACGTAGAACTGTGCTTTGCTTACAGCTGGAAAGCAAGCCTACTTTCTCCTGTAAGTATGGGGTGTTAAGGTATGACAATCTAGAAGGAATGCGAAGCAGTTTTGGTTCCTCAGTGCCGCTCAGCCTAGGGCAATGAGGCAAGATATGCATGACATGTGGGATGTAAGAGAACAGATTTCCTGGAGCCTTTGGAGTGCTGATTAAACCTAAGTCTCCCAAGGAAGAGTGCAGTGTGTTGCCCTACACTCAGCATACGCAGAGTGACTGGGAAAGGTTTCCGGGCCTGGATGTTTCTTAGCAGCCTAGTGGAGGCTGCCGGTACTAGGTGTTCTTGCAGGGAATAGGGAGCCCACGCGAGGTCCTCGGTGTCCTGAAAGCTTACTAACCTTCAAAGAAAACAAACCTAAAGCTAATGCTTCAAGGACTCTGCTCCAAGCTTCCGCTTTGGTAGGCTATTCAAGGCTTTATCTTGGGGAAAGGACTCACGTCACGTTTCCTTTTAGCTCTAGAGCGTCTCAGGAGGAGCTCCCACCCAGCCTATGAAAGCACCCTGTTGATCTAGAGAACACTCGTTCCCTTCCCAGAGCCCTGCCTACAGTGTCTAAAGGCCTGTCCTAAAACTGTTATTTAGGTAGCTTCAAGGCAGCATGAGTGGTGCATTCAAAATGGGAAAGCAAGCCTTGTGCCATCAGGTGACCGTTTCCAGTGAAAACGCAGCCTACCTCCTTGTGATTTCTACCAAGTAAATATACACTCTAGCTACACACTGGCCCCTTCCTTAATAAAGTTGGTTTGGCACGGAGTTCTGCGTGTAGCCACGGCCTCCCCAAAGGAGCGCTCTAGGTACGCTATCGGGGCTTAGCCTCTTCTAAAACCCTGCAGTGTAGGAGGAAGAACTGTGCTTTGGTACCAGCAGGAACGCAAGCCGACTTTCTCCTGTAAGTATGGCATCTTAAGGTATGACTTTGTAGAAGGAATGCTAAGCAGTTTTGGTTTCTCAGTGCCGATCAGCTTAGGGCAATGAGGCAGATTGGAATGACATGTAGGAAATGAGAGAACAGATTTCCTGGAGCTGGTGGAGTGCGGAGAAAATCCAGCTCCTCCAAGGAAGAGTGCAGTGTGTTGCCCTACACTTAGCATCCAGAGAGTGACTGGGAAACTTTTCCGGGCCTGGATGTTTCCTGGCAGGCCAGGGGAGCCTGGCCGGTCCCGGTGTTCTTGCAGGGAATAGGGTGCCCACGCGAGGTCCTCGGTACCTGAAAAGCTTACTAACGTTAAAAGAAAGCAGACCTAAAATTAAGCCTCAAGTTCTCTGCTCCAAGCTTCCGCTTCGGCAGGCTATTCAAGGCTTTACCTTGAGGAAAGGACTCCCGTCAAGTTTCCTTTTAGCTCTAGAGCGTCTCAGGAGGAGCTCCCAGCCAGGCTATGAAAGCACCCTGTTGATTTAGAGAAAACTCTTTCCCTTCCCAGTACACTGCCTACAGTGACAGGGACCCGTGCAAAACACTGTTATTTAGGTAGCTTCAAGGCAGCAAGAATGGAGCATTCAATATGGAAAAGCAAGCCTTGTGCCATAAATTCCCCGTTTCCAGTGAACACGCAGCCTACCTCCTTGAGATTTTACCAAGTAAATATACACTCTAGCTCCACACTGGTCCCTTCCTTGAATAAAGTTGGTTTGGCAGGGAGTTCTGCGTCTAGCCAACGGCGTCCACCAAGGAGCGATCTAGGTTCGCTATCGGGGCTTAGCTTCTTCTAAAACCCTGCACTGGAAGAGCAAGAACTGGGCTTTGGTTACAGCAGGAATGCAAGCCGACTCTCTCCTGTAAATATGGGGTCTTAAGGTATGACACTCTAGAAGGAATGCGAAGCAGTTTTGGTTTCTCAGTGCCGCTCAGCCTAGGGCAATGAGGCAGATTTCCATGACATGTAGGATGTAAGAGAACAGATTTCCTGGAGCTGTTGGAGTGCGGAGGAAACTAGGTCTCCCAAGGAAGAGTGCAGTGTGTTGCCCTACACTCAGCATACACAGAGTGACTGGGAAAGGTTTCCGGGCCTGGATGTTTCTTAGCAGGCCAGGGGAGCCTGCCTGAACTCGGTGTTCTAGCAGGGAAAAGGGTGCCCACGCGAGGTCCTGGTGCCCTGAAAAGCTTACTAACGTTAAAAGAAAGCAGACCTAAATTTAAGCCTCAAGGACTCTGCTCCAAGCTTCCGCTTCGGCAGGCTATTCAAGGCTTTACCTTGAGGAAGGGACTCCCGTCAAGTTTCCTTTTAGCTCTAGAGCGTCTCAGGAGGAGCTCCCACCCAGACTACGAAAGCACCCTGTTGATGGAGAGAACACTCGTTCCCTTCCCAGAGCCCTGCCTACTGCGACTAGACACCCGTCCTAAAACTGTTATTTAGGTAGTGTTAAGGCAACATGAATGGAGCATTCAAAATGGGAAAGCAAGGCCTGTGCCATCAGGTCCCTGTTTCCAGCGAACACGCAGCCTACCTCCTTGTGCTTTCTACCAGGTAAATACACACTCTAGCTACATACTGGTCCCTTCCCTGAATAACGTTTTCTTGGCACGGAGTTCTCCGTGTAGCCAACTGCCTCTCCCAAGGAAGGCTCTAGGTACGCTATCGGGGCTTAGCTTCTTCTAAAACCCTGCAGTGTAAGACGTAGAAGTGTGCTTTGCTTCCAGCAGGAAAGCAAGCCGACTTTCTCCTGTAAGTATGGGGTGTTAAGGTATGACACTCTAGAAGGAATGCGAAGCAGTTTTGGTTTCTCAGTGCCGCTCAGCCTAGGGCAATGAGGCAAGATATGCATGACATGTGGGATGTAAGAGAACAGATTTCCTGGAGCCTTTGGAGTGCTGATTAAACCTAGGTCTCCCAAGGAAGAGTGCAGTGTGTTGCCCTACACTCAGCATACGCAGAGTGACTGGGAAAGGTTTCCGGGCCTGGATGTTTCTTAGCAGCCTAGTGGAGGCTGCCGGTACTAGGTGTTCTTGCAGGGAATAGGGAGCCCACGCGAGGTCCTCGGTGTCCTGAAAGCTTACTAACCTTAAAAGAAAACAAACCTAAAGCTAATGCTTCAAGGACTCTGCTCCAAGCTTCCGCTTTGGTAGGCTATTCAAGGCTTTATCTTGGGGAAAGGACTCACGTCACGTTTCCTTTTAGCTCTAGAGCGTCTCAGGAGGAGCTCCCACCCAGGCTATGAAAGCACCCTGTTGATCTAGAGAACACTCGTTCCCTTCCCAGAGCCCTGCCTACAGTGTCTAAAGGCCCGTCCTAAAACTGTAATTTAGGTAGCTTCAAGGCAGCATGAGTGGTGCATTCAAAATGGGAAAGCAAGCCTTGTGCCATCAGGTGACCGTTTCCAGCGAAAACGCAGCCTACCTCCTTGTGATTTCTACCAAGTAAATATACACTCTAGCTACACACTGGCCCCTTCCTTAATAAAGTTGGTTTGGCACGGAGTTCTGCGTGTAGCCACGGCCTCCCCAAAGGAGCGCTCTAGGTACGCTATCGGGGCTTAGCCTCTTCTAAAACCCTGCAGTGTAGGAGGAAGAACTGTGCTTTGGTACCAGCAGGAACGCAAGCCGACTTTCTCCTGTAAGTATGGCATCTTAAGGTATGACTTTGTAGAAGGAATGCTAAGCAGTTTTGGTTTCTCAGTGCCGATCAGCTTAGGGCAATGAGGCAGATTGGCATGACATGTAGGAAATGAGAGAACAGATTTCCTGGAGCTAGTGGAGTGCGGAGGAAATCCAGCTCCTCCAAGGAAGAGTGCAGTGTGTTGCCCTACACTTAGCATCCAGAGAGTGACTGGGAAACTTTTCGGGGCCTGGATGTTTCCTGGCAGGCCAGGGGAGCCTGGCCGGTCCCGGTGTTCTTGCAGGGAATAGGGTGCCCACGCGAGGTCCTCGGTACCTGAAAAGCTTACTAACGTTAAAAGAAAGCAGACCTAAAATTAAGCCTCAAGTTCTCTGCTCCAAGCTTCCGCTTCGGCAGGCTATTCAAGGCTTTACCTTGAGGAAAGGACTCCCGTCAAGTTTCCTTTTAGCTCTAGAGCGTCTCAGGAGGAGCTCCCAGCCAGGCTATGAAAGCACCCTGTTGATTTAGAGAAAACTCTTTCCCTTCCCAGTACACTGCCTACAGTGACAGGGACCCGTGCAAAACACTCTTATTTAGGTAGCTTCAAGGCAGCAAGAATGGAGCATTCAATATGGAAAAGCAAGCCTTGTGCCATAAATTCCCCGTTTCCAGTGAACACGCAGCCTACCTCCTTGAGATTTTACCAAGTAAATATACACTCTAGCTCCACACTGGTCCCTTCCTTGAATAAAGTTGGTTTGGCAGGGAGTTCTGCGTCTAGCCAACGGCGTCCACCAAGGAGCGATCTAGGTTCGCTATCGGGGCTTAGCTTCTTCTAAAACCCTGCACTGGAAGAGCAAGAACTGGGCTTTGGTTACAGCAGGAATGCAAGCCGACTCTCTCCTGTAAATATGGGGTCTTAAGGTATGACACTCTAGAAGGAATGCGAAGCAGTTTTGGTTTCTCAGTGCCGCTCAGCCTAGGGCAATGAGGCAGATTTCCATGACATGTAGGATGTAAGAGAACAGATTTCCTGGAGCTGTTGGAGTGCGGAGGAAACCTAGGTCTCCCAAGGAAGAGTGCAGTGTGTTGCCCTACACTCAGCATACACAGAGTGACTGGGAAAGGTTTCCGGGCCTGGATGTTTCTTAGCAGGCCAGGGGAGCCTGCCTGAACTCGGTGTTCTAGCAGGGAAAAGGGTGCCCACGCGAGGTCCTGGTGCCCTGAAAAGCTTACTAACGTTAAAAGAAAGCAGACCTAAATTTAAGCCTCAAGGACTCTGCTCCAAGCTTCCGCTTCGGCAGGCTATTCAAGGCTTTACCTTGAGGAAGGGACTCCCGTCAAGTTTCCTTTTAGCTCTAGAGCGTCTCAGGAGGAGCTCCCACCCAGACTACGAAAGCACCCTGTTGATGGAGAGAACACTCGTTCCCTTCCCAGAGCCCTGCCTACTGCGACTAGACACCCGTCCTAAAACTGTTATTTAGGTAGTGTTAAGGCAACATGAATGGAGCATTCAAAATGGGAAAGCAAGGCCTGTGCCATCAGGTCCCTGTTTCCAGCGAACACGCAGCCTACCTCCTTGTGCTTTCTACCAGGTAAATACACACTCTAGCTACACACTGGTCCCTTCCCTGAATAACGTTTTCTTGGCATGGAGTTCTCCGTGTAGCCAACTGCCTATCCCAAGGAAGGCTCTAGGTACGCTATCGGGGCTTAGCTTCTTCTAAAACCCTGCAGTGTAAGACGTAGAACTGTGCTTTGCTTCCAGCAGGAAAGCAAGCCGACTTTCTCCTGTAAGTATGGGGTGTTAAGGTATGACACTCTAGAAGGAATGCGAAGCAGTTTTGGTTTCTCAGTGCCGCTCAGCCTAGGGCAATGAGGCAAGATATGCATGACATGTGGGATGTAAGAGAACAGATTTCCTGGAGCCTTTGGAGTGCTGATTAAACCTAGGTCTCCCAAGGAAGAGTGCAGTGTGTTGCCCTACACTCAGCATACGCAGAGTGACTGGGAAAGGTTTCCGGGCCTGGATGTTTCTTAGCAGCCTAGTGGAGGCTGCCGGTACTAGGTGTTCTTGCAGGGAATAGGGAGCCCACGCGAGGTCCTCGGTGTCCTGAAAGCTTACTAACCTTCAAAGAAAACAAACCTAAAGCTAATGCTTCAAGGACTCTGCTCCAAGCTTCCGCTTTGGTAGGCTATTCAAGGCTTTATCTTGGGGAAAGGACTCACGTCACGTTTCCTTTTAGCTCTAGAGCGTCTCAGGAGGAGCTCCCACCCAGGCTATGAAAGCACCCTGTTGATCTAGAGAACACTCGTTCCCTTCCCAGAGCCCTGCCTACAGTGTCTAAAGGCCCGTCCTAAAACTGTAATTTAGGTAGCTTCAAGGCAGCATGAGTGGTGCATTCAAAATGGGAAAGCAAGCCTTGTGCCATCAGGTGACCGTTTCCAGCGAAAACGCAGCCTACCTCCTTGTGATTTCTACCAAGTAAATATACACTCTAGCTACACCCTGGCCCCTTCCTTAATAAAGTTGGTTTGGCACGGAGTTCTGCGTGTAGCCACGGCCTCCCCAAAGGAGCGCTCTAGGTACGCTATCGGGGCTTAGCCTCTTCTAAAACCCTGCAGTGTAGGAGGAAGAACTGTGCTTTGGTACCAGCAGGAACGCAAGCCGACTTTCTCCTGTAAGTATGGCATCTTAAGGTATGACTTTGTAGAAGGAATGCTAAGCAGTTTTGGTTTCTCAGTGCCGATCAGCTTAGGGCAATGAGGCAGATTGGCATGACATGTAGGAAATGAGAGAACAGATTTCCTGGAGCTAGTGGAGTGCGGAGGAAATCCAGCTCCTCCAAGGAAGAGTGCAGTGTGTTGCCCTACACTTAGCATCCAGAGAGTGACTGGGAAACTTTTCGGGGCCTGGATGTTTCCTGGCAGGCCAGGGGAGCCTGGCCGGTCCCGGTGTTCTTGCAGGGAATAGGGTGCCCACGCGAGGTCCTCGGTACCTGAAAAGCTTACTAACGTTAAAAGAAAGCAGACCTAAAATTAAGCCTCAAGTTCTCTGCTCCAAGCTTCCGCTTCGGCAGGCTATTCAAGGCTTTACCTTGAGGAAAGGACTCCCGTCAAGTTTCCTTTTAGCTCTAGAGCGTCTCAGGAGGAGCTCCCAGCCAGGCTATGAAAGCACCCTGTTGATTTAGAGAAAACTCTTTCCCTTCCCAGTACACTGCCTACAGTGACAGGGACCCGTGCAAAACACTGTTATTTAGGTAGCTTCAAGGCAGCAAGAATGGAGCATTCAATATGGAAAAGCAAGCCTTGTGCCATAAATTCCCCGTTTCCAGTGAACACGCAGCCTACCTCCTTGAGATTTTACCAAGTAAATATACACTCTAGCTCCACACTGGTCCCTTCCTTGAATAAAGTTGGTTTGGCAGGGAGTTCTGCGTCTAGCCAACGGCGTCCACCAAGGAGCGATCTAGGTTCGCTATCGGGGCTTAGCTTCTTCTAAAACCCTGCACTGGAAGAGCAAGAACTGGGCTTTGGTTACAGCAGGAACGCAAGCCGACTCTCTCCTGTAAATATGGGGTCTTAAGGTATGACACTCTAGAAGGAATGCGAAGCAGTTTTGGTTTCTCAGTGCCGCTCAGCCTAGGGCAATGAGGCAGATTTCCATGACATGTACGATATACGAGAACAGATTTCCTGGAGCCTTTGGAGTGCTGAGGAAACCTTGGTCTCCCAAGGAAGAGTGCAGTGTGTTGCCCTACACTCAGCATACACAGAGTGACTGGGAAAGGTTTCCGGGCCTGGATGTTCCTTAGCAGCCCAGGGGAGCCTGCCGGAACTCTGTGTTCTAGTAGGGAATAGGGTGCCCACGCGAGGTCCTGGTGCCCTGAAAAGCTTACTAACGTTAAAAGAAAGCAGACCTAAATTTAAGCCTCAAGGACTCTGCTCCAAGCTTCCGCTTCGGCAGGCTATTCAAGGCTTTACGTTGAGGAAGGGACTCCCGTCAAGTTTCCTTTTAGCTCTAGAGCGTCTCAGGAGGAGCTCCCACCCAGGCTATGAAAGCACCCTGTTGATGGAGAGAACACTCGTTCCCTTCCCAGAGCCCTGCCTACTGCGACTAGACACCCGTCCTAAAACTGTTATTTAGGTAGTGTTAAGGCAACATGAATGGAGCATTCAAAATGGGAAAGCAAGGCCTGTGCCATCAGGTCCCTGTTTCCAGCGAACACGCAGCCTACCTCCTTGTGCTTTCTACCAGGTAAATACACACTCTAGCTAAACCCTGGTCCCTTCCCTGAATAACGTTTTCTTGGCACGGAGTTCTCCGTGTAGCCAACTGCCTCTCCCAAGGAAGGCTCTAGGTACGCTATCGGGGCTTAGCTTCTTCTAAAACCCTGCAGTGTAAGACGTAGAAGTGTGCTTTGCTTCCAGCAGGAAAGCAAGCCGACTTTCTCCTGTAAGTATGGGGTGTTAAGGTATGACACTCTAGAAGGAATGCGAAGCAGTTTTGGTTTCTCAGTGCCGCTCAGCCTAGGGCAATGAGGCAAGATATGCATGACATGTGGGATGTAAGAGAACAGATTTCCTGGAGCCTTTGCAGTGCTGATTAAACCTAGGTCTCCCAAGGAAGAGTGCAGTGTGTTGCCCTACACTCAGCATACGCAGAGTGACTGGGAAAGGTTTCCGGGCCTGGATGTTTCTTAGCAGCCTAGTGGAGGCTGCCGGTACTAGGTGTTCTTGCAGGGAATAGGGAGCCCACGCGAGGTCCTCGGTGTCCTGAAAGCTTACTAACCTTCAAAGAAAACAAACCTAAAGCTAATGCTTCAAGGACTCTGCTCCAAGCTTCCGCTTTGGTAGGCTATTCAAGGCTTTATCTTGGGGAAAGGACTCACGTCACGTTTCCTTTTAGCTCTAGAGCGTCTCAGGAGGAGCTCCCACCCAGGCTATGAAAGCACCCTGTTGATCTAGAGAACACTCGTTCCCTTCCCAGAGCCCTGCCTACAGTGTCTAAAGGCCCGTCCTAAAACTGTAATTTAGGTAGCTTCAAGGCAGCATGAGTGGTGCATTCAAAATGGGAAAGCAAGCCTTGTGCCATCAGGTGACCGTTTCCAGCGAAAACGCAGCCTACCTCCTTGTGATTTCTACCAAGTAAATATACACTCTAGCTACACACTGGCCCCTTCCTTAATAAAGTTGGTTTGGCACGGAGTTCTGCGTGTAGCCACGGCCTCCCCAAAGGAGCGCTCTAGGTACGCTATCGGGGCTTAGCCTCTTCTAACACCCTGCAGTGGAGGAGGAAGAACTGTGCTTTGGTACCAGCAGGAACGCAAGCCGACTTTCTCCTGTAAGTATGGCATCTTAAGGTATGACTTTGTAGAAGGAATGCTAAGCAGTTTTGGTTTCTCAGTGCCGATCAGCTTAGGGCAATGAGGCAGATTGGCATGACATGTAGGAAATGAGAGAACAGATTTCCTGGAGCTGGTGGAGTGCGGAGGAAATCCAGCTCCTCCAAGGAAGAGTGCAGTGTGTTGCCCTACACTTAGCATCCAGAGAGTGACTGGGAAACTTTTCCGGGCCTGGATGTTTCCTGGCAGGCCAGGGGAGCCTGGCCGGTCCCGGTGTTCTTGCAGGGAATAGGGTGCCCACGCGAGGTCCTCGGTACCTGAAAAGCTTACTAACGTTAAAAGAAAGCAGACCTAAAATTAAGCCTCAAGTTCTCTGCTCCAAGCTTCCGCTTCGGCAGGCTATTCAAGGCTTTACCTTGAGGAAAGGACTCCCGTCAAGTTTCCTTTTAGCTCTAGAGCGGCTCAGGAGGAGCTCCCACCCAGGCTATGAAAGCACCCTGTTGATTTAGAGAAAACTCTTTCCCTTCCCAGTACCCTGCCTACAGTGACAGGGACCCGTGCAAAACACTGTTATTTAGGTAGCTTCAAGGCAGCAAGAATGGAGCATTCAATATGGAAAAGCAAGCCTTGTGCCATAAATTCCCCGTTTCCAGTGAACACGCAGCCTACCTCCTTGAGATTTTACCAAGTAAATATACACTCTAGCTCCACACTGGTCCCTTCCTTGAATAAAGTTGGTTTGGCAGGGAGTTCTGCGTCTAGCCAACGGCGTCCACCAAGGAGCGATCTAGGTTCGCTATCGGGGCTTAGCTTCTTCTAAAACCCTGCACTGGAAGAGCAAGAACTGGGCTTTGGTTACAGCAGGAACGCAAGCCGACTCTCTCCTGTAAATATGGGGTCTTAAGGTATGACACTCTAGAAGGAATGCGAAGCAGTTTTGGTTTCTCAGTGCCGCTCAGCCTAGGGCAATGAGGCAGATTTCCATGACATGTACGATATACGAGAACAGATTTCCTGGAGCCTTTGGAGTGCTGAGGAAACCTTGGTCTCCCAAGGAAGAGTGCAGTGTGTTGCCCTACACTCAGCATACACAGAGTGACTGGGAAAGGTTTCCGGGCCTGGATGTTCCTTAGCAGCCCAGGGGAGCCTGCCGGAACTCTGTGTTCTAGTAGGGAATAGGGTGCCCACGCGAGGTCCTGGTGCCCTGAAAAGCTTACTAACGTTAAAAGAAAGCAGACCTAAATTTAAGCCTCAAGGACTCTGCTCCAAGCTTCCGCTTCGGCAGGCTATTCAAGGCTTTACCTTGAGGAAGGGACTCCCGTCAAGTTTCCTTTTAGCTCTAGAGCGTCTCAGGAGGAGCTCCCACCCAGGCTATGAAAGCACCCTGTTGATGGAGAGAACACTCGTTCCCTTCCCAGAGCCCTGCCTACTGCGACTAGACACCCGTCCTAAAACTGTTATTTAGGTAGTGTTAAGGCAACATGAATGGAGCATTCAAAATGGGAAAGCAAGGCCTGTGCCATCAGGTCCCTGTTTCCAGCGAACACGCAGCCTACCTCCTTGTGCTCTCTACCAGGTAAATACACACTCTAGCTAAACCCTGGTCCCTTCCCTGAATAACGTTTTCTTGGCACGGAGTTCTCCGTGTAGCCAACTGCCTCTCCCAAGGAAGGCTCTAGGTACGCTATCGGGGCTTAGCTTCTTCTAAAACCCTGCAGTGTAAGACGTAGAAGTGTGCTTTGCTTCCAGCAGGAAAGCAAGCCGACTTTCTCCTGTAAGTATGGGGTGTTAAGGTATGACACTCTAGAAGGAATGCGAAGCAGTTTTGGTTTCTCAGTGCCGCTCAGCCTAGGGCAATGAGGCAAGATATGCATGACATGTGGGATGTAAGAGAACAGATTTCCTGGAGCCTTTGCAGTGCTGATTAAACCTAGGTCTCCCAAGGAAGAGTGCAGTGTGTTGCCCTACACACAGCATACGCAGAGTGACTGGGAAAGGTTTCCGGGCCTGGATGTTTCTTAGCAGCCTAGTGGAGGCTGCCGGTACTAGGTGTTCTTGCAGGGAATAGGGAGCCCACGCGAGGTCCTCGGTGTCCTGAAAGCTTACTAACCTTCAAAGAAAACAAACCTAAAGCTAATGCTTCAAGGACTCTGCTCCAAGCTTCCGCTTTGGTAGGCTATTCAAGGCTTTATCTTGGGGAAAGGACTCACGTCACGTTTCCTTTTAGCTCTAGAGCGTCTCAGGAGGAGCTCCCACCCAGGCTATGAAAGCACCCTGTTGATCTAGAGAACACTCGTTCCCTTCCCAGAGCCCTGCCTACAGTGTCTAAAGGCCCGTCCTAAAACTGTAATTTAGGTAGCTTCAAGGCAGCATGAGTGGTGCATTCAAAATGGGAAAGCAAGCCTTGTGCCATCAGGTGACCGTTTCCAGCGAAAACGCAGCCTACCTCCTTGTGATTTCTACCAAGTAAATATACACTCTAGCTACACCCTGGCCCCTTCCTTAATAAAGTTGGTTTGGCACGGAGTTCTGCGTGTAGCCACGGCCTCCCCAAAGGAGCGCTCTAGGTACGCTATCGGGGCTTAGCCTCTTCTAAAACCCTGCAGTGTAGGAGGAAGAACTGTGCTTTGGTACCAGCAGGAACGCAAGCCGACTTTCTCCTGTAAGTATGGCATCTTAAGGTATGACTTTGTAGAAGGAATGCTAAGCAGTTTTGGTTTCTCAGTGCCAATCAGCTTAGGGCAATGAGGCAGATTGGCATGACATGTAGGAAATGAGAGAACAGATTTCCTGGAGCTAGTGGAGTGCGGAGGAAATCCAGCTCCTCCAAGGAAGAGTGCAGTGTGTTGCCCTACACTTAGCATCCAGAGAGTGACTGGGAAACTTTTCGGGGCCTGGATGTTTCCTGGCAGGCCAGGGGAGCCTGGCCGGTCCCGGTGTTCTTGCAGGGAATAGGGTGCCCACGCGAGGTCCTCGGTACCTGAAAAGCTTACTAACGTTAAAAGAAAGCAGACCTAAAATTAAGCCTCAAGTTCTCTGCTCCAAGCTTCCGCTTCGGCAGGCTATTCAAGGCTTTACCTTGAGGAAAGGACTCCCGTCAAGTTTCCTTTTAGCTCTAGAGCGTCTCAGGAGGAGCTCCCAGCCAGGCTATGAAAGCACCCTGTTGATTTAGAGAAAACTCTTTCCCTTCCCAGTACACTGCCTACAGTGACAGGGACCCGTGCAAAACACTCTTATTTAGGTAGCTTCAAGGCAGCAAGAATGGAGCATTCAATATGGAAAAGCAAGCCTTGTGCCATAAATTCCCCGTTTCCAGTGAACACGCAGCCTACCTCCTTGAGATTTTACCAAGTAAATATACACTCTAGCTCCACACTGGTCCCTTCCTTGAATAAAGTTGGTTTGGCAGGGAGTTCTGCGTCTAGCCAACGGCGTCCACCAAGGAGCGATCTAGGTTCGCTATCGGGGCTTAGCTTCTTCTAAAACCCTGCACTGGAAGAGCAAGAACTGGGCTTTGGTTACAGCAGGAATGCAAGCCGACTCTCTCCTGTAAATATGGGGTCTTAAGGTATGACACTCTAGAAGGAATGCGAAGCAGTTTTGGTTTCTCAGTGCCGCTCAGCCTAGGGCAATGAGGCAGATTTCCATGACATGTAGGATGTAAGAGAACAGATTTCCTGGAGCTGTTGGAGTGCGGAGGAAACCTAGGTCTCCCAAGGAAGAGTGCAGTGTGTTGCCCTACACTCAGCATACACAGAGTGACTGGGAAAGGTTTCCGGGCCTGGATGTTTCTTAGCAGGCCAGGGGAGCCTGCCTGAACTCGGTGTTCTAGCAGGGAAAAGGGTGCCCACGCGAGGTCCTGGTGCCCTGAAAAGCTTACTAACGTTAAAAGAAAGCAGACCTAAATTTAAGCCTCAAGGACTCTGCTCCAAGCTTCCGCTTCGGCAGGCTATTCAAGGCTTTACCTTGAGGAAGGGACTCCCGTCAAGTTTCCTTTTAGCTCTAGAGCGTCTCAGGAGGAGCTCCCACCCAGACTACGAAAGCACCCTGTTGATGGAGAGAACACTCGTTCCCTTCCCAGAGCCCTGCCTACTGCGACTAGACACCCGTCCTAAAACTGTTATTTAGGTAGTGTTAAGGCAACATGAATGGAGCATTCAAAATGGGAAAGCAAGGCCTGTGCCATCAGGTCCCTGTTTCCAGCGAACACGCAGCCTACCTCCTTGTGCTTTCTACCAGGTAAATACACACTCTAGCTACACACTGGTCCCTTCCCTGAATAACGTTTTCTTGGCATGGAGTTCTCCGTGTAGCCAACTGCCTATCCCAAGGAAGGCTCTAGGTACGCTATCGGGGCTTAGCTTCTTCTAAAACCCTGCAGTGTAAGACGTAGAACTGTGCTTTGCTTCCAGCAGGAAAGCAAGCCGACTTTCTCCTGTAAGTATGGGGTGTTAAGGTATGACACTCTAGAAGGAATGCGAAGCAGTTTTGGTTTCTCAGTGCCGCTCAGCCTAGGGCAATGAGGCAAGATATGCATGACATGTGGGATGTAAGAGAACAGATTTCCTGGAGCCTTTGGAGTGCTGATTAAACCTAGGTCTCCCAAGGAAGAGTGCAGTGTGTTGCCCTACACTCAGCATACGCAGAGTGACTGGGAAAGGTTTCCGGGCCTGGATGTTTCTTAGCAGCCTAGTGGAGGCTGCCGGTACTAGGTGTTCTTGCAGGGAATAGGGAGCCCACGCGAGGTCCTCGGTGTCCTGAAAGCTTACTAACCTTCAAAGAAAACAAACCTAAAGCTAATGCTTCAAGGACTCTGCTCCAAGCTTCCGCTTTGGTAGGCTATTCAAGGCTTTATCTTGGGGAAAGGACTCACGTCACGTTTCCTTTTAGCTCTAGAGCGTCTCAGGAGGAGCTCCCACCCAGGCTATGAAAGCACCCTGTTGATCTAGAGAACACTCGTTCCCTTCCCAGAGCCCTGCCTACAGTGTCTAAAGGCCCGTCCTAAAACTGTAATTTAGGTAGCTTCAAGGCAGCATGAGTGGTGCATTCAAAATGGGAAAGCAAGCCTTGTGCCATCAGGTGACCGTTTCCAGCGAAAACGCAGCCTACCTCCTTGTGATTTCTACCAAGTAAATATACACTCTAGCTACACCCTGGCCCCTTCCTTAATAAAGTTGGTTTGGCACGGAGTTCTGCGTGTAGCCACGGCCTCCCCAAAGGAGCGCTCTAGGTACGCTATCGGGGCTTAGCCTCTTCTAAAACCCTGCAGTGTAGGAGGAAGAACTGTGCTTTGGTACCAGCAGGAACGCAAGCCGACTTTCTCCTGTAAGTATGGCATCTTAAGGTATGACTTTGTAGAAGGAATGCTAAGCAGTTTTGGTTTCTCAGTGCCGATCAGCTTAGGGCAATGAGGCAGATTGGCATGACATGTAGGAAATGAGAGAACAGATTTCCTGGAGCTAGTGGAGTGCGGAGGAAATCCAGCTCCTCCAAGGAAGAGTGCAGTGTGTTGCCCTACACTTAGCATCCAGAGAGTGACTGGGAAACTTTTCGGGGCCTGGATGTTTCCTGGCAGGCCAGGGGAGCCTGGCCGGTCCCGGTGTTCTTGCAGGGAATAGGGTGCCCACGCGAGGTCCTCGGTACCTGAAAAGCTTACTAACGTTAAAAGAAAGCAGACCTAAAATTAAGCCTCAAGTTCTCTGCTCCAAGCTTCCGCTTCGGCAGGCTATTCAAGGCTTTACCTTGAGGAAAGGACTCCCGTCAAGTTTCCTTTTAGCTCTAGAGCGTCTCAGGAGGAGCTCCCAGCCAGGCTATGAAAGCACCCTGTTGATTTAGAGAAAACTCTTTCCCTTCCCAGTACACTGCCTACAGTGACAGGGACCCGTGCAAAACACTGTTATTTAGGTAGCTTCAAGGCAGCAAGAATGGAGCATTCAATATGGAAAAGCAAGCCTTGTGCCATAAATTCCCCGTTTCCAGTGAACACGCAGCCTACCTCCTTGAGATTTTACCAAGTAAATATACACTCTAGCTCCACACTGGTCCCTTCCTTGAATAAAGTTGGTTTGGCAGGGAGTTCTGCGTCTAGCCAACGGCGTCCACCAAGGAGCGATCTAGGTTCGCTATCGGGGCTTAGCTTCTTCTAAAACCCTGCACTGGAAGAGCAAGAACTGGGCTTTGGTTACAGCAGGAACGCAAGCCGACTCTCTCCTGTAAATATGGGGTCTTAAGGTATGACACTCTAGAAGGAATGCGAAGCAGTTTTGGTTTCTCAGTGCCGCTCAGCCTAGGGCAATGAGGCAGATTTCCATGACATGTACGATATACGAGAACAGATTTCCTGGAGCCTTTGGAGTGCTGAGGAAACCTTGGTCTCCCAAGGAAGAGTGCAGTGTGTTGCCCTACACTCAGCATACACAGAGTGACTGGGAAAGGTTTCCGGGCCTGGATGTTCCTTAGCAGCCCAGGGGAGCCTGCCGGAACTCTGTGTTCTAGTAGGGAATAGGGTGCCCACGCGAGGTCCTGGTGCCCTGAAAAGCTTACTAACGTTAAAAGAAAGCAGACCTAAATTTAAGCCTCAAGGACTCTGCTCCAAGCTTCCGCTTCGGCAGGCTATTCAAGGCTTTACGTTGAGGAAGGGACTCCCGTCAAGTTTCCTTTTAGCTCTAGAGCGTCTCAGGAGGAGCTCCCACCCAGGCTATGAAAGCACCCTGTTGATGGAGAGAACACTCGTTCCCTTCCCAGAGCCCTGCCTACTGCGACTAGACACCCGTCCTAAAACTGTTATTTAGGTAGTGTTAAGGCAACATGAATGGAGCATTCAAAATGGGAAAGCAAGGCCTGTGCCATCAGGTCCCTGTTTCCAGCGAACACGCAGCCTACCTCCTTGTGCTCTCTACCAGGTAAATACACACTCTAGCTAAACCCTGGTCCCTTCCCTGAATAACGTTTTCTTGGCACGGAGTTCTCCGTGTAGCCAACTGCCTCTCCCAAGGAAGGCTCTAGGTACGCTATCGGGGCTTAGCTTCTTCTAAAACCCTGCAGTGTAAGACGTAGAAGTGTGCTTTGCTTCCAGCAGGAAAGCAAGCCGACTTTCTCCTGTAAGTATGGGGTGTTAAGGTATGACACTCTAGAAGGAATGCGAAGCAGTTTTGGTTTCTCAGTGCCGCTCAGCCTAGGGCAATGAGGCAAGATATGCATGACATGTGGGATGTAAGAGAACAGATTTCCTGGAGCCTTTGCAGTGCTGATTAAACCTAGGTCTCCCAAGGAAGAGTGCAGTGTGTTGCCCTACACTCAGCATACGCAGAGTGACTGGGAAAGGTTTCCGGGCCTGGATGTTTCTTAGCAGCCTAGTGGAGGCTGCCGGTACTAGGTGTTCTTGCAGGGAATAGGGAGCCCACGCGAGGTCCTCGGTGTCCTGAAAGCTTACTAACCTTCAAAGAAAACAAACCTAAAGCTAATGCTTCAAGGACTCTGCTCCAAGCTTCCGCTTTGGTAGGCTATTCAAGGCTTTATCTTGGGGAAAGGACTCACGTCACGTTTCCTTTTAGCTCTAGAGCGTCTCAGGAGGAGCTCCCACCCAGGCTATGAAAGCACCCTGTTGATATAGAGAACACTCGTTCCCTTCCCAGAGCCCTGCCTACAGTGTCTAAAGGCCCGTCCTAAAACTGTAATTTAGGTAGCTTCAAGGCAGCATGAGTGGTGCATTCAAAATGGGAAAGCAAGCCTTGTGCCATCAGGTGACCGTTTCCAGCGAAAACGCAGCCTACCTCCTTGTGATTTCTACCAAGTAAATATACACTCTAGCTACACACTGGCCCCTTCCTTAATAAAGTTGGTTTGGCACGGAGTTCTGCGTGTAGCCACGGCCTCCCCAAAGGAGCGCTCTAGGTACGCTATCGGGGCTTAGCCTCTTCTAACACCCTGCAGTGGAGGAGGAAGAACTGTGCTTTGGTACCAGCAGGAACGCAAGCCGACTTTCTCCTGTAAGTATGGCATCTTAAGGTATGACTTTGTAGAAGGAATGCTAAGCAGTTTTGGTTTCTCAGTGCCGATCAGCTTAGGGCAATGAGGCAGATTGGCATGACATGTAGGAAATGAGAGAACAGATTTCCTGGAGCTGGTGGAGTGCGGAGGAAATCCAGCTCCTCCAAGGAAGAGTGCAGTGTGTTGCCCTACACTTAGCATCCAGAGAGTGACTGGGAAACTTTTCCGGGCCTGGATGTTTCCTGGCAGGCCAGGGGAGCCTGGCCGGTCCCGGTGTTCTTGCAGGGAATAGGGTGCCCACGCGAGGTCCTCGGTACCTGAAAAGCTTACTAACGTTAAAAGAAAGCAGACCTAAAATTAAGCCTCAAGTTCTCTGCTCCAAGCTTCCGCTTCGGCAGGCTATTCAAGGCTTTACCTTGAGGAAAGGACTCCCGTCAAGTTTCCTTTTAGCTCTAGAGCGGCTCAGGAGGAGCTCCCACCCAGGCTATGAAAGCACCCTGTTGATTTAGAGAAAACTCTTTCCCTTCCCAGTACCCTGCCTACAGTGACAGGGACCCGTGCAAAACACTGTTATTTAGGTAGCTTCAAGGCAGCAAGAATGGAGCATTCAATATGGAAAAGCAAGCCTTGTGCCATAAATTCCCCGTTTCCAGTGAACACGCAGCCTACCTCCTTGAGATTTTACCAAGTAAATATACACTCTAGCTCCACACTGGTCCCTTCCTTGAATAAAGTTGGTTTGGCAGGGAGTTCTGCGTCTAGCCAACGGCGTCCACCAAGGAGCGATCTAGGTTCGCTATCGGGGCTTAGCTTCTTCTAAAACCCTGCACTGGAAGAGCAAGAACTGGGCTTTGGTTACAGCAGGAACGCAAGCCGACTCTCTCCTGTAAATATGGGGTCTTAAGGTATGACACTCTAGAAGGAATGCGAAGCAGTTTTGGTTTCTCAGTGCCGCTCAGCCTAGGGCAATGAGGCAGATTTCCATGACATGTACGATATACGAGAACAGATTTCCTGGAGCCTTTGGAGTGCTGAGGAAACCTTGGTCTCCCAAGGAAGAGTGCAGTGTGTTGCCCTACACTCAGCATACACAGAGTGACTGGGAAAGGTTTCCGGGCCTGGATGTTCCTTAGCAGCCCAGGGGAGCCTGCCGGAACTCTGTGTTCTAGTAGGGAATAGGGTGCCCACGCGAGGTCCTGGTGCCCTGAAAAGCTTACTAACGTTAAAAGAAAGCAGACCTAAATTTAAGCCTCAAGGACTCTGCTCCAAGCTTCCGCTTCGGCAGGCTATTCAAGGCTTTACCTTGAGGAAGGGACTCCCGTCAAGTTTCCTTTTAGCTCTAGAGCGTCTCAGGAGGAGCTCCCACCCAGGCTATGAAAGCACCCTGTTGATGGAGAGAACACTCGTTCCCTTCCCAGAGCCCTGCCTACTGCGACTAGACACCCGTCCTAAAACTGTTATTTAGGTAGTGTTAAGGCAACATGAATGGAGCATTCAAAATGGGAAAGCAAGGCCTGTGCCATCAGGTCCCTGTTTCCAGCGAACACGCAGCCTACCTCCTTGTGCTCTCTACCAGGTAAATACACACTCTAGCTAAACCCTGGTCCCTTCCCTGAATAACGTTTTCTTGGCACGGAGTTCTCCGTGTAGCCAACTGCCTCTCCCAAGGAAGGCTCTAGGTACGCTATCGGGGCTTAGCTTCTTCTAAAACCCTGCAGTGTAAGACGTAGAAGTGTGCTTTGCTTCCAGCAGGAAAGCAAGCCGACTTTCTCCTGTAAGTATGGGGTGTTAAGGTATGACACTCTAGAAGGAATGCGAAGCAGTTTTGGTTTCTCAGTGCCGCTCAGCCTAGGGCAATGAGGCAAGATATGCATGACATGTGGGATGTAAGAGAACAGATTTCCTGGAGCCTTTGCAGTGCTGATTAAACCTAGGTCTCCCAAGGAAGAGTGCAGTGTGTTGCCCTACACACAGCATACGCAGAGTGACTGGGAAAGGTTTCCGGGCCTGGATGTTTCTTAGCAGCCTAGTGGAGGCTGCCGGTACTAGGTGTTCTTGCAGGGAATAGGGAGCCCACGCGAGGTCCTCGGTGTCCTGAAAGCTTACTAACCTTCAAAGAAAACAAACCTAAAGCTAATGCTTCAAGGACTCTGCTCCAAGCTTCCGCTTTGGTAGGCTATTCAAGGCTTTATCTTGGGGAAAGGACTCACGTCACGTTTCCTTTTAGCTCTAGAGCGTCTCAGGAGGAGCTCCCACCCAGGCTATGAAAGCACCCTGTTGATCTAGAGAACACTCGTTCCCTTCCCAGAGCCCTGCCTACAGTGTCTAAAGGCCCGTCCTAAAACTGTAATTTAGGTAGCTTCAAGGCAGCATGAGTGGTGCATTCAAAATGGGAAAGCAAGCCTTGTGCCATCAGGTGACCGTTTCCAGCGAAAACGCAGCCTACCTCCTTGTGATTTCTACCAAGTAAATATACACTCTAGCTACACCCTGGCCCCTTCCTTAATAAAGTTGGTTTGGCACGGAGTTCTGCGTGTAGCCACGGCCTCCCCAAAGGAGCGCTCTAGGTACGCTATCGGGGCTTAGCCTCTTCTAAAACCCTGCAGTGTAGGAGGAAGAACTGTGCTTTGGTACCAGCAGGAACGCAAGCCGACTTTCTCCTGTAAGTATGGCATCTTAAGGTATGACTTTGTAGAAGGAATGCTAAGCAGTTTTGGTTTCTCAGTGCCAATCAGCTTAGGGCAATGAGGCAGATTGGCATGACATGTAGGAAATGAGAGAACAGATTTCCTGGAGCTAGTGGAGTGCGGAGGAAATCCAGCTCCTCCAAGGAAGAGTGCAGTGTGTTGCCCTACACTTAGCATCCAGAGAGTGACTGGGAAACTTTTCGGGGCCTGGATGTTTCCTGGCAGGCCAGGGGAGCCTGGCCGGTCCCGGTGTTCTTGCAGGGAATAGGGTGCCCACGCGAGGTCCTCGGTACCTGAAAAGCTTACTAACGTTAAAAGAAAGCAGACCTAAAATTAAGCCTCAAGTTCTCTGCTCCAAGCTTCCGCTTCGGCAGGCTATTCAAGGCTTTACCTTGAGGAAAGGACTCCCGTCAAGTTTCCTTTTAGCTCTAGAGCGTCTCAGGAGGAGCTCCCAGCCAGGCTATGAAAGCACCCTGTTGATTTAGAGAAAACTCTTTCCCTTCCCAGTACACTGCCTACAGTGACAGGGACCCGTGCAAAACACTCTTATTTAGGTAGCTTCAAGGCAGCAAGAATGGAGCATTCAATATGGAAAAGCAAGCCTTGTGCCATAAATTCCCCGTTTCCAGTGAACACGCAGCCTACCTCCTTGAGATTTTACCAAGTAAATATACACTCTAGCTCCACACTGGTCCCTTCCTTGAATAAAGTTGGTTTGGCAGGGAGTTCTGCGTCTAGCCAACGGCGTCCACCAAGGAGCGATCTAGGTTCGCTATCGGGGCTTAGCTTCTTCTAAAACCCTGCACTGGAAGAGCAAGAACTGGGCTTTGGTTACAGCAGGAATGCAAGCCGACTCTCTCCTGTAAATATGGGGTCTTAAGGTATGACACTCTAGAAGGAATGCGAAGCAGTTTTGGTTTCTCAGTGCCGCTCAGCCTAGGGCAATGAGGCAGATTTCCATGACATGTAGGATGTAAGAGAACAGATTTCCTGGAGCTGTTGGAGTGCGGAGGAAACCTAGGTCTCCCAAGGAAGAGTGCAGTGTGTTGCCCTACACTCAGCATACACAGAGTGACTGGGAAAGGTTTCCGGGCCTGGATGTTTCTTAGCAGGCCAGGGGAGCCTGCCTGAACTCGGTGTTCTAGCAGGGAAAAGGGTGCCCACGCGAGGTCCTGGTGCCCTGAAAAGCTTACTAACGTTAAAAGAAAGCAGACCTAAATTTAAGCCTCAAGGACTCTGCTCCAAGCTTCCGCTTCGGCAGGCTATTCAAGGCTTTACCTTGAGGAAGGGACTCCCGTCAAGTTTCCTTTTAGCTCTAGAGCGTCTCAGGAGGAGCTCCCACCCAGACTACGAAAGCACCCTGTTGATGGAGAGAACACTCGTTCCCTTCCCAGAGCCCTGCCTACTGCGACTAGACACCCGTCCTAAAACTGTTATTTAGGTAGTGTTAAGGCAACATGAATGGAGCATTCAAAATGGGAAAGCAAGGCCTGTGCCATCAGGTCCCTGTTTCCAGCGAACACGCAGCCTACCTCCTTGTGCTTTCTACCAGGTAAATACACACTCTAGCTACACACTGGTCCCTTCCCTGAATAACGTTTTCTTGGCATGGAGTTCTCCGTGTAGCCAACTGCCTATCCCAAGGAAGGCTCTAGGTACGCTATCGGGGCTTAGCTTCTTCTAAAACCCTGCAGTGTAAGACGTAGAACTGTGCTTTGCTTCCAGCAGGAAAGCAAGCCGACTTTCTCCTGTAAGTATGGGGTGTTAAGGTATGACACTCTAGAAGGAATGCGAAGCAGTTTTGGTTTCTCAGTGCCGCTCAGCCTAGGGCAATGAGGCAAGATATGCATGACATGTGGGATGTAAGAGAACAGATTTCCTGGAGCCTTTGGAGTGCTGATTAAACCTAGGTCTCCCAAGGAAGAGTGCAGTGTGTTGCCCTACACTCAGCATACGCAGAGTGACTGGGAAAGGTTTCCGGGCCTGGATGTTTCTTAGCAGCCTAGTGGAGGCTGCCGGTACTAGGTGTTCTTGCAGGGAATAGGGAGCCCACGCGAGGTCCTCGGTGTCCTGAAAGCTTACTAACCTTCAAAGAAAACAAACCTAAAGCTAATGCTTCAAGGACTCTGCTCCAAGCTTCCGCTTTGGTAGGCTATTCAAGGCTTTATCTTGGGGAAAGGACTCACGTCACGTTTCCTTTTAGCTCTAGAGCGTCTCAGGAGGAGCTCCCACCCAGGCTATGAAAGCACCCTGTTGATATAGAGAACACTCGTTCCCTTCCCAGAGCCCTGCCTACAGTGTCTAAAGGCCCGTCCTAAAACTGTAATTTAGGTAGCTTCAAGGCAGCATGAGTGGTGCATTCAAAATGGGAAAGCAAGCCTTGTGCCATCAGGTGACCGTTTCCAGCGAAAACGCAGCCTACCTCCTTGTGATTTCTACCAAGTAAATATACACTCTAGCTACACACTGGCCCCTTCCTTAATAAAGTTGGTTTGGCACGGAGTTCTGCGTGTAGCCACGGCCTCCCCAAAGGAGCGCTCTAGGTACGCTATCGGGGCTTAGCCTCTTCTAACACCCTGCAGTGGAGGAGGAAGAACTGTGCTTTGGTACCAGCAGGAACGCAAGCCGACTTTCTCCTGTAAGTATGGCATCTTAAGGTATGACTTTGTAGAAGGAATGCTAAGCAGTTTTGGTTTCTCAGTGCCGATCAGCTTAGGGCAATGAGGCAGATTGGCATGACATGTAGGAAATGAGAGAACAGATTTCCTGGAGCTGGTGGAGTGCGGAGGAAATCCAGCTCCTCCAAGGAAGAGTGCAGTGTGTTGCCCTACACTTAGCATCCAGAGAGTGACTGGGAAACTTTTCCGGGCCTGGATGTTTCCTGGCAGGCCAGGGGAGCCTGGCCGGTCCCGGTGTTCTTGCAGGGAATAGGGTGCCCACGCGAGGTCCTCGGTACCTGAAAAGCTTACTAACGTTAAAAGAAAGCAGACCTAAAATTAAGCCTCAAGTTCTCTGCTCCAAGCTTCCGCTTCGGCAGGCTATTCAAGGCTTTACCTTGAGGAAAGGACTCCCGTCAAGTTTCCTTTTAGCTCTAGAGCGGCTCAGGAGGAGCTCCCACCCAGGCTATGAAAGCACCCTGTTGATTTAGAGAAAACTCTTTCCCTTCCCAGTACCCTGCCTACAGTGACAGGGACCCGTGCAAAACACTGTTATTTAGGTAGCTTCAAGGCAGCAAGAATGGAGCATTCAATATGGAAAAGCAAGCCTTGTGCCATAAATTCCCCGTTTCCAGTGAACACGCAGCCTACCTCCTTGAGATTTTACCAAGTAAATATACACTCTAGCTCCACACTGGTCCCTTCCTTGAATAAAGTTGGTTTGGCAGGGAGTTCTGCGTCTAGCCAACGGCGTCCACCAAGGAGCGATCTAGGTTCGCTATCGGGGCTTAGCTTCTTCTAAAACCCTGCACTGGAAGAGCAAGAACTGGGCTTTGGTTACAGCAGGAACGCAAGCCGACTCTCTCCTGTAAATATGGGGTCTTAAGGTATGACACTCTAGAAGGAATGCGAAGCAGTTTTGGTTTCTCAGTGCCGCTCAGCCTAGGGCAATGAGGCAGATTTCCATGACATGTACGATATACGAGAACAGATTTCCTGGAGCCTTTGGAGTGCTGAGGAAACCTTGGTCTCCCAAGGAAGAGTGCAGTGTGTTGCCCTACACTCAGCATACACAGAGTGACTGGGAAAGGTTTCCGGGCCTGGATGTTCCTTAGCAGCCCAGGGGAGCCTGCCGGAACTCTGTGTTCTAGTAGGGAATAGGGTGCCCACGCGAGGTCCTGGTGCCCTGAAAAGCTTACTAACGTTAAAAGAAAGCAGACCTAAATTTAAGCCTCAAGGACTCTGCTCCAAGCTTCCGCTTCGGCAGGCTATTCAAGGCTTTACCTTGAGGAAGGGACTCCCGTCAAGTTTCCTTTTAGCTCTAGAGCGTCTCAGGAGGAGCTCCCACCCAGGCTATGAAAGCACCCTGTTGATGGAGAGAACACTCGTTCCCTTCCCAGAGCCCTGCCTACTGCGACTAGACACCCGTCCTAAAACTGTTATTTAGGTAGTGTTAAGGCAACATGAATGGAGCATTCAAAATGGGAAAGCAAGGCCTGTGCCATCAGGTCCCTGTTTCCAGCGAACACGCAGCCTACCTCCTTGTGCTCTCTACCAGGTAAATACACACTCTAGCTAAACCCTGGTCCCTTCCCTGAATAACGTTTTCTTGGCACGGAGTTCTCCGTGTAGCCAACTGCCTCTCCCAAGGAAGGCTCTAGGTACGCTATCGGGGCTTAGCTTCTTCTAAAACCCTGCAGTGTAAGACGTAGAAGTGTGCTTTGCTTCCAGCAGGAAAGCAAGCCGACTTTCTCCTGTAAGTGTGGGGTGTTAAGGTATGACACTCTAGAAGGAATGCGAAGCAGTTTTGGTTTCTCAGTGCCGCTCAGCCTAGGGCAATGAGGCAAGATATGCATGACATGTGGGATGTAAGAGAACAGATTTCCTGGAGCCTTTGGAGTGCTGATTAAACCTAGGTCTCCCAAGGAAGAGTGCAGTGTGTTGCCCTACACTCAGCATACGCAGAGTGACTGGGAAAGGTTTCCGGGCCTGGATGTTTCTTAGCAGCCTAGTGGAGGCTGCCGGTACTAGGTGTTCTTGCAGGGAATAGGGAGCCCACGCGAGGTCCTCGGTGTCCTGAAAGCTTACTAACCTTCAAAGAAAACAAACCTAAAGCTAATGCTTCAAGGACTCTGCTCCAAGCTTCCGCTTTGGTAGGCTATTCAAGGCTTTATCTTGGGGAAAGGACTCACGTCACGTTTCCTTTTAGCTCTAGAGCGTCTCAGGAGGAGCTCCCACCCAGGCTATGAAAGCACCCTGTTGATCTAGAGAACACTCGTTCCCTTCCCAGAGCCCTGCCTACAGTGTCTAAAGGCCTGTCCTAAAACTGTAATTTAGGTAGCTTCAAGGCAGCATGAGTGGTGCATTCAAAATGGGAAAGCAAGCCTTGTGCCATCAGGTGACCGTTTCCAGCGAAAACGCAGCCTACCTCCTTGTGATTTCTACCAAGTAAATATACACTCTAGCTACACCCTGGCCCCTTCCTTAATAAAGTTGGTTTGGCACGGAGTTCTGCGTGTAGCCACGGCCTCCCCAAAGGAGCGCTCTAGGTACGCTATCGGGGCTTAGCCTCTTCTAAAACCCTGCAGTGTAGGAGGAAGAACTGTGCTTTGGTACCAGCAGGAACGCAAGCCGACTTTCTCCTGTAAGTATGGCATCTTAAGGTATGACTTTGTAGAAGGAATGCTAAGCAGTTTTGGTTTCTCAGTGCCGATCAGCTTAGGGCAATGAGGCAGATTGGCATGACATGTAGGAAATGAGAGAACCGATTTCCTGGAGCTGGTGGAGTGCGGAGGAAATCCAGCTCCTCCAAGGAAGAGTGCAGTGTGTTGCCCTACACTTAGCATCCAGAGGGTGACTGGGAAACTTTTCCGGGCCTGGATGTTTCCTGGCAGGCCAGGGGAGCCTGGCCGGTCCCGGTGTTCTTGCAGGGAATAGGGTGCCCACGCGAGGTCCTCGGTACCTGAAAAGCTTACTAACGTTAAAAGAAAGCAGACCTAAAATTAAGCCTCAAGTTCTCTGCTCCAAGCTTCCGCTTCGGCAGGCTATTCAAGGCTTTACCTTGAGGAAAGGACTCCCGTCAAGTTTCCTTTTAGCTCTAGAGCGTCTCAGGAGGAGCTCCCACCCAGGCTATGAAAGCACCCTGTTGATTTAGAGAAAACTCTTTCCCTTCCCAGTACACTGCCTACAGTGACAGGGACCCGTGTAAAACACTGTTATTTAGGTAGCTTCAAGGCAGCAAGAATGGAGCATTCAATATGGAAAAGCAAGCCTTGTGCCATAAATTCCCCGTTTCCAGTGAACACGCAGCCTACCTCCTTGTGATTTTACCAAGTAAATATACACTCTAGCTCCACACTGGTCCCTTCCTTGAATAAAGTTGGTTTGGCAGGGAGTTCTGCGTCTAGCCAACGGCGTCCACCAAGGAGCGATCTAGGTTCGCTATCGGGGCTTAGCTTCTTCTAAAACCCTGCACTGGAAGAGCAAGAACTGGGCTTTGGTTACAGCAGGAACGCAAGCCGACTCTCTCCTGTAAATATGGGGTCTTAAGGTATGACACTCTAGAAGGAATGCGAAGCAGTTTTGGTTTCTCTGTGCCGCTCAGCCTAGGGCAATGAGGCAGATTTCCATGACATGTAGGATGTACGAGAACAGATTTCCTGGAGCCTTTGGAGTGCTGAGGAAACCTTGGTCTCCCAAGGAAGAGTGCAGTGTGTTGCCCTACACTCAGCATACACAGAGTGACTGGGAAAGGTTTCCGGGCCTGGATGTTCCTTAGCAGCCCAGGGGAGCCTGCCGGAACTCTGTGTTCTAGTAGGGAATAGGGTGCCCACGCGAGGTCCTGGTGCCCTGAAAAGCTTACTAACGTTAAAAGAAAGCAGACCTAAATTTAAGCCTCAAGGACTCTGCTCCAAGCTTCCGCTTTGGCAGGCTATTCAAGGCTTTACCTTGAGGAAGGGACTCCCGTCAAGTTTCCTTTTAGCTCTAGAGCGTCTCAGGAGGAGCTCCCACCCAGGCTATGAAAGCACCCTGTTGATGGAGAGAACACTCGTTCCCTTCCCAGAGCCCTGCCTACTGCGACTAGACACCCGTCCTAAAACTGTTATTTAGGTAGTGTTAAGGCAACATGAATGGAGCATTCAAAATGGGAAAGCAAGGCCTGTGCCATCAGGTCCCTGTTTCCAGCGAACACGCAGCCTACCTCCCTGTGCTTTCTACCAGGTAAATACACACTCTAGCTAAACCCTGGTCCCTTCCCTGAATAACGTTTTCTTGGCACGGAGTTCTCCGTGTAGCCAACTGCCTCTCCCAAGGAAGGCTCTAGGTACGCTATCGGGGCTTAGCTTCTTCTAAAACCCTGCAGTGTAAGACGTAGAAGTGTGCTTTGCTTCCAGCAGGAAAGCAAGCCGACTTTCTCCTGTAAGTATGGGGTGTTAAGGTATGACACTCTAGAAGGAATGCGAAGCAGTTTTGGTTTCTCAGTGCCGCTCAGCCTAGGGCAATGAGGCAAGATATGCATGACATGTGGGATGTAAGAGAACAGATTTCCTGGAGCCTTTGGAGTGCTGATTAAACCTAGGTCTCCCAAGGAAGAATGCAGTGTGTTGCCCTACACTCAGCATACGCAGAGTGACTGGGAAAGGTTTCCGGGCCTGGATGTTTCTTAGCAGCCTAGTGGAGGCTGCCGGTACTAGGTGTTCTTGCAGGGAATAGGGAGCCCACGCGAGGTCCTCGGTGTCCTGAAAGCTTACTAACCTTCAAAGAAAACAAACCTAAAGCTAATGCTTCAAGGACTCTGCTCCAAGCTTCCGCTTTGGTAGGCTATTCAAGGCTTTATCTTGGGGAAAGGACTCACGTCACGTTTCCTTTTAGCTCTAGAGCGTCTCAGGAGGAGCTCCCACCCAGGCTATGAAAGCACCCTGTTGATCTAGAGAACACTCGTTCCCTTCCCAGAGCCCTGCCTACAGTGTCTAAAGGCCCGTCCTAAAACTGTAATTTAGGTAGCTTCAAGGCAGCATGAGTGGTGCATTCAAAATGGGAAAGCAAGCCTTGTGCCATCAGGTGACCGTTTCCAGCGAAAACGCAGCCTACCTCCTTGTGATTTCTACCAAGTAAATATACACTCTAGCTACACCCTGGCCCCTTCCTTAATAAAGTTGGTTTGGCACGGAGTTCTGCGTGTAGCCACGGCCTCCCCAAAGGAGCGCTCTAGGTACGCTATCGGGGCTTAGCCTCTTCTAAAACCCTGCAGTGTAGGAGGAAGAACTGTGCTTTGGTACCAGCAGGAACGCAAGCCGACTTTCTCCTGTAAGTATGGCATCTTAAGGTATGACTTTGTAGAAGGAATGCTAAGCAGTTTTGGTTTCTCAGTGCCGATCAGCTTAGGGCAATGAGGCAGATTGGCATGACATGTAGGAAATGAGAGAACAGATTTCCTGGAGCTGGTGGAGTGCGGAGGAAATCCAGCTCCTCCAAGGAAGAGTGCAGTGTGTTGCCCTACACTTAGCATCCAGAGGGTGACTGGGAAACTTTTCCGGGCCTGGATGTTTCCTGGCAGGCCAGGGGAGCCTGGCCGGTCCCGGTGTTCTTGCAGGGAATAGGGTGCCCACGCGAGGTCCTCGGTACCTGAAAAGCTTACTAACGTTAAAAGAAAGCAGACCTAAAATTAAGCCTCAAGTTCTCTGCTCCAAGCTTCCGCTTCGGCAGGCTATTCAAGGCTTTACCTTGAGGAAAGGACTCCCGTCAAGTTTCCTTTTAGCTCTAGAGCGTCTCAGGAGGAGCTCCCACCCAGGCTATGAAAGCACCCTGTTGATTTAGAGAAAACTCTTTCCCTTCCCAGTACACTGCCTACAGTGACAGGGACCCGTGCAAAACACTGTTATTTAGGTCGCTTCAAGGCAGCAAGAATGGAGCATTCAATATGGAAAAGCAAGCCTTGTGCCATAAATTCCCCGTTTCCAGTGAACACGCAGCCTACCTCCTTGTGATTTTACCAAGTAAATATACACTCTAGCTCCACACTGGTCCCTTCCTTGAATAAAGTTGGTTTGGCAGGGAGTTCTGCGTCTAGCCAACGGCGTCCACCATGGAGCGATCTAGGTTCGCTATCGGGGCTTAGCTTCTTCTAAAACCCTGCACTGGAAGAGCAAGAACTGGGCTTTGGTTACAGCAGGAACGCAAGCCAACTCTCTCCTGTAAATATGGGGTCTTAAGGTATGACACTCTAGAAGGAATGCGAAGCAGTTTTGGTTTCTCAGTGCCGCTCAGCCTAGGGCAATGAGGCAGATTTCCATGACATGTAGGATGTACGAGAAGAGATTTCCTGGAGCCTTTGGAGTGCTGAGGAAACCTTGGTCTCCCAAGGAAGAGTGCAGTGTGTTGCCCTACACTCAGCATACACAGAGTGACTGGGAAAGGTTTCCGGGCCTGGATGTTCCTTAGCAGCCCAGGGGAGCCTGCCGGAATTCTGTGTTCTAGTAGGGAATAGGGTGCCCACGCGAGGTCCTGGTGCCCTGAAAAGCTTACTAACGTTAAAAGAAAGCAGACCTAAATTTAAGCCTCAAGGACTCTGCTCCAAGCTTCCGCTTCGGCAGGCTATTCAAGGCTTTACCTTGAGGAAGGGACTCCCGTCAAGTTTCCTTTTAGCTCTAGAGCGTCTCAGGAGGAGCTCCCACCCAGGCTATGAAAGCACCCTGTTGATGGAGAGAACACTCGTTCCCTTCCCAGAGCCCTGCCTACTGCGACTAGACACCCGTCCTAAAACTGTTATTTAGGTAGTGTTAAGGCAACATGAATGGAGCATTCAAAATGGGAAAGCAAGGCCTGTGCCATCAGGTCCCTGTTTCCAGCGAACACGCAGCCTACCTCCTTGTGCTTTCTACCAGGTAAATACACACTCTAGCTAAACCCTGGTCCCTTCCCTGAATAACGTTTTCTTGGCACGGAGTTCTCCGTGTAGCCAACTGCCTCTCCCAAGGAAGGCTCTAGGTACGCTATCGGGGTTTAGCTTCTTCTAAAACCCTGCAGTGTAAGACGTAGAAGTGTGCTTTGCTTCCAGCAGGAAAGCAAGCCGACTTTCTCCTGTAAGTGTGGGGTGTTAAGGTATGACACTCTAGAAGGAATGCGAAGCAGTTTTGGTTTCTCAGTGCCGCTCAGCCTAGGGCAATGAGGCAAGATATGCATGACATGTGGGATGTAAGAGAACAGATTTCCTGGAGCCTTTGGAGTGCTGATTAAACCTAGGTCTCCCAAGGAAGAGTGCAGTGTGTTGCCCTACACTCAGCATACGCAGAGTGACTGGGAAAGGTTTCCGGGCCTGGATGTTTCTTAGCAGCCTAGTGGAGGCTGCCGGTACTAGGTGTTCTTGCAGGGAATAGGGAGCCCACGCGAGGTCCTCGGTGTCCTGAAAGCTTACTAACCTTCAAAGAAAACAAACCTAAAGCTAATGCTTCAAGGACTCTGCTCCAAGCTTCCGCTTTGGTAGGCTATTCAAGGCTTTATCTTGGGGAAAGGACTCACGTCACGTTTCCTTTTAGCTCTAGAGCGTCTCAGGAGGAGCTCCCACCCAGGCTATGAAAGCACCCTGTTGATCTAGAGAACACTCGTTCCCTTCCCAGAGCCCTGCCTACAGTGTCTAAAGGCCTGTCCTAAAACTGTAATTTAGGTAGCTTCAAGGCAGCATGAGTGGTGCATTCAAAATGGGAAAGCAAGCCTTGTGCCATCAGGTGACCGTTTCCAGCGAAAACGCAGCCTACCTCCTTGTGATTTCTACCAAGTAAATATACACTCTAGCTACACCCTGGCCCCTTCCTTAATAAAGTTGGTTTGGCACGGAGTTCTGCGTGTAGCCACGGCCTCCCCAAAGGAGCGCTCTAGGTACGCTATCGGGGCTTAGCCTCTTCTAAAACCCTGCAGTGTAGGAGGAAGAACTGTGCTTTGGTACCAGCAGGAACGCAAGCCGACTTTCTCCTGTAAGTATGGCATCTTAAGGTATGACTTTGTAGAAGGAATGCTAAGCAGTTTTGGTTTCTCAGTGCCGATCAGCTTAGGGCAATGAGGCAGATTGGCATGACATGTAGGAAATGAGAGAACCGATTTCCTGGAGCTGGTGGAGTGCGGAGGAAATCCAGCTCCTCCAAGGAAGAGTGCAGTGTGTTGCCCTACACTTAGCATCCAGAGGGTGACTGGGAAACTTTTCCGGGCCTGGATGTTTCCTGGCAGGCCAGGGGAGCCTGGCCGGTCCCGGTGTTCTTGCAGGGAATAGGGTGCCCACGCGAGGTCCTCGGTACCTGAAAAGCTTACTAACGTTAAAAGAAAGCAGACCTAAAATTAAGCCTCAAGTTCTCTGCTCCAAGCTTCCGCTTCGGCAGGCTATTCAAGGCTTTACCTTGAGGAAAGGACTCCCGTCAAGTTTCCTTTTAGCTCTAGAGCGTCTCAGGAGGAGCTCCCACCCAGGCTATGAAAGCACCCTGTTGATTTAGAGAAAACTCTTTCCCTTCCCAGTACACTGCCTACAGTGACAGGGACCTGTGCAAAACACTCTTATTTAGGTAGCTTCAAGGCAGCAAGAATGGAGCATTCAATATGGAAAAGCAAGCCTTGTGCCATAAATTCCCCGTTTCCAGTGAACACGCAGCCTACCTCCTTGTGATTTTACCAAGTAAATATACACTCTAGCTCCACACTGGTCCCTTCCTTGAATAAAGTTGGTTTGGCAGGGAGTTCTGCGTCTAGCCAACGGCGTCCACCAAGGAGCGATCTAGGTTCGCTATCGGGGCTTAGCTTCTTCTAAAACCCTGCACTGGAAGAGCAAGAACTGGGCTTTGGTTACAGCAGGAACGCAAGCCGACTCTCTCCTGTAAATATGGGGTCTTAAGGTATGACACTCTAGAAGGAATGCGAAGCAGTTTTGGTTTCTCTGTGCCGCTCAGCCTAGGGCAATGAGGCAGATTTCCATGACATGTAGGATGTACGAGAAGAGATTTCCTGGAGCCTTTGGAGTGCTGAGGAAACCTTGGTCTCCCAAGGAAGAGTGCAGTGTGTTGCCCTACACTCAGCATACACAGAGTGACTGGGAAAGGTTTCCGGGCCTGGATGTTCCTTAGCAGCCCAGGGGAGCCTGCCGGAACTCTGTGTTCTAGTAGGGAATAGGGTGCCCACGCGAGGTCCTGGTGCCCTGAAAAGCTTACTAACGTTAAAAGAAAGCAGACCTAAATTTAAGCCTCAAGGACTCTGCTCCAAGCTTCCGCTTCGGCAGGCTATTCAAGGCTTTACCTTGAGGAAGGGACTCCCGTCAAGTTTCCTTTTAGCTCTAGAGCGTCTCAGGAGGAGCTCCCACCCAGGCTATGAAAGCACCCTGTTGATGGAGAGAACACTCGTTCCCTTCCCAGAGCCCTGCCTACTGCGACTAGACACCCGTCCTAAAACTGTTATTTAGGTAGTGTTAAGGCAACATGAATGGAGCATTCAAAATGGGAAAGCAAGGCCTGTGCCATCAGGTCCCTGTTTCCAGCGAACACGCAGCCTACCTCCTTGTGCTTTCTACCAGGTAAATACACACTCTAGCTAAACCCTGGTCCCTTCCCTGAATAACGTTTTCTTGGCACGGAGTTCTCCGTGTAGCCAACTGCCTCTCCCAAGGAAGGCTCTAGGTACGCTATCGGGGCTTAGCTTCTTCTAAAACCCTGCAGTGTAAGACGTAGAAGTGTGCTTTGCTTCCAGCAGGAAAGCAAGCCGACTTTCTCCTGTAAGTATGGGGTGTTAAGGTATGACACTCTAGAAGGAATGCGAAGCAGTTTTGGTTTCTCAGTGCCGCTCAGCCTAGGGCAATGAGGCAAGATATGCATGACATGTGGGATGTAAGAGAACAGATTTCCTGGAGCCTTTGGAGTGCTGATTAAACCTAGGTCTCCCAAGGAAGAGTGCAGTGTGTTGCCCTACACTCAGCATACGCAGAGTGACTGGGAAAGGTTTCCGGGCCTGGATGTTTCTTAGCAGCCTAGTGGAGGCTGCCGGTACTAGGTGTTCTTGCAGGGAATAGGGAGCCCACGCGAGGTCCTCGGTGTCCTGAAAGCTTACTAACCTTCAAAGAAAACAAACCTAAAGCTAATGCTTCAAGGACTCTGCTCCAAGCTTCCGCTTTGGTAGGCTATTCAAGGCTTTATCTTGGGGAAAGGACTCACGTCACGTTTCCTTTTAGCTCTAGAGCGTCTCAGGAGGAGCTCCCACCCAGGCTATGAAAGCACCCTGTTGATCTAGAGAACACTCGTTCCCTTCCCAGAGCCCTGCCTACAGTGTCTAAAGGCCTGTCCTAAAACTGTAATTTAGGTAGCTTCAAGGCAGCATGAGTGGTGCATTCAAAATGGGAAAGCAAGCCTTGTGCCATCAGGTGACCGTTTCCAGCGAAAACGCAGCCTACCTCCTTGTGATTTCTACCAAGTAAATATACACTCTAGCTACACCCTGGCCCCTTCCTTAATAAAGTTGGTTTGGCACGGAGTTCTGCGTGTAGCCACGGCCTCCCCAAAGGAGCGCTCTAGGTACGCTATCGGGGCTTAGCCTCTTCTAAAACCCTGCAGTGTAGGAGGAAGAACTGTGCTTTGGTACCAGCAGGAACGCAAGCCGACTTTCTCCTGTAAGTATGGCATCTTAAGGTATGACTTTGTAGAAGGAATGCTAAGCAGTTTTGGTTTCTCAGTGCCGATCAGCTTAGGGCAATGAGGCAGATTGGCATGACATGTAGGAAATGAGAGAACCGATTTCCTGGAGCTGGTGGAGTGCGGAGGAAATCCAGCTCCTCCAAGGAAGAGTGCAGTGTGTTGCCCTACACTTAGCATCCAGAGGGTGACTGGGAAACTTTTCCGGGCCTGGATGTTTCCTGGCAGGCCAGGGGAGCCTGGCCGGTCCCGGTGTTCTTGCAGGGAATAGGGTGCCCACGCGAGGTCCTCGGTACCTGAAAAGCTTACTAACGTTAAAAGAAAGCAGACCTAAAATTAAGCCTCAAGTTCTCTGCTCCAAGCTTCCGCTTCGGCAGGCTATTCAAGGCTTTACCTTGAGGAAAGGACTCCCGTCAAGTTTCCTTTTAGCTCTAGAGCGTCTCAGGAGGAGCTCCCACCCAGGCTATGAAAGCACCCTGTTGATTTAGAGAAAACTCTTTCCCTTCCCAGTACACTGCCTACAGTGACAGGGACCCGTGTAAAACACTGTTATTTAGGTAGTTTCAAGGCAGCAAGAATGGAGCATTCAATATGGAAAAGCAAGCCTTGTGCCATAAATTCCCCGTTTCCAGTGAACACGCAGCCTACCTCCTTGTGATTTTACCAAGTAAATATACACTCTAGCTCCACACTGGTCCCTTCCTTGAATAAAGTTGGTTTGGCAGGGAGTTCTGCGTCTAGCCAACGGCGTCCACCAAGGAGCGATCTAGGTTCGCTATCGGGGCTTAGCTTCTTCTAAAACCCTGCACTGGAAGAGCAAGAACTGGGCTTTGGTTACAGCAGGAACGCAAGCCGACTCTCTCCTGTAAATATGGGGTCTTAAGGTATGACACTCTAGAAGGAATGCGAAGCAGTTTTGGTTTCTCTGTGCCGCTCAGCCTAGGGCAATGAGGCAGATTTCCATGACATGTAGGATGTACGAGAAGAGATTTCCTGGAGCCTTTGGAGTGCTGAGGAAACCTTGGTCTCCCAAGGAAGAGTGCCGTGTGTTGCCCTACACTCAGCATACACAGAGTGACTGGGAAAGGTTTCCGGGCCTGGATGTTCCTTAGCAGCCCAGGGGAGCCTGCCGGAACTCTGTGTTCTAGTAGGGAATAGGGTGCCCACGCGAGGTCCTGGTGCCCTGAAAAGCTTACTAACGTTAAAAGAAAGCAGACCTAAATTTAAGCCTCAAGGACTCTGCTCCAAGCTTCCGCTTCGGCAGGCTATTCAAGGCTTTACCTTGAGGAAGGGACTCCCGTCAAGTTTCCTTTTAGCTCTAGAGCGTCTCAGGAGGAGCTCCCACCCAGGCTATGAAAGCACCCTGTTGATGGAGAGAACACTCGTTCCCTTCCCAGAGCCCTGCCTACTGCGACTAGACACCCGTCCTAAAACTGTTATTTAGGTAGTGTTAAGGCAACATGAATGGAGCATTCAAAATGGGAAAGCAAGGCCTGTGCCATCAGGTCCCTGTTTCCAGCGAACACGCAGCCTACCTCCTTGTGCTTTCTACCAGGTAAATACACACTCTAGCTAAACCCTGGTCCCTTCCCTGAATAACGTTTTCTTGGCACGGAGTTCTCCGTGTAGCCAACTGCCTCTCCCAAGGAAGGCTCTAGGTACGCTATCGGGGCTTAGCTTCTTCTAAAACCCTGCAGTGTAAGACGTAGAAGTGTGCTTTGCTTCCAGCAGGAAAGCAAGCCGACTTTCTCCTGTAAGTGTGGGGTGTTAAGGTATGACACTCTAGAAGGAATGCGAAGCAGTTTTGGTTTCTCAGTGCCGCTCAGCCTAGGGCAATGAGGCAAGATATGCATGACATGTGGGATGTAAGAGAACAGATTTCCTGGAGCCTTTGGAGTGCTGATTAAACCTAGGTCTCCCAAGGAAGAGTGCAGTGTGTTGCCCTACACTCAGCATACGCAGAGTGACTGGGAAAGGTTTCCGGGCCTGGATGTTTCTTAGCAGCCTAGTGGAGGCTGCCGGTACTAGGTGTTCTTGCAGGGAATAGGGAGCCCACGCGAGGTCCTCGGTGTCCTGAAAGCTTACTAACCTTCAAAGAAAACAAACCTAAAGCTAATGCTTCAAGGACTCTGCTCCAAGCTTCCGCTTTGGTAGGCTATTCAAGGCTTTATCTTGGGGAAAGGACTCACGTCACGTTTCCTTTTAGCTCTAGAGCGTCTCAGGAGGAGCTCCCACCCAGGCTATGAAAGCACCCTGTTGATCTAGAGAACACTCGTTCCCTTCCCAGAGCCCTGCCTACAGTGTCTAAAGGCCTGTCCTAAAACTGTAATTTAGGTAGCTTCAAGGCAGCATGAGTGGTGCATTCAAAATGGGAAAGCAAGCCTTGTGCCATCAGGTGACCGTTTCCAGCGAAAACGCAGCCTACCTCCTTGTGATTTCTACCAAGTAAATATACACTCTAGCTACACCCTGGCCCCTTCCTTAATAAAGTTGGTTTGGCACGGAGTTCTGCGTGTAGCCACGGCCTCCCCAAAGGAGCGCTCTAGGTACGCTATCGGGGCTTAGCCTCTTCTAAAACCCTGCAGTGTAGGAGGAAGAACTGTGCTTTGGTACCAGCAGGAACGCAAGCCGACTTTCTCCTGTAAGTATGGCATCTTAAGGTATGACTTTGTAGAAGGAATGCTAAGCAGTTTTGGTTTCTCAGTGCCGATCAGCTTAGGGCAATGAGGCAGATTGGCATGACATGTAGGAAATGAGAGAACCGATTTCCTGGAGCTGGTGGAGTGCGGAGGAAATCCAGCTCCTCCAAGGAAGAGTGCAGTGTGTTGCCCTACACTTAGCATCCAGAGGGTGACTGGGAAACTTTTCCGGGCCTGGATGTTTCCTGGCAGGCCAGGGGAGCCTGGCCGGTCCCGGTGTTCTTGCAGGGAATAGGGTGCCCACGCGAGGTCCTCGGTACCTGAAAAGCTTACTAACGTTAAAAGAAAGCAGACCTAAAATTAAGCCTCAAGTTCTCTGCTCCAAGCTTCCGCTTCGGCAGGCTATTCAACGCTTTACCTTGAGGAAAGGACTCCCGTCAAGTTTCCTTTTAGCTCTAGAGCGTCTCAGGAGGAGCTCCCACCCAGGCTATGAAAGCACCCTGTTGATTTAGAGAAAACTCTTTCCCTTCCCAGTACACTGCCTACAGTGACAGGGACCTGTGCAAAACACTCTTATTTAGGTAGCTTCAAGGCAGCAAGAATGGAGCATTCAATATGGAAAAGCAAGCCTTGTGCCATAAATTCCCCGTTTCCAGTGAACACGCAGCCTACCTCCTTGTGATTTTACCAAGTAAATATACACTCTAGCTCCACACTGGTCCCTTCCTTGAATAAAGTTGGTTTGGCAGGGAGTTCTGCGTCTAGCCAACGGCGTCCACCAAGGAGCGATCTAGGTTCGCTATCGGGGCTTAGCTTCTTCTAAAACCCTGCACTGGAAGAGCAAGAACTGGGCTTTGGTTACAGCAGGAACGCAAGCCGACTCTCTCCTGTAAATATGGGGTCTTAAGGTATGACACTCTAGAAGGAATGCGAAGCAGTTTTGGTTTCTCTGTGCCGCTCAGCCTAGGGCAATGAGGCAGATTTCCATGACATGTAGGATGTACGAGAACAGATTTCCTGGAGCCTTTGGAGTGCTGAGGAAACCTTGGTCTCCCAAGGAAGAGTGCAGTGTGTTGCCCTACACTCAGCATACACAGAGTGACTGGGAAAGGTTTCCGGGCCTGGATGTTCCTTAGCATCCCAGGGGAGCCTGCCGGAACTCTGTGTTCTAGTAGGGAATAGGGTGCCCACGCGAGGTCCTGGTGCCCTGAAAAGCTTACTAACGTTAAAAGAAAGCAGACCTAAATTTAAGCCTCAAGGACTCTGCTCCAAGCTTCCGCTTCGGCAGGCTATTCAAGGCTTTACCTTGAGGAAGGGACTCCCGTCAAGTTTCCTTTTAGCTCTAGAGCGTCTCAGGAGGAGCTCCCACCCAGGCTATGAAAGCACCCTGTTGATGGAGAGAACACTCGTTCCCTTCCCAGAGCCCTGCCTACTGCGACTAGACACCCGTCCTAAAACTGTTATTTAGGTAGTGTTAAGGCAACATGAATGGAGCATTCAAAATGGGAAAGCAAGGCCTGTGCCATCAGGTCCCTGTTTCCAGCGAACACGCAGCCTACCTCCTTGTGCTTTCTACCAGGTAAATACACACTCTAGCTACATACTGGTCCCTTCCCTGAATAACGTTTTCTTGGCACGGAGTTCTCCGTGTAGCCAACTGCCTCTCCCAAGGAAGGCTCTAGGTACGCTATCGGGGCTTAGCTTCTTCTAAAACCCTGCAGTGTAAGACGTAGAAGTGTGCTTTGCTTCCAGCAGGAAAGCAAGCCGACTTTCTCCTGTAAGTATGGGGTGTTAAGGTATGACACTCTAGAAGGAATGCGAAGCAGTTTTGGTTTCTCAGTGCCGCTCAGCCTAGGGCAATGAGGCAAGATATGCATGACATGTGGGATGTAAGAGAACAGATTTCCTGGAGCCTTTGGAGTGCTGATTAAACCTAGGTCTCCCAAGGAAGAGTGCAGTGTGTTGCCCTACACTCAGCATACGCAGAGTGACTGGGAAAGGTTTCCGGGCCTGGATGTTTCTTAGCAGCCTAGTGGAGGCTGCCGGTACTAGGTGTTCTTGCAGGGAATAGGGAGCCCACGCGAGGTCCTCGGTGTCCTGAAAGCTTACTAACCTTCAAAGAAAACAAACCTAAAGCTAATGCTTCAAGGACTCTGCTCCAAGCTTCCGCTTTGGTAGGCTATTCAAGGCTTTATCTTGGGGAAAGGACTCACGTCACGTTTCCTTTTAGCTCTAGAGCGTCTCAGGAGGAGCTCCCACCCAGGCTATGAAAGCACCCTGTTGATCTAGAGAACACTCGTTCCCTTCCCAGAGCCCTGCCTACAGTGTCTAAAGGCCTGTCCTAAAACTGTAATTTAGGTAGCTTCAAGGCAGCATGAGTGGTGCATTCAAAATGGGAAAGCAAGCCTTGTGCCATCAGGTGACCGTTTCCAGCGAAAACGCAGCCTACCTCCTTGTGATTTCTACCAAGTAAATATACACTCTAGCTACACCCTGGCCCCTTCCTTAATAAAGTTGGTTTGGCACGGAGTTCTGCGTGTAGCCACGGCCTCCCCAAAGGAGCGCTCTAGGTACGCTATCGGGGCTTAGCCTCTTCTAAAACCCTGCAGTGTAGGAGGAAGAACTGTGCTTTGGTACCAGCAGGAACGCAAGCCGACTTTCTCCTGTAAGTATGGCATCTTAAGGTATGACTTTGTAGAAGGAATGCTAAGCAGTTTTGGTTTCTCAGTGCCGATCAGCTTAGGGCAATGAGGCAGATTGGCATGACATGTAGGAAATGAGAGAACCGATTTCCTGGAGCTGGTGGAGTGCGGAGGAAATCCAGCTCCTCCAAGGAAGAGTGCAGTGTGTTGCCCTACACTTAGCATCCAGAGGGTGACTGGGAAACTTTTCCGGGCCTGGATGTTTCCTGGCAGGCCAGGGGAGCCTGGCCGGTCCCGGTGTTCTTGCAGGGAATAGGGTGCCCACGCGAGGTCCTCGGTACCTGAAAAGCTTACTAACGTTAAAAGAAAGCAGACCTAAAATTAAGCCTCAAGTTCTCTGCTCCAAGCTTCCGCTTCGGCAGGCTATTCAAGGCTTTACCTTGAGGAAAGGACTCCCGTCAAGTTTCCTTTTAGCTCTAGAGCGTCTCAGGAGGAGCTCCCACCCAGGCTATGAAAGCACCCTGTTGATTTAGAGAAAACTCTTTCCCTTCCCAGTACACTGCCTACAGTGACAGGGACCCGTGTAAAACACTGTTATTTAGGTAGCTTCAAGGCAGCAAGAATGGAGCATTCAATATGGAAAAGCAAGCCTTGTGCCATAAATTCCCCGTTTCCAGTGAACACGCAGCCTACCTCCTTGTGATTTTACCAAGTAAATATACACTCTAGCTCCACACTGGTCCCTTCCTTGAATAAAGTTGGTTTGGCAGGGAGTTCTGCGTCTAGCCAACGGCGTCCACCAAGGAGCGATCTAGGTTCGCTATCGGGGCTTAGCTTCTTCTAAAACCCTGCACTGGAAGAGCAAGAACTGGGCTTTGGTTACAGCAGGAACGCAAGCCGACTCTCTCCTGTAAATATGGGGTCTTAAGGTATGACACTCTAGAAGGAATGCGAAGCAGTTTTGGTTTCTCTGTGCCGCTCAGCCTAGGGCAATGAGGCAGATTTCCATGACATGTAGGATGTACGAGAACAGATTTCCTGGAGCCTTTGGAGTGCTGAGGAAACCTTGGTCTCCCAAGGAAGAGTGCAGTGTGTTGCCCTACACTCAGCATACACAGAGTGACTGGGAAAGGTTTCCGGGCCTGGATGTTCCTTAGCAGCCCAGGGGAGCCTGCCGGAACTCTGTGTTCTAGTAGGGAATAGGGTGCCCACGCGAGGTCCTGGTGCCCTGAAAAGCTTACTAACGTTAAAAGAAAGCAGACCTAAATTTAAGCCTCAAGGACTCTGCTCCAAGCTTCCGCTTCGGCAGGCTATTCAAGGCTTTACCTTGAGGAAGGGACTCCCGTCAAGTTTCCTTTTAGCTCTAGAGCGTCTCAGGAGGAGCTCCCACCCAGGCTATGAAAGCACCCTGTTGATGGAGAGAACACTCGTTCCCTTCCCAGAGCCCTGCCTACTGCGACTAGACACCCGTCCTAAAACTGTTATTTAGGTAGTGTTAAGGCAACATGAATGGAGCATTCAAAATGGGAAAGCAAGGCCTGTGCCATCAGGTCCCTGTTTCCAGCGAACACGCAGCCTACCTCCTTGTGCTTTCTACCAGGTAAATACACACTCTAGCTAAACCCTGGTCCCTTCCCTGAATAACGTTTTCTTGGCACGGAGTTCTCCGTGTAGCCAACTGCCTCTCCCAAGGAAGGCTCTAGGTACGCTATCGGGGCTTAGCTTCTTCTAAAACCCTGCAGTGTAAGACGTAGAAGTGTGCTTTGCTTCCAGCAGGAAAGCAAGCCGACTTTCTCCTGTAAGTGTGGGGTGTTAAGGTATGACACTCTAGAAGGAATGCGAAGCAGTTTTGGTTTCTCAGTGCCGCTCAGCCTAGGGCAATGAGGCAAGATATGCATGACATGTGGGATGTAAGAGAACAGATTTCCTGGAGCCTTTGGAGTGCTGATTAAACCTAGGTCTCCCAAGGAAGAGTGCAGTGTGTTGCCCTACACTCAGCATACGCAGAGTGACTGGGAAAGGTTTCCGGGCCTGGATGTTTCTTAGCAGCCTAGTGGAGGCTGCCGGTACTAGGTGTTCTTGCAGGGAATAGGGAGCCCACGCGAGGTCCTCGGTGTCCTGAAAGCTTACTAACCTTCAAAGAAAACAAACCTAAAGCTAATGCTTCAAGGACTCTGCTCCAAGCTTCCGCTTTGGTAGGCTATTCAAGGCTTTATCTTGGGGAAAGGACTCACGTCACGTTTCCTTTTAGCTCTAGAGCGTCTCAGGAGGAGCTCCCACCCAGGCTATGAAAGCACCCTGTTGATCTAGAGAACACTCGTTCCCTTCCCAGAGCCCTGCCTACAGTGTCTAAAGGCCTGTCCTAAAACTGTAATTTAGGTAGCTTCAAGGCAGCATGAGTGGTGCATTCAAAATGGGAAAGCAAGCCTTGTGCCATCAGGTGACCGTTTCCAGCGAAAACGCAGCCTACCTCCTTGTGATTTCTACCAAGTAAATATACACTCTAGCTACACCCTGGCCCCTTCCTTAATAAAGTTGGTTTGGCACGGAGTTCTGCGTGTAGCCACGGCCTCCCCAAAGGAGCGCTCTAGGTACGCTATCGGGGCTTAGCCTCTTCTAAAACCCTGCAGTGTAGGAGGAAGAACTGTGCTTTGGTACCAGCAGGAACGCAAGCCGACTTTCTCCTGTAAGTATGGCATCTTAAGGTATGACTTTGTAGAAGGAATGCTAAGCAGTTTTGGTTTCTCAGTGCCGATCAGCTTAGGGCAATGAGGCAGATTGGCATGACATGTAGGAAATGAGAGAACCGATTTCCTGGAGCTGGTGGAGTGCGGAGGAAATCCAGCTCCTCCAAGGAAGAGTGCAGTGTGTTGCCCTACACTTAGCATCCAGAGGGTGACTGGGAAACTTTTCCGGGCCTGGATGTTTCCTGGCAGGCCAGGGGAGCCTGGCCGGTCCCGGTGTTCTTGCAGGGAATAGGGTGCCCACGCGAGGTCCTCGGTACCTGAAAAGCTTACTAACGTTAAAAGAAAGCAGACCTAAAATTAAGCCTCAAGTTCTCTGCTCCAAGCTTCCGCTTCGGCAGGCTATTCAACGCTTTACCTTGAGGAAAGGACTCCCGTCAAGTTTCCTTTTAGCTCTAGAGCGTCTCAGGAGGAGCTCCCACCCAGGCTATGAAAGCACCCTGTTGATTTAGAGAAAACTCTTTCCCTTCCCAGTACACTGCCTACAGTGACAGGGACCTGTGCAAAACACTCTTATTTAGGTAGCTTCAAGGCAGCAAGAATGGAGCATTCAATATGGAAAAGCAAGCCTTGTGCCATAAATTCCCCGTTTCCAGTGAACACGCAGCCTACCTCCTTGTGATTTTACCAAGTAAATATACACTCTAGCTCCACACTGGTCCCTTCCTTGAATAAAGTTGGTTTGGCAGGGAGTTCTGCGTCTAGCCAACGGCGTCCACCAAGGAGCGATCTAGGTTCGCTATCGGGGCTTAGCTTCTTCTAAAACCCTGCACTGGAAGAGCAAGAACTGGGCTTTGGTTACAGCAGGAACGCAAGCCGACTCTCTCCTGTAAATATGGGGTCTTAAGGTATGACACTCTAGAAGGAATGCGAAGCAGTTTTGGTTTCTCTGTGCCGCTCAGCCTAGGGCAATGAGGCAGATTTCCATGACATGTAGGATGTACGAGAACAGATTTCCTGGAGCCTTTGGAGTGCTGAGGAAACCTTGGTCTCCCAAGGAAGAGTGCAGTGTGTTGCCCTACACTCAGCATACACAGAGTGACTGGGAAAGGTTTCCGGGCCTGGATGTTCCTTAGCAGCCCAGGGGAGCCTGCCGGAACTCTGTGTTCTAGTAGGGAATAGGGTGCCCACGCGAGGTCCTGGTGCCCTGAAAAGCTTACTAACGTTAAAAGAAAGCAGACCTAAATTTAAGCCTCAAGGACTCTGCTCCAAGCTTCCGCTTCGGCAGGCTATTCAAGGCTTTACCTTGAGGAAGGGACTCCCGTCAAGTTTCCTTTTAGCTCTAGAGCGTCTCAGGAGGAGCTCCCACCCAGGCTATGAAAGCACCCTGTTGATGGAGAGAACACTCGTTCCCTTCCCAGAGCCCTGCCTACTGCGACTAGACACCCGTCCTAAAACTGTTATTTAGGTAGTGTTAAGGCAACATGAATGGAGCATTCAAAATGGGAAAGCAAGGCCTGTGCCATCAGGTCCCTGTTTCCAGCGAACACGCAGCCTACCTCCTTGTGCTTTCTACCAGGTAAATACACACTCTAGCTAAACCCTGGTCCCTTCCCTGAATAACGTTTTCTTGGCACGGAGTTCTCCGTGTAGCCAACTGCCTCTCCCAAGGAAGGCTCTAGGTACGCTATCGGGGCTTAGCTTCTTCTAAAACCCTGCAGTGTAAGACGTAGAAGTGTGCTTTGCTTCCAGCAGGAAAGCAAGCCGACTTTCTCCTGTAAGTATGGGGTGTTAAGGTATGACACTCTAGAAGGAATGCGAAGCAGTTTTGGTTTCTCAGTGCCGCTCAGCCTAGGGCAATGAGGCAAGATATGCATGACATGTGGGATGTAAGAGAACAGATTTCCTGGAGCCTTTGGAGTGCTGATTAAACCTAGGTCTCCCAAGGAAGAGTGCAGTGTGTTGCCCTACACTCAGCATACGCAGAGTGACTGGGAAAGGTTTCCGGGCCTGGATGTTTCTTAGCAGCCTAGTGGAGGCTGCCGGTACTAGGTGTTCTTGCAGGGAATAGGGAGCCCACGCGAGGTCCTCGGTGTCCTGAAAGCTTACTAACCTTCAAAGAAAACAAACCTAAAGCTAATGCTTCAAGGACTCTGCTCCAAGCTTCCGCTTTGGTAGGCTATTCAAGGCTTTATCTTGGGGAAAGGACTCACGTCACGTTTCCTTTTAGCTCTAGAGCGTCTCAGGAGGAGCTCCCACCCAGGCTATGAAAGCACCCTGTTGATCTAGAGAACACTCGTTCCCTTCCCAGAGCCCTGCCTACAGTGTCTAAAGGCCTGTCCTAAAACTGTAATTTAGGTAGCTTCAAGGCAGCATGAGTGGTGCATTCAAAATGGGAAAGCAAGCCTTGTGCCATCAGGTGACCGTTTCCAGCGAAAACGCAGCCTACCTCCTTGTGATTTCTACCAAGTAAATATACACTCTAGCTACACCCTGGCCCCTTCCTTAATAAAGTTGGTTTGGCACGGAGTTCTGCGTGTAGCCACGGCCTCCCCAAAGGAGCGCTCTAGGTACGCTATCGGGGCTTAGCCTCTTCTAAAACCCTGCAGTGTAGGAGGAAGAACTGTGCTTTGGTACCAGCAGGAACGCAAGCCGACTTTCTCCTGTAAGTATGGCATCTTAAGGTATGACTTTGTAGAAGGAATGCTAAGCAGTTTTGGTTTCTCAGTGCCGATCAGCTTAGGGCAATGAGGCAGATTGGCATGACATGTAGGAAATGAGAGAACCGATTTCCTGGAGCTGGTGGAGTGCGGAGGAAATCCAGCTCCTCCAAGGAAGAGTGCAGTGTGTTGCCCTACACTTAGCATCCAGAGGGTGACTGGGAAACTTTTCCGGGCCTGGATGTTTCCTGGCAGGCCAGGGGAGCCTGGCCGGTCCCGGTGTTCTTGCAGGGAATAGGGTGCCCACGCGAGGTCCTCGGTACCTGAAAAGCTTACTAACGTTAAAAGAAAGCAGACCTAAAATTAAGCCTCAAGTTCTCTGCTCCAAGCTTCCGCTTCGGCAGGCTATTCAAGGCTTTACCTTGAGGAAAGGACTCCCGTCAAGTTTCCTTTTAGCTCTAGAGCGTCTCAGGAGGAGCTCCCACCCAGGCTATGAAAGCACCCTGTTGATTTAGAGAAAACTCTTTCCCTTCCCAGTACACTGCCTACAGTGACAGGGACCCGTGTAAAACACTGTTATTTAGGTAGCTTCAAGGCAGCAAGAATGGAGCATTCAATATGGAAAAGCAAGCCTTGTGCCATAAATTCCCCGTTTCCAGTGAACACGCAGCCTACCTCCTTGTGATTTTACCAAGTAAATATACACTCTAGCTCCACACTGGTCCCTTCCTTGAATAAAGTTGGTTTGGCAGGGAGTTCTGCGTCTAGCCAACGGCGTCCACCAAGGAGCGATCTAGGTTCGCTATCGGGGCTTAGCTTCTTCTAAAACCCTGCACTGGAAGAGCAAGAACTGGGCTTTGGTTACAGCAGGAACGCAAGCCGACTCTCTCCTGTAAATATGGGGTCTTAAGGTATGACACTCTAGAAGGAATGCGAAGCAGTTTTGGTTTCTCTGTGCCGCTCAGCCTAGGGCAATGAGGCAGATTTCCATGACATGTAGGATGTACGAGAACAGATTTCCTGGAGCCTTTGGAGTGCTGAGGAAACCTTGGTCTCCCAAGGAAGAGTGCAGTGTGTTGCCCTACACTCAGCATACACAGAGTGACTGGGAAAGGTTTCCGGGCCTGGATGTTCCTTAGCAGCCCAGGGGAGCCTGCCGGAACTCTGTGTTCTAGTAGGGAATAGGGTGCCCACGCGAGGTCCTGGTGCCCTGAAAAGCTTACTAACGTTAAAAGAAAGCAGACCTAAATTTAAGCCTCAAGGACTCTGCTCCAAGCTTCCGCTTCGGCAGGCTATTCAAGGCTTTACCTTGAGGAAGGGACTCCCGTCAAGTTTCCTTTTAGCTCTAGAGCGTCTCAGGAGGAGCTCCCACCCAGGCTATGAAAGCACCCTGTTGATGGAGAGAACACTCGTTCCCTTCCCAGAGCCCTGCCTACTGCGACTAGACACCCGTCCTAAAACTGTTATTTAGGTAGTGTTAAGGCAACATGAATGGAGCATTCAAAATGGGAAAGCAAGGCCTGTGCCATCAGGTCCCTGTTTCCAGCGAACACGCAGCCTACCTCCTTGTGCTTTCTACCAGGTAAATACACACTCTAGCTAAACCCTGGTCCCTTCCCTGAATAACGTTTTCTTGGCACGGAGTTCTCCGTGTAGCCAACTGCCTCTCCCAAGGAAGGCTCTAGGTACGCTATCGGGGCTTAGCTTCTTCTAAAACCCTGCAGTGTAAGACGTAGAAGTGTGCTTTGCTTCCAGCAGGAAAGCAAGCCGACTTTCTCCTGTAAGTGTGGGGTGTTAAGGTATGACACTCTAGAAGGAATGCGAAGCAGTTTTGGTTTCTCAGTGCCGCTCAGCCTAGGGCAATGAGGCAAGATATGCATGACATGTGGGATGTAAGAGAACAGATTTCCTGGAGCCTTTGGAGTGCTGATTAAACCTAGGTCTCCCAAGGAAGAGTGCAGTGTGTTGCCCTACACTCAGCATACGCAGAGTGACTGGGAAAGGTTTCCGGGCCTGGATGTTTCTTAGCAGCCTAGTGGAGGCTGCCGGTACTAGGTGTTCTTGCAGGGAATAGGGAGCCCACGCGAGGTCCTCGGTGTCCTGAAAGCTTACTAACCTTCAAAGAAAACAAACCTAAAGCTAATGCTTCAAGGACTCTGCTCCAAGCTTCCGCTTTGGTAGGCTATTCAAGGCTTTATCTTGGGGAAAGGACTCACGTCACGTTTCCTTTTAGCTCTAGAGCGTCTCAGGAGGAGCTCCCACCCAGGCTATGAAAGCACCCTGTTGATCTAGAGAACACTCGTTCCCTTCCCAGAGCCCTGCCTACAGTGTCTAAAGGCCTGTCCTAAAACTGTAATTTAGGTAGCTTCAAGGCAGCATGAGTGGTGCATTCAAAATGGGAAAGCAAGCCTTGTGCCATCAGGTGACCGTTTCCAGCGAAAACGCAGCCTACCTCCTTGTGATTTCTACCAAGTAAATATACACTCTAGCTACACCCTGGCCCCTTCCTTAATAAAGTTGGTTTGGCACGGAGTTCTGCGTGTAGCCACGGCCTCCCCAAAGGAGCGCTCTAGGTACGCTATCGGGGCTTAGCCTCTTCTAAAACCCTGCAGTGTAGGAGGAAGAACTGTGCTTTGGTACCAGCAGGAACGCAAGCCGACTTTCTCCTGTAAGTATGGCATCTTAAGGTATGACTTTGTAGAAGGAATGCTAAGCAGTTTTGGTTTCTCAGTGCCGATCAGCTTAGGGCAATGAGGCAGATTGGCATGACATGTAGGAAATGAGAGAACCGATTTCCTGGAGCTGGTGGAGTGCGGAGGAAATCCAGCTCCTCCAAGGAAGAGTGCAGTGTGTTGCCCTACACTTAGCATCCAGAGGGTGACTGGGAAACTTTTCCGGGCCTGGATGTTTCCTGGCAGGCCAGGGGAGCCTGGCCGGTCCCGGTGTTCTTGCAGGGAATAGGGTGCCCACGCGAGGTCCTCGGTACCTGAAAAGCTTACTAACGTTAAAAGAAAGCAGACCTAAAATTAAGCCTCAAGTTCTCTGCTCCAAGCTTCCGCTTCGGCAGGCTATTCAACGCTTTACCTTGAGGAAAGGACTCCCGTCAAGTTTCCTTTTAGCTCTAGAGCGTCTCAGGAGGAGCTCCCACCCAGGCTATGAAAGCACCCTGTTGATTTAGAGAAAACTCTTTCCCTTCCCAGTACACTGCCTACAGTGACAGGGACCTGTGCAAAACACTCTTATTTAGGTAGCTTCAAGGCAGCAAGAATGGAGCATTCAATATGGAAAAGCAAGCCTTGTGCCATAAATTCCCCGTTTCCAGTGAACACGCAGCCTACCTCCTTGTGATTTTACCAAGTAAATATACACTCTAGCTCCACACTGGTCCCTTCCTTGAATAAAGTTGGTTTGGCAGGGAGTTCTGCGTCTAGCCAACGGCGTCCACCAAGGAGCGATCTAGGTTCGCTATCGGGGCTTAGCTTCTTCTAAAACCCTGCACTGGAAGAGCAAGAACTGGGCTTTGGTTACAGCAGGAACGCAAGCCGACTCTCTCCTGTAAATATGGGGTCTTAAGGTATGACACTCTAGAAGGAATGCGAAGCAGTTTTGGTTTCTCTGTGCCGCTCAGCCTAGGGCAATGAGGCAGATTTCCATGACATGTAGGATGTACGAGAACAGATTTCCTGGAGCCTTTGGAGTGCTGAGGAAACCTTGGTCTCCCAAGGAAGAGTGCAGTGTGTTGCCCTACACTCAGCATACACAGAGTGACTGGGAAAGGTTTCCGGGCCTGGATGTTCCTTAGCAGCCCAGGGGAGCCTGCCGGAACTCTGTGTTCTAGTAGGGAATAGGGTGCCCACGCGAGGTCCTGGTGCCCTGAAAAGCTTACTAACGTTAAAAGAAAGCAGACCTAAATTTAAGCCTCAAGGACTCTGCTCCAAGCTTCCGCTTCGGCAGGCTATTCAAGGCTTTACCTTGAGGAAGGGACTCCCGTCAAGTTTCCTTTTAGCTCTAGAGCGTCTCAGGAGGAGCTCCCACCCAGGCTATGAAAGCACCCTGTTGATGGAGAGAACACTCGTTCCCTTCCCAGAGCCCTGCCTACTGCGACTAGACACCCGTCCTAAAACTGTTATTTAGGTAGTGTTAAGGCAACATGAATGGAGCATTCAAAATGGGAAAGCAAGGCCTGTGCCATCAGGTCCCTGTTTCCAGCGAACACGCAGCCTACCTCCTTGTGCTTTCTACCAGGTAAATACACACTCTAGCTAAACCCTGGTCCCTTCCCTGAATAACGTTTTCTTGGCACGGAGTTCTCCGTGTAGCCAACTGCCTCTCCCAAGGAAGGCTCTAGGTACGCTATCGGGGCTTAGCTTCTTCTAAAACCCTGCAGTGTAAGACGTAGAAGTGTGCTTTGCTTCCAGCAGGAAAGCAAGCCGACTTTCTCCTGTAAGTATGGGGTGTTAAGGTATGACACTCTAGAAGGAATGCGAAGCAGTTTTGGTTTCTCAGTGCCGCTCAGCCTAGGGCAATGAGGCAAGATATGCATGACATGTGGGATGTAAGAGAACAGATTTCCTGGAGCCTTTGGAGTGCTGATTAAACCTAGGTCTCCCAAGGAAGAGTGCAGTGTGTTGCCCTACACTCAGCATACGCAGAGTGACTGGGAAAGGTTTCCGGGCCTGGATGTTTCTTAGCAGCCTAGTGGAGGCTGCCGGTACTAGGTGTTCTTGCAGGGAATAGGGAGCCCACGCGAGGTCCTCGGTGTCCTGAAAGCTTACTAACCTTCAAAGAAAACAAACCTAAAGCTAATGCTTCAAGGACTCTGCTCCAAGCTTCCGCTTTGGTAGGCTATTCAAGGCTTTATCTTGGGGAAAGGACTCACGTCACGTTTCCTTTTAGCTCTAGAGCGTCTCAGGAGGAGCTCCCACCCAGGCTATGAAAGCACCCTGTTGATCTAGAGAACACTCGTTCCCTTCCCAGAGCCCTGCCTACAGTGTCTAAAGGCCTGTCCTAAAACTGTAATTTAGGTAGCTTCAAGGCAGCATGAGTGGTGCATTCAAAATGGGAAAGCAAGCCTTGTGCCATCAGGTGACCGTTTCCAGCGAAAACGCAGCCTACCTCCTTGTGATTTCTACCAAGTAAATATACACTCTAGCTACACCCTGGCCCCTTCCTTAATAAAGTTGGTTTGGCACGGAGTTCTGCGTGTAGCCACGGCCTCCCCAAAGGAGCGCTCTAGGTACGCTATCGGGGCTTAGCCTCTTCTAAAACCCTGCAGTGTAGGAGGAAGAACTGTGCTTTGGTACCAGCAGGAACGCAAGCCGACTTTCTCCTGTAAGTATGGCATCTTAAGGTATGACTTTGTAGAAGGAATGCTAAGCAGTTTTGGTTTCTCAGTGCCGATCAGCTTAGGGCAATGAGGCAGATTGGCATGACATGTAGGAAATGAGAGAACCGATTTCCTGGAGCTGGTGGAGTGCGGAGGAAATCCAGCTCCTCCAAGGAAGAGTGCAGTGTGTTGCCCTACACTTAGCATCCAGAGGGTGACTGGGAAACTTTTCCGGGCCTGGATGTTTCCTGGCAGGCCAGGGGAGCCTGGCCGGTCCCGGTGTTCTTGCAGGGAATAGGGTGCCCACGCGAGGTCCTCGGTACCTGAAAAGCTTACTAACGTTAAAAGAAAGCAGACCTAAAATTAAGCCTCAAGTTCTCTGCTCCAAGCTTCCGCTTCGGCAGGCTATTCAAGGCTTTACCTTGAGGAAAGGACTCCCGTCAAGTTTCCTTTTAGCTCTAGAGCGTCTCAGGAGGAGCTCCCACCCAGGCTATGAAAGCACCCTGTTGATTTAGAGAAAACTCTTTCCCTTCCCAGTACACTGCCTACAGTGACAGGGACCCGTGTAAAACACTGTTATTTAGGTAGCTTCAAGGCAGCAAGAATGGAGCATTCAATATGGAAAAGCAAGCCTTGTGCCATAAATTCCCCGTTTCCAGTGAACACGCAGCCTACCTCCTTGTGATTTTACCAAGTAAATATACACTCTAGCTCCACACTGGTCCCTTCCTTGAATAAAGTTGGTTTGGCAGGGAGTTCTGCGTCTAGCCAACGGCGTCCACCAAGGAGCGATCTAGGTTCGCTATCGGGGCTTAGCTTCTTCTAAAACCCTGCACTGGAAGAGCAAGAACTGGGCTTTGGTTACAGCAGGAACGCAAGCCGACTCTCTCCTGTAAATATGGGGTCTTAAGGTATGACACTCTAGAAGGAATGCGAAGCAGTTTTGGTTTCTCTGTGCCGCTCAGCCTAGGGCAATGAGGCAGATTTCCATGACATGTAGGATGTACGAGAAGAGATTTCCTGGAGCCTTTGGAGTGCTGAGGAAACCTTGGTCTCCCAAGGAAGAGTGCAGTGTGTTGCCCTACACTCAGCATACACAGAGTGACTGGGAAAGGTTTCCGGGCCTGGATGTTCCTTAGCAGCCCAGGGGAGCCTGCCGGAACTCTGTGTTCTAGTAGGGAATAGGGTGCCCACGCGAGGTCCTGGTGCCCTGAAAAGCTTACTAACGTTAAAAGAAAGCAGACCTAAATTTAAGCCTCAAGGACTCTGCTCCAAGCTTCCGCTTCGGCAGGCTATTCAAGGCTTTACCTTGAGGAAGGGACTCCCGTCAAGTTTCCTTTTAGCTCTAGAGCGTCTCAGGAGGAGCTCCCACCCAGGCTATGAAAGCACCCTGTTGATGGAGAGAACACTCGTTCCCTTCCCAGAGCCCTGCCTACTGCGACTAGACACCCGTCCTAAAACTGTTATTTAGGTAGTGTTAAGGCAACATGAATGGAGCATTCAAAATGGGAAAGCAAGGCCTGTGCCATCAGGTCCCTGTTTCCAGCGAACACGCAGCCTACCTCCTTGTGCTTTCTACCAGGTAAATACACACTCTAGCTAAACCCTGGTCCCTTCCCTGAATAACGTTTTCTTGGCACGGAGTTCTCCGTGTAGCCAACTGCCTCTCCCAAGGAAGGCTCTAGGTACGCTATCGGGGCTTAGCTTCTTCTAAAACCCTGCAGTGTAAGACGTAGAAGTGTGCTTTGCTTCCAGCAGGAAAGCAAGCCGACTTTCTCCTGTAAGTATGGGGTGTTAAGGTATGACACTCTAGAAGGAATGCGAAGCAGTTTTGGTTTCTCAGTGCCGCTCAGCCTAGGGCAATGAGGCAAGATATGCATGACATGTGGGATGTAAGAGAACAGATTTCCTGGAGCCTTTGGAGTGCTGATTAAACCTAGGTCTCCCAAGGAAGAGTGCAGTGTGTTGCCCTACACTCAGCATACGCAGAGTGACTGGGAAAGGTTTCCGGGCCTGGATGTTTCTTAGCAGCCTAGTGGAGGCTGCCGGTACTAGGTGTTCTTGCAGGGAATAGGGAGCCCACGCGAGGTCCTCGGTGTCCTGAAAGCTTACTAACCTTCAAAGAAAACAAACCTAAAGCTAATGCTTCAAGGACTCTGCTCCAAGCTTCCGCTTTGGTAGGCTATTCAAGGCTTTATCTTGGGGAAAGGACTCACGTCACGTTTCCTTTTAGCTCTAGAGCGTCTCAGGAGGAGCTCCCACCCAGGCTATGAAAGCACCCTGTTGATCTAGAGAACACTCGTTCCCTTCCCAGAGCCCTGCCTACAGTGTCTAAAGGCCTGTCCTAAAACTGTAATTTAGGTAGCTTCAAGGCAGCATGAGTGGTGCATTCAAAATGGGAAAGCAAGCCTTGTGCCATCAGGTGACCGTTTCCAGCGAAAACGCAGCCTACCTCCTTGTGATTTCTACCAAGTAAATATACACTCTAGCTACACCCTGGCCCCTTCCTTAATAAAGTTGGTTTGGCACGGAGTTCTGCGTGTAGCCACGGCCTCCCCAAAGGAGCGCTCTAGGTACGCTATCGGGGCTTAGCCTCTTCTAAAACCCTGCAGTGTAGGAGGAAGAACTGTGCTTTGGTACCAGCAGGAACGCAAGCCGACTTTCTCCTGTAAGTATGGCATCTTAAGGTATGACTTTGTAGAAGGAATGCTAAGCAGTTTTGGTTTCTCAGTGCCGATCAGCTTAGGGCAATGAGGCAGATTGGCATGACATGTAGGAAATGAGAGAACCGATTTCCTGGAGCTGGTGGAGTGCGGAGGAAATCCAGCTCCTCCAAGGAAGAGTGCAGTGTGTTGCCCTACACTTAGCATCCAGAGGGTGACTGGGAAACTTTTCCGGGCCTGGATGTTTCCTGGCAGGCCAGGGGAGCCTGGCCGGTCCCGGTGTTCTTGCAGGGAATAGGGTGCCCACGCGAGGTCCTCGGTACCTGAAAAGCTTACTAACGTTAAAAGAAAGCAGACCTAAAATTAAGCCTCAAGTTCTCTGCTCCAAGCTTCCGCTTCGGCAGGCTATTCAAGGCTTTACCTTGAGGAAAGGACTCCCGTCAAGTTTCCTTTTAGCTCTAGAGCGTCTCAGGAGGAGCTCCCACCCAGGCTATGAAAGCACCCTGTTGATTTAGAGAAAACTCTTTCCCTTCCCAGTACACTGCCTACAGTGACAGGGACCCGTGTAAAACACTGTTATTTAGGTAGCTTCAAGGCAGCAAGAATGGAGCATTCAATATGGAAAAGCAAGCCTTGTGCCATAAATTCCCCGTTTCCAGTGAACACGCAGCCTACCTCCTTGTGATTTTACCAAGTAAATATACACTCTAGCTCCACACTGGTCCCTTCCTTGAATAAAGTTGGTTTGGCAGGGAGTTCTGCGTCTAGCCAACGGCGTCCACCAAGGAGCGATCTAGGTTCGCTATCGGGGCTTAGCTTCTTCTAAAACCCTGCACTGGAAGAGCAAGAACTGGGCTTTGGTTACAGCAGGAACGCAAGCCGACTCTCTCCTGTAAATATGGGGTCTTAAGGTATGACACTCTAGAAGGAATGCGAAGCAGTTTTGGTTTCTCTGTGCCGCTCAGCCTAGGGCAATGAGGCAGATTTCCATGACATGTAGGATGTACGAGAAGAGATTTCCTGGAGCCTTTGGAGTGCTGAGGAAACCTTGGTCTCCCAAGGAAGAGTGCCGTGTGTTGCCCTACACTCAGCATACACAGAGTGACTGGGAAAGGTTTCCGGGCCTGGATGTTCCTTAGCAGCCCAGGGGAGCCTGCCGGAACTCTGTGTTCTAGTAGGGAATAGGGTGCCCACGCGAGGTCCTGGTGCCCTGAAAAGCTTACTAACGTTAAAAGAAAGCAGACCTAAATTTAAGCCTCAAGGACTCTGCTCCAAGCTTCCGCTTCGGCAGGCTATTCAAGGCTTTACCTTGAGGAAGGGACTCCCGTCAAGTTTCCTTTTAGCTCTAGAGCGTCTCAGGAGGAGCTCCCACCCAGGCTATGAAAGCACCCTGTTGATGGAGAGAACACTCGTTCCCTTCCCAGAGCCCTGCCTACTGCGACTAGACACCCGTCCTAAAACTGTTATTTAGGTAGTGTTAAGGCAACATGAATGGAGCATTCAAAATGGGAAAGCAAGGCCTGTGCCATCAGGTCCCTGTTTCCAGCGAACACGCAGCCTACCTCCTTGTGCTTTCTACCAGGTAAATACACACTCTAGCTAAACCCTGGTCCCTTCCCTGAATAACGTTTTCTTGGCACGGAGTTCTCCGTGTAGCCAACTGCCTCTCCCAAGGAAGGCTCTAGGTACGCTATCGGGGCTTAGCTTCTTCTAAAACCCTGCAGTGTAAGACGTAGAAGTGTGCTTTGCTTCCAGCAGGAAAGCAAGCCGACTTTCTCCTGTAAGTGTGGGGTGTTAAGGTATGACACTCTAGAAGGAATGCGAAGCAGTTTTGGTTTCTCAGTGCCGCTCAGCCTAGGGCAATGAGGCAAGATATGCATGACATGTGGGATGTAAGAGAACAGATTTCCTGGAGCCTTTGGAGTGCTGATTAAACCTAGGTCTCCCAAGGAAGAGTGCAGTGTGTTGCCCTACACTCAGCATACGCAGAGTGACTGGGAAAGGTTTCCGGGCCTGGATGTTTCTTAGCAGCCTAGTGGAGGCTGCCGGTACTAGGTGTTCTTGCAGGGAATAGGGAGCCCACGCGAGGTCCTCGGTGTCCTGAAAGCTTACTAACCTTCAAAGAAAACAAACCTAAAGCTAATGCTTCAAGGACTCTGCTCCAAGCTTCCGCTTTGGTAGGCTATTCAAGGCTTTATCTTGGGGAAAGGACTCACGTCACGTTTCCTTTTAGCTCTAGAGCGTCTCAGGAGGAGCTCCCACCCAGGCTATGAAAGCACCCTGTTGATCTAGAGAACACTCGTTCCCTTCCCAGAGCCCTGCCTACAGTGTCTAAAGGCCTGTCCTAAAACTGTAATTTAGGTAGCTTCAAGGCAGCATGAATGGTGCATTCAAAATGGGAAAGCAAGCCTTGTGCCATCAGGTGACCGTTTCCAGCGAAAACGCAGCCTACCTCCTTGTGATTTCTACCAAGTAAATATACACTCTAGCTACACCCTGGCCCCTTCCTTAATAAAGTTGGTTTGGCACGGAGTTCTGCGTGTAGCCACGGCCTCCCCAAAGGAGCGCTCTAGGTACGCTATCGGGGCTTAGCCTCTTCTAAAACCCTGCAGTGTAGGAGGAAGAACTGTGCTTTGGTACCAGCAGGAACGCAAGCCGACTTTCTCCTGTAAGTATGGCATCTTAAGGTATGACTTTGTAGAAGGAATGCTAAGCAGTTTTGGTTTCTCAGTGCCGATCAGCTTAGGGCAATGAGGCAGATTGGCATGACATGTAGGAAATGAGAGAACCGATTTCCTGGAGCTGGTGGAGTGCGGAGGAAATCCAGCTCCTCCAAGGAAGAGTGCAGTGTGTTGCCCTACACTTAGCATCCAGAGGGTGACTGGGAAACTTTTCCGGGCCTGGATGTTTCCTGGCAGGCCAGGGGAGCCTGGCCGGTCCCGGTGTTCTTGCAGGGAATAGGGTGCCCACGCGAGGTCCTCGGTACCTGAAAAGCTTACTAACGTTAAAAGAAAGCAGACCTAAAATTAAGCCTCAAGTTCTCTGCTCCAAGCTTCCGCTTCGGCAGGCTATTCAACGCTTTACCTTGAGGAAAGGACTCCCGTCAAGTTTCCTTTTAGCTCTAGAGCGTCTCAGGAGGAGCTCCCACCCAGGCTATGAAAGCACCCTGTTGATTTAGAGAAAACTCTTTCCCTTCCCAGTACACTGCCTACAGTGACAGGGACCTGTGCAAAACACTCTTATTTAGGTAGCTTCAAGGCAGCAAGAATGGAGCATTCAATATGGAAAAGCAAGCCTTGTGCCATAAATTCCCCGTTTCCAGTGAACACGCAGCCTACCTCCTTGTGATTTTACCAAGTAAATATACACTCTAGTTCCACACTGGTCCCTTCCTTGAATAAAGTTGGTTTGGCAGGGAGTTCTGCGTCTAGCCAACGGCGTCCACCAAGGAGCGATCTAGGTTCGCTATCGGGGCTTAGCTTCTTCTAAAACCCTGCACTGGAAGAGCAAGAACTGGGCTTTGGTTACAGCAGGAACGCAAGCCGACTCTCTCCTGTAAATATGGGGTCTTAAGGTATGACACTCTAGAAGGAATGCGAAGCAGTTTTGGTTTCTCTGTGCCGCTCAGCCTAGGGCAATGAGGCAGATTTCCATGACATGTAGGATGTACGAGAACAGATTTCCTGGAGCCTTTGGAGTGCTGAGGAAACCTTGGTCTCCCAAGGAAGAGTGCAGTGTGTTGCCCTACACTCAGCATACACAGAGTGACTGGGAAAGGTTTCCGGGCCTGGATGTTCCTTAGCAGCCCAGGGGAGCCTGCCGGAACTCTGTGTTCTAGTAGGGAATAGGGTGCCCACGCGAGGTCCTGGTGCCCTGAAAAGCTTACTAACGTTAAAAGAAAGCAGACCTAAATTTAAGCCTCAAGGACTCTGCTCCAAGCTTCCGCTTCGGCAGGCTATTCAAGGCTTTACCTTGAGGAAGGGACTCCCGTCAAGTTTCCTTTTAGCTCTAGAGCGTCTCAGGAGGAGCTCCCACCCAGGCTATGAAAGCACCCTGTTGATGGAGAGAACACTCGTTCCCTTCCCAGAGCCCTGCCTACTGCGACTAGACACCCGTCCTAAAACTGTTATTTAGGTAGTGTTAAGGCAACATGAATGGAGCATTCAAAATGGGAAAGCAAGGCCTGTGCCATCAGGTCCCTGTTTCCAGCGAACACGCAGCCTACCTCCTTGTGCTTTCTACCAGGTAAATACACACTCTAGCTAAACCCTGGTCCCTTCCCTGAATAACGTTTTCTTGGCACGGAGTTCTCCGTGTAGCCAACTGCCTCTCCCAAGGAAGGCTCTAGGTACGCTATCGGGGCTTAGCTTCTTCTAAAACCCTGCAGTGTAAGACGTAGAAGTGTGCTTTGCTTCCAGCAGGAAAGCAAGCCGACTTTCTCCTGTAAGTATGGGGTGTTAAGGTATGACACTCTAGAAGGAATGCGAAGCAGTTTTGGTTTCTCAGTGCCGCTCAGCCTAGGGCAATGAGGCAAGATATGCATGACATGTGGGATGTAAGAGAACAGATTTCCTGGAGCCTTTGGAGTGCTGATTAAACCTAGGTCTCCCAAGGAAGAGTGCAGTGTGTTGCCCTACACTCAGCATACGCAGAGTGACTGGGAAAGGTTTCCGGGCCTGGATGTTTCTTAGCAGCCTAGTGGAGGCTGCCGGTACTAGGTGTTCTTGCAGGGAATAGGGAGCCCACGCGAGGTCCTCGGTGTCCTGAAAGCTTACTAACCTTCAAAGAAAACAAACCTAAAGCTAATGCTTCAAGGACTCTGCTCCAAGCTTCCGCTTTGGTAGGCTATTCAAGGCTTTATCTTGGGGAAAGGACTCACGTCACGTTTCCTTTTAGCTCTAGAGCGTCTCAGGAGGAGCTCCCACCCAGGCTATGAAAGCACCCTGTTGATCTAGAGAACACTCGTTCCCTTCCCAGAGCCCTGCCTACAGTGTCTAAAGGCCTGTCCTAAAACTGTAATTTAGGTAGCTTCAAGGCAGCATGAGTGGTGCATTCAAAATGGGAAAGCAAGCCTTGTGCCATCAGGTGACCGTTTCCAGCGAAAACGCAGCCTACCTCCTTGTGATTTCTACCAAGTAAATATACACTCTAGCTACACCCTGGCCCCTTCCTTAATAAAGTTGGTTTGGCACGGAGTTCTGCGTGTAGCCACGGCCTCCCCAAAGGAGCGCTCTAGGTACGCTATCGGGGCTTAGCCTCTTCTAAAACCCTGCAGTGTAGGAGGAAGAACTGTGCTTTGGTACCAGCAGGAACGCAAGCCGACTTTCTCCTGTAAGTATGGCATCTTAAGGTATGACTTTGTAGAAGGAATGCTAAGCAGTTTTGGTTTCTCAGTGCCGATCAGCTTAGGGCAATGAGGCAGATTGGCATGACATGTAGGAAATGAGAGAACCGATTTCCTGGAGCTGGTGGAGTGCGGAGGAAATCCAGCTCCTCCAAGGAAGAGTGCAGTGTGTTGCCCTACACTTAGCATCCAGAGGGTGACTGGGAAACTTTTCCGGGCCTGGATGTTTCCTGGCAGGCCAGGGGAGCCTGGCCGGTCCCGGTGTTCTTGCAGGGAATAGGGTGCCCACGCGAGGTCCTCGGTACCTGAAAAGCTTACTAACGTTAAAAGAAAGCAGACCTAAAATTAAGCCTCAAGTTCTCTGCTCCAAGCTTCCGCTTCGGCAGGCTATTCAAGGCTTTACCTTGAGGAAAGGACTCCCGTCAAGTTTCCTTTTAGCTCTAGAGCGTCTCAGGAGGAGCTCCCACCCAGGCTATGAAAGCACCCTGTTGATTTAGAGAAAACTCTTTCCCTTCCCAGTACACTGCCTACAGTGACAGGGACCCGTGTAAAACACTGTTATTTAGGTAGCTTCAAGGCAGCAAGAATGGAGCATTCAATATGGAAAAGCAAGCCTTGTGCCATAAATTCCCCGTTTCCAGTGAACACGCAGCCTACCTCCTTGTGATTTTACCAAGTAAATATACACTCTAGCTCCACACTGGTCCCTTCCTTGAATAAAGTTGGTTTGGCAGGGAGTTCTGCGTCTAGCCAACGGCGTCCACCAAGGAGCGATCTAGGTTCGCTATCGGGGCTTAGCTTCTTCTAAAACCCTGCACTGGAAGAGCAAGAACTGGGCTTTGGTTACAGCAGGAACGCAAGCCGACTCTCTCCTGTAAATATGGGGTCTTAAGGTATGACACTCTAGAAGGAATGCGAAGCAGTTTTGGTTTCTCTGTGCCGCTCAGCCTAGGGCAATGAGGCAGATTTCCATGACATGTAGGATGTACGAGAACAGATTTCCTGGAGCCTTTGGAGTGCTGAGGAAACCTTGGTCTCCCAAGGAAGAGTGCAGTGTGTTGCCCTACACTCAGCATACACAGAGTGACTGGGAAAGGTTTCCGGGCCTGGATGTTCCTTAGCAGCCCAGGGGAGCCTGCCGGAACTCTGTGTTCTAGTAGGGAATAGGGTGCCCACGCGAGGTCCTGGTGCCCTGAAAAGCTTACTAACGTTAAAAGAAAGCAGACCTAAATTTAAGCCTCAAGGACTCTGCTCCAAGCTTCCGCTTCGGCAGGCTATTCAAGGCTTTACCTTGAGGAAGGGACTCCCGTCAAGTTTCCTTTTAGCTCTAGAGCGTCTCAGGAGGAGCTCCCACCCAGGCTATGAAAGCACCCTGTTGATGGAGAGAACACTCGTTCCCTTCCCAGAGCCCTGCCTACTGCGACTAGACACCCGTCCTAAAACTGTTATTTAGGTAGTGTTAAGGCAACATGAATGGAGCATTCAAAATGGGAAAGCAAGGCCTGTGCCATCAGGTCCCTGTTTCCAGCGAACACGCAGCCTACCTCCTTGTGCTTTCTACCAGGTAAATACACACTCTAGCTAAACCCTGGTCCCTTCCCTGAATAACGTTTTCTTGGCACGGAGTTCTCCGTGTAGCCAACTGCCTCTCCCAAGGAAGGCTCTAGGTACGCTATCGGGGCTTAGCTTCTTCTAAAACCCTGCAGTGTAAGACGTAGAAGTGTGCTTTGCTTCCAGCAGGAAAGCAAGCCGACTTTCTCCTGTAAGTGTGGGGTGTTAAGGTATGACACTCTAGAAGGAATGCGAAGCAGTTTTGGTTTCTCAGTGCCGCTCAGCCTAGGGCAATGAGGCAAGATATGCATGACATGTGGGATGTAAGAGAACAGATTTCCTGGAGCCTTTGGAGTGCTGATTAAACCTAGGTCTCCCAAGGAAGAGTGCAGTGTGTTGCCCTACACTCAGCATACGCAGAGTGACTGGGAAAGGTTTCCGGGCCTGGATGTTTCTTAGCAGCCTAGTGGAGGCTGCCGGTACTAGGTGTTCTTGCAGGGAATAGGGAGCCCACGCGAGGTCCTCGGTGTCCTGAAAGCTTACTAACCTTCAAAGAAAACAAACCTAAAGCTAATGCTTCAAGGACTCTGCTCCAAGCTTCCGCTTTGGTAGGCTATTCAAGGCTTTATCTTGGGGAAAGGACTCACGTCACGTTTCCTTTTAGCTCTAGAGCGTCTCAGGAGGAGCTCCCACCCAGGCTATGAAAGCACCCTGTTGATCTAGAGAACACTCGTTCCCTTCCCAGAGCCCTGCCTACAGTGTCTAAAGGCCTGTCCTAAAACTGTAATTTAGGTAGCTTCAAGGCAGCATGAGTGGTGCATTCAAAATGGGAAAGCAAGCCTTGTGCCATCAGGTGACCGTTTCCAGCGAAAACGCAGCCTACCTCCTTGTGATTTCTACCAAGTAAATATACACTCTAGCTACACCCTGGCCCCTTCCTTAATAAAGTTGGTTTGGCACGGAGTTCTGCGTGTAGCCACGGCCTCCCCAAAGGAGCGCTCTAGGTACGCTATCGGGGCTTAGCCTCTTCTAAAACCCTGCAGTGTAGGAGGAACAACTGTGCTTTGGTACCAGCAGGAACGCAAGCCGACTTTCTCCTGTAAGTATGGCATCTTAAGGTATGACTTTGTGGAAGGAATGCTAAGCAGTTTTGGTTTCTCAGTGCCGATCAGCTTAGGGCAATGAGGCAGATTGGCATGACATGTAGGAAATGAGAGAACCGATTTCCTGGAGCTGGTGGAGTGCGGAGGAAATCCAGCTCCTCCAAGGAAGAGTGCAGTGTGTTGCCCTACACTTAGCATCCAGAGGGTGACTGGGAAACTTTTCCGGGCCTGGATGTTTCCTGGCAGGCCAGGGGAGCCTGGCCGGTCCCGGTGTTCTTGCAGGGAATAGGGTGCCCACGCGAGGTCCTCGGTACCTGAAAAGCTTACTAACGTTAAAAGAAAGCAGACCTAAAATTAAGCCTCAAGTTCTCTGCTCCAAGCTTCCGCTTCGGCAGGCTATTCAAGGCTTTACCTTGAGGAAAGGACTCCCGTCAAGTTTCCTTTTAGCTCTAGAGCGTCTCAGGAGGAGCTCCCACCCAGGCTATGAAAGCACCCTGTTGATTTAGAGAAAACTCTTTCCCTTCCCAGTACACTGCCTACAGTGACAGGGACCTGTGCAAAACACTCTTATTTAGGTAGCTTCAAGGCAGCAAGAATGGAGCATTCAATATGGAAAAGCAAGCCTTGTGCCATAAATTCCCCGTTTCCAGTGAACACGCAGCCTACCTCCTTGTGATTTTACCAAGTAAATATACACTCTAGCTCCACACTGGTCCCTTCCTTGAATAAAGTTGGTTTGGCAGGGAGTTCTGCGTCTAGCCAACGGCGTCCACCAAGGAGCGATCTAGGTTCGCTATCGGGGCTTAGCTTCTTCTAAAACCCTGCACTGGAAGAGCAAGAACTGGGCTTTGGTTACAGCAGGAACGCAAGCCGACTCTCTCCTGTAAATATGGGGTCTTAAGGTATGACACTCTAGAAGGAATGCGAAGCAGTTTTGGTTTCTCTGTGCCGCTCAGCCTAGGGCAATGAGGCAGATTTCCATGACATGTAGGATGTACGAGAACAGATTTCCTGGAGCCTTTGGAGTGCTGAGGAAACCTTGGTCTCCCAAGGAAGAGTGCAGTGTGTTGCCCTACACTCAGCATACACAGAGTGACTGGGAAAGGTTTCCGGGCCTGGATGTTCCTTAGCAGCCCAGGGGAGCCTGCCGGAACTCTGTGTTCTAGTAGGGAATAGGGTGCCCACGCGAGGTCCTGGTGCCCTGAAAAGCTTACTAACGTTAAAAGAAAGCAGACCTAAATTTAAGCCTCAAGGACTCTGCTCCAAGCTTCCGCTTCGGCAGGCTATTCAAGGCTTTACCTTGAGGAAGGGACTCCCGTCAAGTTTCCTTTTAGCTCTAGAGCGTCTCAGGAGGAGCTCCCACCCAGGCTATGAAAGCACCCTGTTGATGGAGAGAACACTCGTTCCCTTCCCAGAGCCCTGCCTACTGCGACTAGACACCCGTCCTAAAACTGTTATTTAGGTAGTGTTAAGGCAACATGAATGGAGCATTCAAAATGGGAAAGCAAGGCCTGTGCCATCAGGTCCCTGTTTCCAGCGAACACGCAGCCTACCTCCTTGTGCTTTCTACCAGGTAAATACACACTCTAGCTAAACCCTGGTCCCTTCCCTGAATAACGTTTTCTTGGCACGGAGTTCTCCGTGTAGCCAACTGCCTCTCCCAAGGAAGGCTCTAGGTACGCTATCGGGGCTTAGCTTCTTCTAAAACCCTGCAGTGTAAGACGTAGAAGTGTGCTTTGCTTCCAGCAGGAAAGCAAGCCGACTTTCTCCTGTAAGTATGGGGTGTTAAGGTATGACACTCTAGAAGGAATGCGAAGCAGTTTTGGTTTCTCAGTGCCGCTCAGCCTAGGGCAATGAGGCAAGATATGCATGACATGTGGGATGTAAGAGAACAGATTTCCTGGAGCCTTTGGAGTGCTGATTAAACCTAGGTCTCCCAAGGAAGAGTGCAGTGTGTTGCCCTACACTCAGCATACGCAGAGTGACTGGGAAAGGTTTCCGGGCCTGGATGTTTCTTAGCAGCCTAGTGGAGGCTGCCGGTACTAGGTGTTCTTGCAGGGAATAGGGAGCCCACGCGAGGTCCTCGGTGTCCTGAAAGCTTACTAACCTTCAAAGAAAACAAACCTAAAGCTAATGCTTCAAGGACTCTGCTCCAAGCTTCCGCTTTGGTAGGCTATTCAAGGCTTTATCTTGGGGAAAGGACTCACGTCACGTTTCCTTTTAGCTCTAGAGCGTCTCAGGAGGAGCTCCCACCCAGGCTATGAAAGCACCCTGTTGATCTAGAGAACACTCGTTCCCTTCCCAGAGCCCTGCCTACAGTGTCTAAAGGCCTGTCCTAAAACTGTAATTTAGGTAGCTTCAAGGCAGCATGAGTGGTGCATTCAAAATGGGAAAGCAAGCCTTGTGCCATCAGGTGACCGTTTCCAGCGAAAACGCAGCCTACCTCCTTGTGATTTCTACCAAGTAAATATACACTCTAGCTACACCCTGGCCCCTTCCTTAATAAAGTTGGTTTGGCACGGAGTTCTGCGTGTAGCCACGGCCTCCCCAAAGGAGCGCTCTAGGTACGCTATCGGGGCTTAGCCTCTTCTAAAACCCTGCAGTGTAGGAGGAAGAACTGTGCTTTGGTACCAGCAGGAACGCAAGCCGACTTTCTCCTGTAAGTATGGCATCTTAAGGTATGACTTTGTAGAAGGAATGCTAAGCAGTTTTGGTTTCTCAGTGCCGATCAGCTTAGGGCAATGAGGCAGATTGGCATGACATGTAGGAAATGAGAGAACCGATTTCCTGGAGCTGGTGGAGTGCGGAGGAAATCCAGCTCCTCCAAGGAAGAGTGCAGTGTGTTGCCCTACACTTAGCATCCAGAGGGTGACTGGGAAACTTTTCCGGGCCTGGATGTTTCCTGGCAGGCCAGGGGAGCCTGGCCGGTCCCGGTGTTCTTGCAGGGAATAGGGTGCCCACGCGAGGTCCTCGGTACCTGAAAAGCTTACTAACGTTAAAAGAAAGCAGACCTAAAATTAAGCCTCAAGTTCTCTGCTCCAAGCTTCCGCTTCGGCAGGCTATTCAAGGCTTTACCTTGAGGAAAGGACTCCCGTCAAGTTTCCTTTTAGCTCTAGAGCGTCTCAGGAGGAGCTCCCACCCAGGCTATGAAAGCACCCTGTTGATTTAGAGAAAACTCTTTCCCTTCCCAGTACACTGCCTACAGTGACAGGGACCTGTGCAAAACACTCTTATTTAGGTAGCTTCAAGGCAGCAAGAATGGAGCATTCAATATGGAAAAGCAAGCCTTGTGCCATAAATTCCCCGTTTCCAGTGAACACGCAGCCTACCTCCTTGTGATTTTACCAAGTAAATATACACTCTAGCTCCACACTGGTCCCTTCCTTGAATAAAGTTGGTTTGGCAGGGAGTTCTGCGTCTAGCCAACGGCGTCCACCAAGGAGCGATCTAGGTTCGCTATCGGGGCTTAGCTTCTTCTAAAACCCTGCACTGGAAGAGCAAGAACTGGGCTTTGGTTACAGCAGGAACGCAAGCCGACTCTCTCCTGTAAATATGGGGTCTTAAGGTATGACACTCTAGAAGGAATGCGAAGCAGTTTTGGTTTCTCTGTGCCGCTCAGCCTAGGGCAATGAGGCAGATTTCCATGACATGTAGGATGTACGAGAACAGATTTCCTGGAGCCTTTGGAGTGCTGAGGAAACCTTGGTCTCCCAAGGAAGAGTGCAGTGTGTTGCCCTACACTCAGCATACACAGAGTGACTGGGAAAGGTTTCCGGGCCTGGATGTTCCTTAGCAGCCCAGGGGAGCCTGCCGGAACTCTGTGTTCTAGTAGGGAATAGGGTGCCCACGCGAGGTCCTGGTGCCCTGAAAAGCTTACTAACGTTAAAAGAAAGCAGACCTAAATTTAAGCCTCAAGGACTCTGCTCCAAGCTTCCGCTTTGGCAGGCTATTCAAGGCTTTACCTTGAGGAAGGGACTCCCGTCAAGTTTCCTTTTAGCTCTAGAGCGTCTCAGGAGGAGCTCCCACCCAGGCTATGAAAGCACCCTGTTGATGGAGAGAACACTCGTTCCCTTCCCAGAGCCCTGCCTACTGCGACTAGACACCCGTCCTAAAACTGTTATTTAGGTAGTGTTAAGGCAACATGAATGGAGCATTCAAAATGGGAAAGCAAGGCCTGTGCCATCAGGTCCCTGTTTCCAGCGAACACGCAGCCTACCTCCCTGTGCTTTCTACCAGGTAAATACACACTCTAGCTAAACACTGGTCCCTTCCCTGAATAACGTTTTCTTGGCACGGAGTTCTCCGTGTAGCCAACTGCCTCTCCCAAGGAAGGCTCTAGGTACGCTATCGGGGCTTAGCTTCTTCTAAAACCCTGCAGTGTAAGACGTAGAACTGTGCTTTGCTTACAGCTGGAAAGCAAGCCTACTTTCTCCTGTAAGTATGGGGTGTTAAGGTATGACACTCTAGCAGGAATGCGAAGCAGTTTTGGTTTCTCAGTGCCGCTCAGCCTAGGGCAATGAGGCAAGATATGCATGACATGTGGGATGTAAGAGAACAGATTTCCTGGAGCCTTTGGAGTGCTGATTAAACCTAAGTCTCCCAAGGAAGAGTGCAGTGTGTTGCCCTACACTCAGCATACGCAGAGTGACTGGGAAAGGTTTCCGGGCCTGGATGTTTCTTAGCAGCCTAGTGGAGGCTGCCGGTACTAGGTGTTCTTGCAGGGAATAGGGAGCCCACGCGAGGTCCTCGGTGTCCTGAAAGCTTACTAACCTTCAAAGAAAACAAACCTAAAGCTAATGCTTCAAGGACTCTGCTCCAAGCTTCCGCTTTGGTAGGCTATTCAAGGCTTTATCTTGGGGAAAGGACTCACGTCACGTTTCCTTTTAGCTCTAGAGCGTCTCAGGAGGAGCTCCCACCCAGGCTATGAAAGCACCCTGTTGATCTAGAGAACACTCGTTCCCTTCCCAGAGCCCTGCCTACAGTGTCTAAAGGCCTGTCCTAAAACTGTAATTTAGGTAGCTTCAAGGCAGCATGAGTGGTGCATTCAAAATGGGAAAGCAAGCCTTGTGCCATCAGGTGACCGTTTCCAGCGAAAACGCAGCCTACCTCCTTGTGATTTCTACCAAGTAAATATACACTCTAGCTACACCCTGGCCCCTTCCTTAATAAAGTTGGTTTGGCACGGAGTTCTGCGTGTAGCCACGGCCTCCCCAAAGGAGCGCTCTAGGTACGCTATCGGGGCTTAGCCTCTTCTAAAACCCTGCAGTGTAGGAGGAAGAACTGTGCTTTGGTACCAGCAGGAACGCAAGCCGACTTTCTCCTGTAAGTATGGCATCTTAAGGTATGACTTTGTAGAAGGAATGCTAAGCAGTTTTGGTTTCTCAGTGCCGATCAGCTTAGGGCAATGAGGCAGATTGGCATGACATGTAGGAAATGAGAGAACCGATTTCCTGGAGCTGGTGGAGTGCGGAGGAAATCCAGCTCCTCCAAGGAAGAGTGCAGTGTGTTGCCCTACACTTAGCATCCAGAGGGTGACTGGGAAACTTTTCCGGGCCTGGATGTTTCCTGGCAGGCCAGGGGAGCCTGGCCGGTCCCGGTGTTCTTGCAGGGAATAGGGTGCCCACGCGAGGTCCTCGGTACCTGAAAAGCTTACTAACGTTAAAAGAAAGCAGACCTAAAATTAAGCCTCAAGTTCTCTGCTCCAAGCTTCCGCTTCGGCAGGCTATTCAAGGCTTTACCTTGAGGAAAGGACTCCCGTCAAGTTTCCTTTTAGCTCTAGAGCGGCTCAGGAGGAGCTCCCACCCAGGCTATGAAAGCACCCTGTTGATTTAGAGAAAACTCTTTCCCTTCCCAGTACACTGCCTACAGTGACAGGGACCCGTGCAAAACACTGTTATTTAGGTAGCTTCAAGGCAGCAAGAATGGAGCATTCAATATGGAAAAGCAAGCCTTGTGCCATAAATTCCCCGTTTCCAGTGAACACGCAGCCTACCTCCTTGTGATTTTACCAAGTAAATATACACTCTAGCTCCACACTGGTCCCTTCCTTGAATAAAGTTGGTTTGGCAGGGAGTTCTGCGTCTAGCCAACGGCGTCCACCATGGAGTGATCTAGGTTCGCTATCGGGGCTTAGCTTCTTCTAAAACCCTGCACTGGAAGAGCAAGAACTGGGCTTTGGTTACAGCAGGAACGCAAGCCAACTCTCTCCTGTAAATATGGGGTCTTAAGGTATGACACTCTAGAAGGAATGCGAAGCAGTTTTGGTTTCTCAGTGCCGCTCAGCCTAGGGCAATGAGGCAGATTTCCATGACATGTAGGATGTACGAGAAGAGATTTCCTGGAGCCTTTGGAGTGCTGAGGAAACCTTGGTCTCCCAAGGAAGAGTGCAGTGTGTTGCCCTACACTCAGCATACACAGAGTGACTGGGAAAGGTTTCCGGGCCTGGATGTTCCTTAGCAGCCCAGGGGAGCCTGCCGGAATTCTGTGTTCTAGTAGGGAATAGGGTGCCCACGCGAGGTCCTGGTGCCCTGAAAAGCTTACTAACGTTAAAAGAAAGCAGACCTAAATTTAAGCCTCAAGGACTCTGCTCCAAGCTTCCGCTTCGGCAGGCTATTCAAGGCTTTACCTTGAGGAAGGGACTCCCGTCAAGTTTCCTTTTAGCTCTAGAGCGTCTCAGGAGGAGCTCCCACCCAGGCTATGAAAGCACCCTGTTGATGGAGAGAACACTCGTTCCCTTCCCAGAGCCCTGCCTACTGCGACTAGACACCCGTCCTAAAACTGTTATTTAGGTAGTGTTAAGGCAACATGAATGGAGCATTCAAAATGGGAAAGCAAGGCCTGTGCCATCAGGTCCCTGTTTCCAGCGAACACGCAGCCTACCTCCTTGTGCTTTCTACCAGGTAAATACACACTCTAGCTAAACCCTGGTCCCTTCCCTGAATAACGTTTTCTTGGCACGGAGTTCTCCGTGTAGCCAACTGCCTCTCCCAAGGAAGGCTCTAGGTACGCTATCGGGGCTTAGCTTCTTCTAAAACCCTGCAGTGTAAGACGTAGAAGTGTGCTTTGCTTCCAGCAGGAAAGCAAGCCGACTTTCTCCTGTAAGTGTGGGGTGTTAAGGTATGACACTCTAGAAGGAATGCGAAGCAGTTTTGGTTTCTCAGTGCCGCTCAGCCTAGGGCAATGAGGCAAGATATGCATGACATGTGGGATGTAAGAGAACAGATTTCCTGGAGCCTTTGGAGTGCTGATTAAACCTAGGTCTCCCAAGGAAGAGTGCAGTGTGTTGCCCTACACTCAGCATACGCAGAGTGACTGGGAAAGGTTTCCGGGCCTGGATGTTTCTTAGCAGCCTAGTGGAGGCTGCCGGTACTAGGTGTTCTTGCAGGGAATAGGGAGCCCACGCGAGGTCCTCGGTGTCCTGAAAGCTTACTAACCTTCAAAGAAAACAAACCTAAAGCTAATGCTTCAAGGACTCTGCTCCAAGCTTCCGCTTTGGTAGGCTATTCAAGGCTTTATCTTGGGGAAAGGACTCACGTCACGTTTCCTTTTAGCTCTAGAGCGTCTCAGGAGGAGCTCCCACCCAGGCTATGAAAGCACCCTGTTGATCTAGAGAACACTCGTTCCCTTCCCAGAGCCCTGCCTACAGTGTCTAAAGGCCTGTCCTAAAACTGTAATTTAGGTAGCTTCAAGGCAGCATGAGTGGTGCATTCAAAATGGGAAAGCAAGCCTTGTGCCATCAGGTGACCGTTTCCAGCGAAAACGCAGCCTACCTCCTTGTGATTTCTACCAAGTAAATATACACTCTAGCTACACCCTGGCCCCTTCCTTAATAAAGTTGGTTTGGCACGGAGTTCTGCGTGTAGCCACGGCCTCCCCAAAGGAGCGCTCTAGGTACGCTATCGGGGCTTAGCCTCTTCTAAAACCCTGCAGTGTAGGAGGAAGAACTGTGCTTTGGTACCAGCAGGAACGCAAGCCGACTTTCTCCTGTAAGTATGGCATCTTAAGGTATGACTTTGTAGAAGGAATGCTAAGCAGTTTTGGTTTCTCAGTGCCGATCAGCTTAGGGCAATGAGGCAGATTGGCATGACATGTAGGAAATGAGAGAACCGATTTCCTGGAGCTGGTGGAGTGCGGAGGAAATCCAGCTCCTCCAAGGAAGAGTGCAGTGTGTTGCCCTACACTTAGCATCCAGAGGGTGACTGGGAAACTTTTCCGGGCCTGGATGTTTCCTGGCAGGCCAGGGGAGCCTGGCCGGTCCCGGTGTTCTTGCAGGGAATAGGGTGCCCACGCGAGGTCCTCGGTACCTGAAAAGCTTACTAACGTTAAAAGAAAGCAGACCTAAAATTAAGCCTCAAGTTCTCTGCTCCAAGCTTCCGCTTCGGCAGGCTATTCAAGGCTTTACCTTGAGGAAAGGACTCCCGTCAAGTTTCCTTTTAGCTCTAGAGCGTCTCAGGAGGAGCTCCCACCCAGGCTATGAAAGCACCCTGTTGATTTAGAGAAAACTCTTTCCCTTCCCAGTACACTGCCTACAGTGACAGGGACCTGTGCAAAACACTCTTATTTAGGTAGCTTCAAGGCAGCAAGAATGGAGCATTCAATATGGAAAAGCAAGCCTTGTGCCATAAATTCCCCGTTTCCAGTGAACACGCAGCCTACCTCCTTGTGATTTTACCAAGTAAATATACACTCTAGCTCCACACTGGTCCCTTCCTTGAATAAAGTTGGTTTGGCAGGGAGTTCTGCGTCTAGCCAACGGCGTCCACCAAGGAGCGATCTAGGTTCGCTATCGGGGCTTAGCTTCTTCTAAAACCCTGCACTGGAAGAGCAAGAACTGGGCTTTGGTTACAGCAGGAACGCAAGCCGACTCTCTCCTGTAAATATGGGGTCTTAAGGTATGACACTCTAGAAGGAATGCGAAGCAGTTTTGGTTTCTCTGTGCCGCTCAGCCTAGGGCAATGAGGCAGATTTCCATGACATGTAGGATGTACGAGAACAGATTTCCTGGAGCCTTTGGAGTGCTGAGGAAACCTTGGTCTCCCAAGGAAGAGTGCAGTGTGTTGCCCTACACTCAGCATACACAGAGTGACTGGGAAAGGTTTCCGGGCCTGGATGTTCCTTAGCAGCCCAGGGGAGCCTGCCGGAACTCTGTGTTCTAGTAGGGAATAGGGTGCCCACGCGAGGTCCTGGTGCCCTGAAAAGCTTACTAACGTTAAAAGAAAGCAGACCTAAATTTAAGCCTCAAGGACTCTGCTCCAAGCTTCCGCTTCGGCAGGCTATTCAAGGCTTTACCTTGAGGAAGGGACTCCCGTCAAGTTTCCTTTTAGCTCTAGAGCGTCTCAGGAGGAGCTCCCACCCAGGCTATGAAAGCACCCTGTTGATGGAGAGAACACTCGTTCCCTTCCCAGAGCCCTGCCTACTGCGACTAGACACCCGTCCTAAAACTGTTATTTAGGTAGTGTTAAGGCAACATGAATGGAGCATTCAAAATGGGAAAGCAAGGCCTGTGCCATCAGGTCCCTGTTTCCAGCGAACACGCAGCCTACCTCCTTGTGCTTTCTACCAGGTAAATACACACTCTAGCTAAACCCTGGTCCCTTCCCTGAATAACGTTTTCTTGGCACGGAGTTCTCCGTGTAGCCAACTGCCTCTCCCAAGGAAGGCTCTAGGTACGCTATCGGGGCTTAGCTTCTTCTAAAACCCTGCAGTGTAAGACGTAGAAGTGTGCTTTGCTTCCAGCTGGAAAGCAAGCCGACTTTCTCCTGTAAGTATGGGGTGTTAAGGTATGACACTCTAGAAGGAATGCGAAGCAGTTTTGGTTTCTCAGTGCCGCTCAGCCTAGGGCAATGAGGCAAGATATGCATGACATGTGGGATGTAAGAGAACAGATTTCCTGGAGCCTTTGGAGTGCTGATTAAACCTAGGTCTCCCAAGGAAGAGTGCAGTGTGTTGCCCTACACTCAGCATACGCAGAGTGACTGGGAAAGGTTTCCGGGCCTGGATGTTTCTTAGCAGCCTAGTGGAGGCTGCCGGTACTAGGTGTTCTTGCAGGGAATAGGGAGCCCACGCGAGGTCCTCGGTGTCCTGAAAGCTTACTAACCTTCAAAGAAAACAAACCTAAAGCTAATGCTTCAAGGACTCTGCTCCAAGCTTCCGCTTTGGTAGGCTATTCAAGGCTTTATCTTGGGGAAAGGACTCACGTCACGTTTCCTTTTAGCTCTAGAGCGTCTCAGGAGGAGCTCCCACCCAGCCTATGAAAGCACCCTGTTGATCTAGAGAACACTCGTTCCCTTCCCAGAGCCCTGCCTACAGTGTCTAAAGGCCTGTCCTAAAACTGTAATTTAGGTAGCTTCAAGGCAGCATGAGTGGTGCATTCAAAATGGGAAAGCAAGCCTTGTGCCATCAGGTGACCGTTTCCAGCGAAAACGCAGCCTACCTCCTTGTGATTTCTACCAAGTAAATATACACTCTAGCTACACACTGGCCCCTTCCTTAATAAAGTTGGTTTGGCACGGAGTTCTGCGTGTAGCCACGGCCTCCCCAAAGGAGCGCTCTAGGTACGCTATCGGGGCTTAGCCTCTTCTAAAACCCTGCAGTGTAGGAGGAAGAACTGTGCTTTGGTACCAGCAGGAACGCAAGCCGACTTTCTCCTGTAAGTATGGCATCTTAAGGTATGACTTTGTAGAAGGAATGCTAAGCAGTTTTGGTTTCTCAGTGCCGATCAGCTTAGGGCAATGAGGCAGATTGGCATGACATATAGGAAATGAGAGAACAGATTTCCTGGAGCTGGTGGAGTGCGGAGGAAATCCAGCTCCTCCAAGGAAGAGTGCAGTGTGTTGCCCTACACTTAGCATCCAGAGGGTGACTGGGAAACTTTTCCGGGCCTGGATGTTTCCTGGCAGGCCAGGGGAGCCTGGCCGGTCCCGGTGTTCTTGCAGGGAATAGGGTGCCCACGCGAGGTCCTCGGTACCTGAAAAGCTTACTAACGTTAAAAGAAAGCAGACCTAAAATTAAGCCTCAAGTTCTCTGCTCCAAGCTTCCGCTTCGGCAGGCTATTCAAGGCTTTACCTTGAGGAAAGGACTCCCGTCAAGTTTCCTTTTAGCTCTAGAGCGTCTCAGGAGGAACTCCCACCCAGGCTATGAAAGCACCCTGTTGATTTAGAGAAAACTCTTTCCCTTCCCAGTACACTGCCTACAGTGACAGGGACCTGTGCAAAACACTCTTATTTAGGTAGCTTCAAGGCAGCAAGAATGGAGCATTCAATATGGAAAAGCAAGCCTTGTGCCATAAATTCCCCGTTTCCAGTGAACACGCAGCCTACCTCCTTGTGATTTTACCAAGTAAATATACACTCTAGCTCCACACTGGTCCCTTCCTTGAATAAAGTTGGTTTGGCAGGGAGTTCTGCGTCTAGCCAACGGCGTCCACCAAGGAGCGATCTAGGTTCGCTATCGGGGCTTAGCTTCTTCTAAAACCCTGCACTGGAAGAGCAAGAACTGGGCTTTGGTTACAGCAGGAACGCAAGCCGACTCTCTCCTGTAAATATGGGGTCTTAAGGTATGACACTCTAGAAGGAATGCGAAGCAGTTTTGGTTTCTCTGTGCCGCTCAGCCTAGGGCAATGAGGCAGATTTCCATGACATGTAGGATGTACGAGAACAGATTTCCTGGAGCCTTTGGAGTGCTGAGGAAACCTTGGTCTCCCAAGGAAGAGTGCAGTGTGTTGCCCTACACTCAGCATACACAGAGTGACTGGGAAAGGTTTCCGGGCCTGGATGTTCCTTAGCAGCCCAGGGGAGCCTGCCGGAACTCTGTGTTCTAGTAGGGAATAGGGTGCCCACGCGAGGTCCTGGTGCCCTGAAAAGCTTACTAACGTTAAAAGAAAGCAGACCTAAATTTAAGCCTCAAGGACTCTGCTCCAAGCTTCCGCTTTGGCAGGCTATTCAAGGCTTTACCTTGAGGAAGGGACTCCCGTCAAGTTTCCTTTTAGCTCTAGAGCGTCTCAGGAGGAGCTCCCACCCAGGCTATGAAAGCACCCTGTTGATGGAGAGAACACTCGTTCCCTTCCCAGAGCCCTGCCTACTGCGACTAGACACCCGTCCTAAAACTGTTATTTAGGTAGTGTTAAGGCAACATGAATGGAGCATTCAAAATGGGAAAGCAAGGCCTGTGCCATCAGGTCCCTGTTTCCAGCGAACACGCAGCCTACCTCCCTGTGCTTTCTACCAGGTAAATACACACTCTAGCTAAACACTGGTCCCTTCCCTGAATAACGTTTTCTTGGCACGGAGTTCTCCGTGTAGCCAACTGCCTCTCCCAAGGAAGGCTCTAGGTACGCTATCGGGGCTTAGCTTCTTCTAAAACCCTGCAGTGTAAGACGTAGAACTGTGCTTTGCTTACAGCTGGAAAGCAAGCCTACTTTCTCCTGTAAGTATGGGGTGTTAAGGTATGACACTCTAGAAGGAATGCGAAGCAGTTTTGGTTTCTCAGTGCCGCTCAGCCTAGGGCAATGAGGCAAGATATGCATGACATGTGGGATGTAAGAGAACAGATTTCCTGGAGCCTTTGGAGTGCTGATTAAACCTAAGTCTCCCAAGGAAGAGTGCAGTGTGTTGCCCTACACTCAGCATACGCAGAGTGACTGGGAAAGGTTTCCGGGCCTGGATGTTTCTTAGCAGCCTAGTGGAGGCTGCCGGTACTAGGTGTTCTTGCAGGGAATAGGGAGCCCACGCGAGGTCCTCGGTGTCCTGAAAGCTTACTAACCTTCAAAGAAAACAAACCTAAAGCTAATGCTTCAAGGACTCTGCTCCAAGCTTCCGCTTTGGTAGGCTATTCAAGGCTTTATCTTGGGGAAAGGACTCACGTCACGTTTCCTTTTAGCTCTAGAGCGTCTCAGGAGGAGCTCCCACCCAGCCTATGAAAGCACCCTGTTGATCTAGAGAACACTCGTTCCCTTCCCAGAGCCCTGCCTACAGTGTCTAAAGGCCTGTCCTAAAACTGTAATTTAGGTAGCTTCAAGGCAGCATGAGTGGTGCATTCAAAATGGGAAAGCAAGCCTTGTGCCATCAGGTGACCGTTTCCAGCGAAAACGCAGCCTACCTCCTTGTGATTTCTACCAAGTAAATATACACTCTAGCTACACACTGGCCCCTTCCTTAATAAAGTTGGTTTGGCACGGAGTTCTGCGTGTAGCCACGGCCTCCCCAAAGGAGCGCTCTAGGTACGCTATCGGGGCTTAGCCTCTTCTAAAACCCTGCAGTGTAGGAGGAAGAACTGTGCTTTGGTACCAGCAGGAACGCAAGCCGACTTTCTCCTGTAAGTATGGCATCTTAAGGTATGACTTTGTAGAAGGAATGCTAAGCAGTTTTGGTTTCTCAGTGCCGATCAGCTTAGGGCAATGAGGCAGATTGGCATGACATATAGGAAATGAGAGAACAGATTTCCTGGAGCTGGTGGAGTGCGGAGGAAATCCAGCTCCTCCAAGGAAGAGTGCAGTGTGTTGCCCTACACTTAGCATCCAGAGGGTGACTGGGAAACTTTTCCGGGCCTGGATGTTTCCTGGCAGGCCAGGGGAGCCTGGCCGGTCCCGGTGTTCTTGCAGGGAATAGGGTGCCCACGCGAGGTCCTCGGTACCTGAAAAGCTTACTAACGTTAAAAGAAAGCAGACCTAAAATTAAGCCTCAAGTTCTCTGCTCCAAGCTTCCGCTTCGGCAGGCTATTCAAGGCTTTACCTTGAGGAAAGGACTCCCGTCAAGTTTCCTTTTAGCTCTAGAGCGTCTCAGGAGGAACTCCCACCCAGGCTATGAAAGCACCCTGTTGATTTAGAGAAAACTCTTTCCCTTCCCAGTACACTGCCTACAGTGACAGGGACCCGTGTAAAACACTGTTATTTAGGTAGCTTCAAGGCAGCAAGAATGGAGCATTCAATATGGAAAAGCAAGCCTTGTGCCATAAATTCCCCGTTTCCAGTGAACACGCAGCCTACCTCCTTGTGATTTTACCAAGTAAATATACACTCTAGCTCCACACTGGTCCCTTCCTTGAATAAAGTTGGTTTGGCAGGGAGTTCTGCGTCTAGCCAACGGCGTCCACCAAGGAGCGATCTAGGTTCGCTATCGGGGCTTAGCTTCTTCTAAAACCCTGCACTGGAAGAGCAAGAACTGGGCTTTGGTTACAGCAGGAACGCAAGCCGACTCTCTCCTGTAAATATGGGGTCTTAAGGTATGACACTCTAGAAGGAATGCGAAGCAGTTTTGGTTTCTCTGTGCCGCTCAGCCTAGGGCAATGAGGCAGATTTCCATGACATGTAGGATGTACGAGAACAGATTTCCTGGAGCCTTTGGAGTGCTGAGGAAACCTTGGTCTCCCAAGGAAGAGTGCAGTGTGTTGCCCTACACTCAGCATACACAGAGTGACTGGGAAAGGTTTCCGGGCCTGGATGTTCCTTAGCAGCCCAGGGGAGCCTGCCGGAACTCTGTGTTCTAGTAGGGAATAGGGTGCCCACGCGAGGTCCTGGTGCCCTGAAAAGCTTACTAACGTTAAAAGAAAGCAGACCTAAATTTAAGCCTCAAGGACTCTGCTCCAAGCTTCCGCTTTGGCAGGCTATTCAAGGCTTTACCTTGAGGAAGGGACTCCCGTCAAGTTTCCTTTTAGCTCTAGAGCGTCTCAGGAGGAGCTCCCACCCAGGCTATGAAAGCACCCTGTTGATGGAGAGAACACTCGTTCCCTTCCCAGAGCCCTGCCTACTGCGACTAGACACCCGTCCTAAAACTGTTATTTAGGTAGTGTTAAGGCAACATGAATGGAGCATTCAAAATGGGAAAGCAAGGCCTGTGCCATCAGGTCCCTGTTTCCAGCGAACACGCAGCCTACCTCCCTGTGCTTTCTACCAGGTAAATACACACTCTAGCTAAACACTGGTCCCTTCCCTGAATAACGTTTTCTTGGCACGGAGTTCTCCGTGTAGCCAACTGCCTCTCCCAAGGAAGGCTCTAGGTACGCTATCGGGGCTTAGCTTCTTCTAAAACCCTGCAGTGTAAGACGTAGAACTGTGCTTTGCTTACAGCTGGAAAGCAAGCCTACTTTCTCCTGTAAGTATGGGGTGTTAAGGTATGACACTCTAGAAGGAATGCGAAGCAGTTTTGGTTTCTCAGTGCCGCTCAGCCTAGGGCAATGAGGCAAGATATGCATGACATGTGGGATGTAAGAGAACAGATTTCCTGGAGCCTTTGGAGTGCTGATTAAACCTAAGTCTCCCAAGGAAGAGTGCAGTGTGTTGCCCTACACTCAGCATACGCAGAGTGACTGGGAAAGGTTTCCGGGCCTGGATGTTTCTTAGCAGCCTAGTGGAGGCTGCCGGTACTAGGTGTTCTTGCAGGGAATAGGGAGCCCACGCGAGGTCCTCGGTGTCCTGAAAGCTTACTAACCTTCAAAGAAAACAAACCTAAAGCTAATGCTTCAAGGACTCTGCTCCAAGCTTCCGCTTTGGTAGGCTATTCAAGGCTTTATCTTGGGGAAAGGACTCACGTCACGTTTCCTTTTAGCTCTAGAGCGTCTCAGGAGGAGCTCCCACCCAGCCTATGAAAGCACCCTGTTGATCTAGAGAACACTCGTTCCCTTCCCAGAGCCCTGCCTACAGTGTCTAAAGGCCTGTCCTAAAACTGTAATTTAGGTAGCTTCAAGGCAGCATGAGTGGTGCATTCAAAATGGGAAAGCAAGCCTTGTGCCATCAGGTGACCGTTTCCAGCGAAAACGCAGCCTACCTCCTTGTGATTTCTACCAAGTAAATATACACTCTAGCTACACACTGGCCCCTTCCTTAATAAAGTTGGTTTGGCACGGAGTTCTGCGTGTAGCCACGGCCTCCCCAAAGGAGCGCTCTAGGTACGCTATCGGGGCTTAGCCTCTTCTAAAACCCTGCAGTGTAGGAGGAAGAACTGTGCTTTGGTACCAGCAGGAACGCAAGCCGACTTTCTCCTGTAAGTATGGCATCTTAAGGTATGACTTTGTAGAAGGAATGCTAAGCAGTTTTGGTTTCTCAGTGCCGATCAGCTTAGGGCAATGAGGCAGATTGGCATGACATATAGGAAATGAGAGAACAGATTTCCTGGAGCTGGTGGAGTGCGGAGGAAATCCAGCTCCTCCAAGGAAGAGTGCAGTGTGTTGCCCTACACTTAGCATCCAGAGGGTGACTGGGAAACTTTTCCGGGCCTGGATGTTTCCTGGCAGGCCAGGGGAGCCTGGCCGGTCCCGGTGTTCTTGCAGGGAATAGGGTGCCCACGCGAGGTCCTCGGTACCTGAAAAGCTTACTAACGTTAAAAGAAAGCAGACCTAAAATTAAGCCTCAAGTTCTCTGCTCCAAGCTTCCGCTTCGGCAGGCTATTCAAGGCTTTACCTTGAGGAAAGGACTCCCGTCAAGTTTCCTTTTAGCTCTAGAGCGTCTCAGGAGGAACTCCCACCCAGGCTATGAAAGCACCCTGTTGATTTAGAGAAAACTCTTTCCCTTCCCAGTACACTGCCTACAGTGACAGGGACCCGTGTAAAACACTGTTATTTAGGTAGCTTCAAGGCAGCAAGAATGGAGCATTCAATATGGAAAAGCAAGCCTTGTGCCATAAATTCCCCGTTTCCAGTGAACACGCAGCCTACCTCCTTGTGATTTTACCAAGTAAATATACACTCTAGCTCCACACTGGTCCCTTCCTTGAATAAAGTTGGTTTGGCAGGGAGTTCTGCGTCTAGCCAACGGCGTCCACCAAGGAGCGATCTAGGTTCGCTATCGGGGCTTAGCTTCTTCTAAAACCCTGCACTGGAAGAGCAAGAACTGGGCTTTGGTTACAGCAGGAACGCAAGCCGACTCTCTCCTGTAAATATGGGGTCTTAAGGTATGACACTCTAGAAGGAATGCGAAGCAGTTTTGGTTTCTCTGTGCCGCTCAGCCTAGGGCAATGAGGCAGATTTCCATGACATGTAGGATGTACGAGAACAGATTTCCTGGAGCCTTTGGAGTGCTGAGGAAACCTTGGTCTCCCAAGGAAGAGTGCAGTGTGTTGCCCTACACTCAGCATACACAGAGTGACTGGGAAAGGTTTCCGGGCCTGGATGTTCCTTAGCAGCCCAGGGGAGCCTGCCGGAACTCTGTGTTCTAGTAGGGAATAGGGTGCCCACGCGAGGTCCTGGTGCCCTGAAAAGCTTACTAACGTTAAAAGAAAGCAGACCTAAATTTAAGCCTCAAGGACTCTGCTCCAAGCTTCCGCTTTGGCAGGCTATTCAAGGCTTTACCTTGAGGAAGGGACTCCCGTCAAGTTTCCTTTTAGCTCTAGAGCGTCTCAGGAGGAGCTCCCACCCAGGCTATGAAAGCACCCTGTTGATGGAGAGAACACTCGTTCCCTTCCCAGAGCCCTGCCTACTGCGACTAGACACCCGTCCTAAAACTGTTATTTAGGTAGTGTTAAGGCAACATGAATGGAGCATTCAAAATGGGAAAGCAAGGCCTGTGCCATCAGGTCCCTGTTTCCAGCGAACACGCAGCCTACCTCCCTGTGCTTTCTACCAGGTAAATACACACTCTAGCTAAACACTGGTCCCTTCCCTGAATAACGTTTTCTTGGCACGGAGTTCTCCGTGTAGCCAACTGCCTCTCCCAAGGAAGGCTCTAGGTACGCTATCGGGGCTTAGCTTCTTCTAAAACCCTGCAGTGTAAGACGTAGAACTGTGCTTTGCTTACAGCTGGAAAGCAAGCCTACTTTCTCCTGTAAGTATGGGGTGTTAAGGTATGACACTCTAGAAGGAATGCGAAGCAGTTTTGGTTTCTCAGTGCCGCTCAGCCTAGGGCAATGAGGCAAGATATGCATGACATGTGGGATGTAAGAGAACAGATTTCCTGGAGCCTTTGGAGTGCTGATTAAACCTAAGTCTCCCAAGGAAGAGTGCAGTGTGTTGCCCTACACTCAGCATACGCAGAGTGACTGGGAAAGGTTTCCGGGCCTGGATGTTTCTTAGCAGCCTAGTGGAGGCTGCCGGTACTAGGTGTTCTTGCAGGGAATAGGGAGCCCACGCGAGGTCCTCGGTGTCCTGAAAGCTTACTAACCTTCAAAGAAAACAAACCTAAAGCTAATGCTTCAAGGACTCTGCTCCAAGCTTCCGCTTTGGTAGGCTATTCAAGGCTTTATCTTGGGGAAAGGACTCACGTCACGTTTCCTTTTAGCTCTAGAGCGTCTCAGGAGGAGCTCCCACCCAGCCTATGAAAGCACCCTGTTGATCTAGAGAACACTCGTTCCCTTCCCAGAGCCCTGCCTACAGTGTCTAAAGGCCTGTCCTAAAACTGTAATTTAGGTAGCTTCAAGGCAGCATGAGTGGTGCATTCAAAATGGGAAAGCAAGCCTTGTGCCATCAGGTGACCGTTTCCAGCGAAAACGCAGCCTACCTCCTTGTGATTTCTACCAAGTAAATATACACTCTAGCTACACACTGGCCCCTTCCTTAATAAAGTTGGTTTGGCACGGAGTTCTGCGTGTAGCCACGGCCTCCCCAAAGGAGCGCTCTAGGTACGCTATCGGGGCTTAGCCTCTTCTAAAACCCTGCAGTGTAGGAGGAAGAACTGTGCTTTGGTACCAGCAGGAACGCAAGCCGACTTTCTCCTGTAAGTATGGCATCTTAAGGTATGACTTTGTAGAAGGAATGCTAAGCAGTTTTGGTTTCTCAGTGCCGATCAGCTTAGGGCAATGAGGCAGATTGGCATGACATATAGGAAATGAGAGAACAGATTTCCTGGAGCTGGTGGAGTGCGGAGGAAATCCAGCTCCTCCAAGGAAGAGTGCAGTGTGTTGCCCTACACTTAGCATCCAGAGGGTGACTGGGAAACTTTTCCGGGCCTGGATGTTTCCTGGCAGGCCAGGGGAGCCTGGCCGGTCCCGGTGTTCTTGCAGGGAATAGGGTGCCCACGCGAGGTCCTCGGTACCTGAAAAGCTTACTAACGTTAAAAGAAAGCAGACCTAAAATTAAGCCTCAAGTTCTCTGCTCCAAGCTTCCGCTTCGGCAGGCTATTCAAGGCTTTACCTTGAGGAAAGGACTCCCGTCAAGTTTCCTTTTAGCTCTAGAGCGTCTCAGGAGGAACTCCCACCCAGGCTATGAAAGCACCCTGTTGATTTAGAGAAAACTCTTTCCCTTCCCAGTACACTGCCTACAGTGACAGGGACCCGTGTAAAACACTGTTATTTAGGTAGCTTCAAGGCAGCAAGAATGGAGCATTCAATATGGAAAAGCAAGCCTTGTGCCATAAATTCCCCGTTTCCAGTGAACACGCAGCCTACCTCCTTGTGATTTTACCAAGTAAATATACACTCTAGCTCCACACTGGTCCCTTCCTTGAATAAAGTTGGTTTGGCAGGGAGTTCTGCGTCTAGCCAACGGCGTCCACCAAGGAGCGATCTAGGTTCGCTATCGGGGCTTAGCTTCTTCTAAAACCCTGCACTGGAAGAGCAAGAACTGGGCTTTGGTTACAGCAGGAACGCAAGCCAACTCTCTCCTGTAAATATGGGGTCTTAAGGTATGACACTCTAGAAGGAATGCGAAGCAGTTTTGGTTTCTCAGTGCCGCTCAGCCTAGGGCAATGAGGCAGATTTCCATGACATGTAGGATGTACGAGAACAGATTTCCTGGAGCCTTTGGAGTGCTGAGGAAACCTTGGTCTCCCAAGGAAGAGTGCAGTGTGTTGCCCTACACTCAGCATACACAGAGTGACTGGGAAAGGTTTCCGGGCCTGGATGTTCCTTAGCATCCCAGGGGAGCCTGCCGGAACTCTGTGTTCTAGTAGGGAATAGGGTGCCCACGCGAGGTCCTGGTGCCCTGAAAAGCTTACTAACGTTAAAAGAAAGCAGACCTAAATTTAAGCCTCAAGGACTCTGCTCCAAGCTTCCGCTTCGGCAGGCTATTCAAGGCTTTACCTTGAGGAAGGGACTCCCGTCAAGTTTCCTTTTAGCTCTAGAGCGTCTCAGGAGGAGCTCCCACCCAGGCTATGAAAGCACCCTGTTGATGGAGAGAACACTCGTTCCCTTCCCAGAGCCCTGCCTACTGCGACTAGACACCCGTCCTAAAACTGTTATTTAGGTAGTGTTAAGGCAACATGAATGGAGCATTCAAAATGGGAAAGCAAGGCCTGTGCCATCAGGTCCCTGTTTCCAGCGAACACGCAGCCTACCTCCTTGTGCTTTCTACCAGGTAAATACACACTCTAGCTACATACTGGTCCCTTCCCTGAATAACGTTTTCTTGGCACGGAGTTCTCCGTGTAGCCAACTGCCTCTCCCAAGGAAGGCTCTAGGTACGCTATCGGGGCTTAGCTTCTTCTAAAACCCTGCAGTGTAAGACGTAGAAGTGTGCTTTGCTTCCAGCAGGAAAGCAAGCCGACTTTCTCCTGTAAGTATGGGGTGTTAAGGTATGACACTCTAGAAGGAATGCGAAGCAGTTTTGGTTTCTCAGTGCCGCTCAGCCTAGGGCAATGAGGCAAGATATGCATGACATGTGGGATGTAAGAGAACAGATTTCCTGGAGCCTTTGGAGTGCTGATTAAACCTAGGTCTCCCAAGGAAGAGTGCAGTGTGTTGCCCTACACTCAGCATACGCAGAGTGACTGGGAAAGGTTTCCGGGCCTGGATGTTTCTTAGCAGCCTAGTGGAGGCTGCCGGTACTAGGTGTTCTTGCAGGGAATAGGGAGCCCACGCGAGGTCCTCGGTGTCCTGAAAGCTTACTAACCTTCAAAGAAAACAAACCTAAAGCTAATGCTTCAAGGACTCTGCTCCAAGCTTCCGCTTTGGTAGGCTATTCAAGGCTTTATCTTGGGGAAAGGACTCACGTCACGTTTCCTTTTAGCTCTAGAGCGTCTCAGGAGGAGCTCCCACCCAGGCTATGAAAGCACCCTGTTGATCTAGAGAACACTCGTTCCCTTCCCAGAGCCCTGCCTACAGTGTCTAAAGGCCCGTCCTAAAACTGTAATTTAAGTAAATTCAAGGCAGCATGAGTGGTGCATTCAAAATGGGAAAGCAAGCCTTGTGCCATCAGGTGACCGTTTCCAGCGAAAACGCAGCCTACCTCCTTGTGATTTCTACCAAGTAAATATACACTCTAGCTACACCCTGGCCCCTTCCTTAATAAAGTTGGTTTGGCACGGAGTTCTGCGTGTAGCCACGGCCTCCCCAAAGGAGCGCTCTAGGTACGCTATCGGGGCTTAGCCTCTTCTAAAACCCTGCAGTGTAGGAGGAAGAACTGTGCTTTGGTACCAGCAGGAACGCAAGCCGACTTTCTCCTGTAAGTATGGCATCTTAAGGTATGACTTTGTAGAAGGAATGCTAAGCAGTTTTGGTTTCTCAGTGCCGATCAGCTTAGGGCAATGAGGCAGATTGGCATGACATGTAGGAAATGAGAGAACAGATTTCCTGGAGCTGGTGGAGTGCGGAGGAAATCCAGCTCCTCCAAGGAAGAGTGCAGTGTGTTGCCCTACACTTAGCATCCAGAGAGTGACTGGGAAACTTTTCCGGGCCTGGATGTTTCCTGGCAGGCCAGGGGAGCCTGGCCGGTCCCGGTGTTCTTGCAGGGAATAGGGTGCCCACGCGAGGTCCTCGGTACCTGAAAAGCTTACTAACGTTAAAAGAAAGCAGACCTAAAATTAAGCCTCAAGTTCTCTGCTCCAAGCTTCCGCTTCGGCAGGCTATTCAAGGCTTTACCTTGAGGAAAGGACTCCCGTCAAGTTTCCTTTTAGCTCTAGAGCGTCTCAGGAGGAACTCCCACCCAGGCTATGAAAGCACCCTGTTGATTTAGAGAAAACTCTTTCCCTTCCCAGTACACTGCCTACAGTGACAGGGACCCGTGTAAAACACTGTTATTTAGGTAGCTTCAAGGCAGCAAGAATGGAGCATTCAATATGGAAAAGCAAGCCTTGTGCCATAAATTCCCCGTTTCCAGTGAACACGCAGCCTACCTCCTTGTGATTTTACCAAGTAAATATACACTCTAGCTCCACACTGGTCCCTTCCTTGAATAAAGTTGGTTTGGCAGGGAGTTCTGCGTCTAGCCAACGGCGTCCACCAAGGAGCGATCTAGGTTCGCTATCGGGGCTTAGCTTCTTCTAAAACCCTGCACTGGAAGAGCAAGAACTGGGCTTTGGTTACAGCAGGAACGCAAGCCAACTCTCTCCTGTAAATATGGGGTCTTAAGGTATGACACTCTAGAAGGAATGCGAAGCAGTTTTGGTTTCTCAGTGCCGCTCAGCCTAGGGCAATGAGGCAGATTTCCATGACATGTAGGATGTACGAGAACAGATTTCCTGGAGCCTTTGGAGTGCTGAGGAAACCTTGGTCTCCCAAGGAAGAGTGCAGTGTGTTGCCCTACACTCAGCATACACAGAGTGACTGGGAAAGGTTTCCGGGCCTGGATGTTCCTTAGCATCCCAGGGGAGCCTGCCGGAACTCTGTGTTCTAGTAGGGAATAGGGTGCCCACGCGAGGTCCTGGTGCCCTGAAAAGCTTACTAACGTTAAAAGAAAGCAGACCTAAATTTAAGCCTCAAGGACTCTGCTCCAAGCTTCCGCTTCGGCAGGCTATTCAAGGCTTTACCTTGAGGAAGGGACTCCCGTCAAGTTTCCTTTTAGCTCTAGAGCGTCTCAGGAGGAGCTCCCACCCAGGCTATGAAAGCACCCTGTTGATGGAGAGAACACTCGTTCCCTTCCCAGAGCCCTGCCTACTGCGACTAGACACCCGTCCTAAAACTGTTATTTAGGTAGTGTTAAGGCAACATGAATGGAGCATTCAAAATGGGAAAGCAAGGCCTGTGCCATCAGGTCCCTGTTTCCAGCGAACACGCAGCCTACCTCCTTGTGCTTTCTACCAGGTAAATACACACTCTAGCTACATACTGGTCCCTTCCCTGAATAACGTTTTCTTGGCACGGAGTTCTCCGTGTAGCCAACTGCCTCTCCCAAGGAAGGCTCTAGGTACGCTATCGGGGCTTAGCTTCTTCTAAAACCCTGCAGTGTAAGACGTAGAAGTGTGCTTTGCTTCCAGCAGGAAAGCAAGCCGACTTTCTCCTGTAAGTATGGGGTGTTAAGGTATGACACTCTAGAAGGAATGCGAAGCAGTTTTGGTTTCTCAGTGCCGCTCAGCCTAGGGCAATGAGGCAAGATATGCATGACATGTGGGATGTAAGAGAACAGATTTCCTGGAGCCTTTGGAGTGCTGATTAAACCTAGGTCTCCCAAGGAAGAGTGCAGTGTGTTGCCCTACACTCAGCATACGCAGAGTGACTGGGAAAGGTTTCCGGGCCTGGATGTTTCTTAGCAGCCTAGTGGAGGCTGCCGGTACTAGGTGTTCTTGCAGGGAATAGGGAGCCCACGCGAGGTCCTCGGTGTCCTGAAAGCTTACTAACCTTCAAAGAAAACAAACCTAAAGCTAATGCTTCAAGGACTCTGCTCCAAGCTTCCGCTTTGGTAGGCTATTCAAGGCTTTATCTTGGGGAAAGGACTCACGTCACGTTTCCTTTTAGCTCTAGAGCGTCTCAGGAGGAGCTCCCACCCAGGCTATGAAAGCACCCTGTTGATCTAGAGAACACTCGTTCCCTTCCCAGAGCCCTGCCTACAGTGTCTAAAGGCCCGTCCTAAAACTGTAATTTAAGTAAATTCAAGGCAGCATGAGTGGTGCATTCAAAATGGGAAAGCAAGCCTTGTGCCATCAGGTGACCGTTTCCAGCGAAAACGCAGCCTACCTCCTTGTGATTTCTACCAAGTAAATATACACTCTAGCTACACCCTGGCCCCTTCCTTAATAAAGTTGGTTTGGCACGGAGTTCTGCGTGTAGCCACGGCCTCCCCAAAGGAGCGCTCTAGGTACGCTATCGGGGCTTAGCCTCTTCTAAAACCCTGCAGTGTAGGAGGAAGAACTGTGCTTTGGTACCAGCAGGAACGCAAGCCGACTTTCTCCTGTAAGTATGGCATCTTAAGGTATGACTTTGTAGAAGGAATGCTAAGCAGTTTTGGTTTCTCAGTGCCGATCAGCTTAGGGCAATGAGGCAGATTGGCATGACATGTAGGAAATGAGAGAACAGATTTCCTGGAGCTGGTGGAGTGCGGAGGAAATCCAGCTCCTCCAAGGAAGAGTGCAGTGTGTTGCCCTACACTTAGCATCCAGAGAGTGACTGGGAAACTTTTCCGGGCCTGGATGTTTCCTGGCAGGCCAGGGGAGCCTGGCCGGTCCCGGTGTTCTTGCAGGGAATAGGGTGCCCACGCGAGGTCCTCGGTACCTGAAAAGCTTACTAACGTTAAAAGAAAGCAGACCTAAAATTAAGCCTCAAGTTCTCTGCTCCAAGCTTCCGCTTCGGCAGGCTATTCAAGGCTTTACCTTGAGGAAAGGACTCCCGTCAAGTTTCCTTTTAGCTCTAGAGCGTCTCAGGAGGAGCTCCCAGCCAGGCTATGAAAGCACCCTGTTGATTTAGAGAAAACTCTTTCCCTTCCCAGTACACTGCCTACAGTGACAGGGACCCGTGCAAAACACTGTTATTTAGGTAGCTTCAAGGCAGCAAGAATGGAGCATTCAATATGGAAAAGCAAGCCTTGTGCCATAAATTCCCCGTTTCCAGTGAACACGCAGCCTACCTCCTTGAGATTTTACCAAGTAAATATACACTCTAGCTCCACACTGGTCCCTTCCTTGAATAAAGTTGGTTTGGCAGGGAGTTCTGCGTCTAGCCAACGGCGTCCACCAAGGAGCATTCTAGGTTCGCTATCGGGGCTTAGCTTCTTCTAAAACCCTGCACTGGAAGAGCAAGAACTGGGCTTTGGTTACAGCAGGAACGCAAGCCGACTCTCTCCTGTAAATATGGGGTCTTAAGGTATGACACTGTAGAAGGAATGCGAAGCAGTTTTGGTTTCTCAGTGCCGCTCAGCCTAGGGCAATGAGGCAGATTTCCATGACATGTACGATATACGAGAACAGATTTCCTGGAGCCTTTGGAGTGCTGAGGAAACCTTGGTCTCCCAAGGAAGAGTGCAGTGTGTTGCCCTACACTCAGCATACACAGAGTGACTGGGAAAGGTTTCCGGGCCTGGATGTTCCTTAGCAGCCCAGGGGAGCCTGCCGGAACTCTGTGTTCTAGTAGGGAATAGGGTGCCCACGCGAGGTCCTGGTGCCCTGAAAAGCTTACTAACGTTAAAAGAAAGCAGACCTAAATTTAAGCCTCAAGGACTCTGCTCCAAGCTTCCGCTTCGGCAGGCTATTCAAGGCTTTACCTTGAGGAAGGGACTCCCGTCAAGTTTCCTTTTAGCTCTAGAGCGTCTCAGGAGGAGCTCCCACCCAGGCTATGAAAGCACCCTGTTGATGGAGAGAACACTCGTTCCCTTCCCAGAGCCCTGCCTACTGCGACTAGACACCCGTCCTAAAACTGTTATTTAGGTAGTGTTAAGGCAACATGAATGGAGCATTCAAAATGGGAAAGCAAGGCCTGTGCCATCAGGTCCCTGTTTCCAGCGAACACGCAGCCTACCTCCTTGTGCTTTCTACCAGGTAAATACACACTCTAGCTAAACCCTGGTCCCTTCCCTGAATAACGTTTTCTTGGCACGGAGTTCTCCGTGTAGCCAACTGCCTCTCCCAAGGAAGGCTCTAGGTACGCTATCGGGGCTTAGCTTCTTCTAAAACCCTGCAGTGTAAGACGTAGAAGTGTGCTTTGCTTCCAGCAGGAAAGCAAGCCGACTTTCTCCTGTAAGTATGGGGTGTTAAGGTATGACACTCTAGAAGGAATGCGAAGCAGTTTTGGTTTCTCAGTGCCGCTCAGCCTAGGGCAATGAGGCAAGATATGCATGACATGTGGGATGTAAGAGAACAGATTTCCTGGAGCCTTTGCAGTGCTGATTAAACCTAGGTCTCCCAAGGAAGAGTGCAGTGTGTTGCCCTACACTCAGCATACGCAGAGTGACTGGGAAAGGTTTCCGGGCCTGGATGTTTCTTAGCAGCCTAGTGGAGGCTGCCGGTACTAGGTGTTCTTGCAGGGAATAGGGAGCCCACGCGAGGTCCTCGGTGTCCTGAAAGCTTACTAACCTTCAAAGAAAACAAACCTAAAGCTAATGCTTCAAGGACTCTGCTCCAAGCTTCCGCTTTGGTAGGCTATTCAAGGCTTTATCTTGGGGAAAGGACTCACGTCACGTTTCCTTTTAGCTCTAGAGCGTCTCAGGAGGAGCTCCCACCCAGGCTATGAAAGCACCCTGTTGATCTAGAGAACACTCGTTCCCTTCCCAGAGCCCTGCCTACAGTGTCTAAAGGCCCGTCCTAAAACTGTAATTTAGGTAGCTTCAAGGCAGCATGAGTGGTGCATTCAAAATGGGAAAGCAAGCCTTGTGCCATCAGGTGACCGTTTCCAGCGAAAACGCAGCCTACCTCCTTGTGATTTCTACCAAGTAAATATACACTCTAGCTACACACTGGCCCCTTCCTTAATAAAGTTGGTTTGGCACGGAGTTCTGCGTGTAGCCACGGCCTCCCCAAAGGAGCGCTCTAGGTACGATATCGGGGCTTAGCCTCTTCTAACACCCTGCAGTGTAGGAGGAAGAACTGTGCTTTGGTACCAGCAGGAACGCAAGCCGACTTTCTCCTGTAAGTATGGCATCTTAAGGTATGACTTTGTAGAAGGAATGCTAAGCAGTTTTGGTTTCTCAGTGCCGATCAGCTTAGGGCAATGAGGCAGATTGGCATGACATGTAGGAAATGAGAGAACAGATTTCCTGGAGCTGGTGGAGTGCGGAGGAAATCCAGCTCCTCCAAGGAAGAGTGCAGTGTGTTGCCCTACACTTAGCATCCAGAGAGTGACTGGGAAACTTTTCCGGGCCTGGATGTTTCCTGGCAGGCCAGGGTAGCCTGGCCGGTCCCGGTGTTCTTGCAGGGAATAGGGTGCCCACGCGAGGTCCTCGGTACCTGAAAAGCTTACTAACGTTAAAAGAAAGCAGACCTAAAATTAAGCCTCAAGTTCTCTGCTCCAAGCTTCCGCTTCGGCAGGCTATTCAAGGCTTTACCTTGAGGAAAGGACTCCCGTCAAGTTTCCTTTTAGCTCTAGAGCGGCTCAGGAGGAGCTCCCACCCAGGCTATGAAAGCACCCTGTTGATTTAGAGAAAACTCTTTCCCTTCCCAGTACACTGCCTACAGTGACAGGGACCCGTGCAAAACACTGTTATTTAGGTAGCTTCAAGGCAGCCAGAATGGAGCATTCAATATGGAAAAGCAAGCCTTGTGCCATAAATTCCCCGTTTCCAGTGAACACGCAGCCTACCTCCTTGAGATATTACCAAGTAAATATACACTCTAGCTCCACACTGGTCCCTTCCTTGAATAAAGTTGGTTTGGCAGGGAGTTCTGCGTCTAGCCAACGGCGTCCACCAAGGAGCGATCTAGGTTCGCTATCGGGGCTTACCTTCTTCTAAAACCCTGCACTGGAAGAGCAAGAACTGGGCTTTGGTTACAGCAGGAACGCAAGCCGACTCTCTCCTGTAAATATGGGGTCTTAAGGTATGACACTCTAGAAGGAATGCGAAGCAGTTTTGGTTTCTCAGTGCCGCTCAGCCTAGGGCAATGAGGCAGATTTCCATGACATGTACGATATACGAGAACAGATTTCCTGGAGCCTTTGGAGTGCTGAGGAAACCTTGGTCTCCCAAGGAAGAGTGCAGTGTGTTGCCCTACACTCAGCATACACAGAGTGACTGGGAAAGGTTTCCGGGCCTGGATGTTCCTTAGCAGCCCAGGGGAGCCTGCCGGAACTCTGTGTTCTAGTAGGGAATAGGGTGCCCACGCGAGGTCCTGGTGCCCTGAAAAGCTTACTAACGTTAAAAGAAAGCAGACCTAAATTTAAGCCTCAAGGACTCTGCTCCAAGCTTCCGCTTCGGCAGGCTATTCAAGGCTTTACCTTGAGGAAGGGACTCCCGTCAAGTTTCCTTTTAGCTCTAGAGCGTCTCAGGAGGAGCTCCCACCCAGGCTATGAAAGCACCCTGTTGATGGAGAGAACACTCGTTCCCTTCCCAGAGCCCTGCCTACTGCGACTAGACACCCGTCCTAAAACTGTTATTTAGGTAGTGTTAAGGCAACATGAATGGAGCATTCAAAATGGGAAAGCAAGGCCTGTGCCATCAGGTCCCTGTTTCCAGCGAACACGCAGCCTACCTCCTTGTGCTTTCTACCAGGTAAATACACACTCTAGCTAAACCCTGGTCCCTTCCCTGAATAACGTTTTCTTGGCACGGAGTTCTCCGTGTAGCCAACTGCCTCTCCCAAGGAAGGCTCTAGGTACGCTATCGGGGCTTAGCTTCTTCTAAAACCCTGCAGTGTAAGACGTAGAAGTGTGCTTTGCTTCCAGCAGGAAAGCAAGCCGACTTTCTCCTGTAAGTATGGGGTGTTAAGGTATGACACTCTAGAAGGAATGCGAAGCAGTTTTGGTTTCTCAGTGCCGCTCAGCCTAGGGCAATGAGGCAAGATATGCATGACATGTGGGATGTAAGAGAACAGATTTCCTGGAGCCTTTGGAGTGCTGATTAAACCTAGGTCTCCCAAGGAAGAGTGCAGTGTGTTGCCCTACACTCAGCATACGCAGAGTGACTGGGAAAGGTTTCCGGGCCTGGATGTTTCTTAGCAGCCTAGTGGAGGCTGCCGGTACTAGGTGTTCTTGCAGGGAATAGGGAGCCCACGCGAGGTGCTCGGTGTCCTGAAAGCTTACTAACCTTAAAAGAAAACAAACCTAAAGCTAATGCTTCAAGGACTCTGCTCCAAGCTTCCGCTTTGGTAGGCTATTCAAGGCTTTATCTTGGGGAAAGGACTCACGTCACGTTTCCTTTTAGCTCTAGAGCGTCTCAGGAGGAGCTCCCACCCAGGCTATGAAAGCACCCTGTTGATGGAGAGAACACTCGTTCCCTTCCCAGAGCCCTGCCTACTGCGACTAGACACCCGTCCTAAAACTGTTATTTAGGTAGTGTTAAGGCAACATGAATGGAGCATTCAAAATGGGAAAGCAAGGCCTGTGCCATCAGGTCCCTGTTTCCAGCGAACACGCAGCCTACCTCCTTGTGCTTTCTACCAGGTAAATACACACTCTAGCTAAACCCTGGTCCCTTCCCTGAATAACGTTTTCTTGGCACGGAGTTCTCCGTGTAGCCAACTGCCTCTCCCAAGGAAGGCTCTAGGTACGCTATCGGGGCTTAGCTTCTTCTAAAACCCTGCAGTGTAAGACGTAGAAGTGTGCTTTGCTTCCAGCAGGAAAGCAAGCCGACTTTCTCCTGTAAGTATGGGGTGTTAAGGTATGACACTCTAGAAGGAATGCGAAGCAGTTTTGGTTTCTCAGTGCCGATCAGCTTAGGGCAATGAGGCAGATTGGCATGACATGTAGGAAATGAGAGAACAGATTTCCTGGAGCTGGTGGAGTGCGGAGGAAATCCAGCTCCTCCAAGGAAGAGTGCAGTGTGTTGCCCTACACTTAGCATCCAGAGGGTGACTGGGAAACTTTTCCGGGCCTGGATGTTTCCTGGCAGGCCAGGGGAGCCTGGCCGGTCCCGGTGTTCTTGCAGGGAATAGGGTGCCCACGCGAGGTCCTCGGTACCTGAAAAGCTTACTAACGTTAAAAGAAAGCAGACCTAAAATTAAGCCTCAAGTTCTCTGCTCCAAGCTTCCGCTTCGGCAGGCTATTCAACGCTTTACCTTGAGGAAAGGACTCCCGTCAAGTTTCCTTTTAGCTCTAGAGCGTCTCAGGAGGAGCTCCCACCCAGGCTATGAAAGCACCCTGTTGATTTAGAGAAAACTCTTTCCCTTCCCAGTACACTGCCTACAGTGACAGGGACCCGTGCAAAACACTCTTATTTAGGTAGCTTCAAGGCAGCAAGAATGGAGCATTCAATATGGAAAAGCAAGCCTTGTGCCATAAATTCCCCGTTTCCAGTGAACACGCAGCCTACCTCCTTGTGATTTTACCAAGTAAATATACACTCTAGCTCCACACTGGTCCCTTCCTTGAATAAAGTTGGTTTGGCAGGGAGTTCTGCGTCTAGCCAACGGCGTCCACCAAGGAGCGATCTAGGTTCGCTATCGGGGCTTAGCTTCTTCTAAAACCCTGCACTGGAAGAGCAAGAACTGGGCTTTGGTTACAGCAGGAACGCAAGTCAACTCTCTCCTGTAAATATGGGTTCTTAAGGTATGACACTCTAGAAGGAATGCGATGCAGTTTTGGTTTCTCAGTGCCGCTCAGCCTAGGGCAATGAGGCAGATTTCCATGACATGTAGGATGTACGAGAACAGATTTCCTGGAGCCTTTGGAGTGCTGAGGAAACCTTGGTCTCCCAAGGAAGAGTGCAGTGTGTTGCCCTACACTCAGCATACACAGAGTGACTGGGAAAGGTTTCCAGGCCTGGATGTTCCTTAGCAGCCCAGGGGAGCCTGCCGGAACTCTGTGTTCTAGTAGGGAATAGGGTGCCCACGCGAGGTCCTGGTGCCCTGAAAAGCTTACTAACGTTAAAAGAAAGCAGACCTAAATTTAAGCCTCAAGGACTCTGCTCCAAGCTTCCTTTTCGGCAGGCTATTCAAGGCTTTACCTTGAGGAAGGGACTCCCGTCAAGTTTCCTTTTAGCTCTAGAGCGTCTCAGGAGGAGCTCCCACCCAGGCTATGAAAGCACCCTGTTGATGGAGAGAACACTCGTTCCCTTCCCAGAGCCCTGCCTACTGCGACTAGACACCCGTCCTAAAACTGTTATTTAGGTAGTGTTAAGGCAACATGAATGGAGCATTCAAAATGGGAAAGCAAGTCCTGTGCCATCAGGTCCCTGTTTTTAGCGAACACGCAGCCTACCTCCTTGTGCTTTCTACCAGGTAAATACACACTCTAGCTAAACCCTGGTCCCTTCCCTGAATAACGTTTTCTTGGCACGGAGTTCTCCGTGTAGCCAACTGCCTCTCCCAAGGAAGACTCTAGGTACGCTATCGGGGCTTAGCTTCTTCTAAAACCCTGCAGTGTAAGACGTAGAAGTGTGCTTTGCTTCCAGCAGGAAAGCAAGCCGACTTTCTCCTGTAAGTATGGGGTGTTAAGGTATGACACTCTAGAAGGAATGCGAAGCAGTTTTGGTTTCTCAGTGCCGCTCAGCCTAGGGCAATGAGGCAAGATATGCATGACATGTGGGATGTAAGAGAACAGATTTCCTGGAGCCTTTGGAGTGCTGATTAAACCTAGGTCTCCCAAGGAAGAGTGCAGTGTGTTGCCCTACACTCAGCATACGCAGAGTGACTGGGAAAGGTTTCCGGGCCTGGATGTTTCTTAGCAGCCTAGTGGAGGCTGCCGGTACTAGGTGTTCTTGCAGGGAATAGGGAGCCCACGCGAGGTGCTCGGTGTCCTGAAAGCTTACTAACCTTAAAAGAAAACAAACCTAAAGCTAATGCTTCAAGGACTCTGCTCCAAGCTTCCGCTTTGGTAGGCTATTCAAGGCTTTATCTTGGGGAAAGGACTCACGTCACGTTTCCTTTTAGCTCTAGAGCGTCTCAGGAGGAGCTCCCACCCAGGCTATGAAAGCACCCTGTTGATGGAGAGAACACTCGTTCCCTTCCCAGAGCCCTGCCTACTGCGACTAGACACCCGTCCTAAAACTGTTATTTAGGTAGTGTTAAGGCAACATGAATGGAGCATTCAAAATGGGAAAGCAAGGCCTGTGCCATCAGGTCCCTGTTTCCAGCGAACACGCAGCCTACCTCCTTGTGCTTTCTACCAGGTAAATACACACTCTAGCTAAACCCTGGTCCCTTCCCTGAATAACGTTTTCTTGGCACGGAGTTCTCCGTGTAGCCAACTGCCTCTCCCAAGGAAGGCTCTAGGTACGCTATCGGGGCTTAGCTTCTTCTAAAACCCTGCAGTGTAAGACGTAGAAGTGTGCTTTGCTTCCAGCAGGAAAGCAAGCCGACTTTCTCCTGTAAGTATGGGGTGTTAAGGTATGACACTCTAGAAGGAATGCGAAGCAGTTTTGGTTTCTCAGTGCCGCTCAGCCTAGGGCAATGAGGCAAGATATGCATGACATGTGGGATGTAAGAGAACAGATTTCCTGGAGCCTTTGGAGTGCTGATTAAACCTAGGTCTCCCAAGGAAGAGTGCAGTGTGTTGCCCTACACTCAGCATACGCAGAGTGACTGGGAAAGGTTTCCGGGCCTGGATGTTTCTTAGCAGCCTAGTGGAGGCTGCCGGTACTAGGTGTTCTTGCAGGGAATAGGGAGCCCACGCGAGGTCCTCGGTGTCCTGAAAGCTTACTAACCTTAAAAGAAAACAAACCTAAAGCTAATGCTTCAAGGACTCTGCTCCAAGCTTCCGCTTTGGTAGGCTATTCAAGGCTTTATCTTGGGGAAAGGACTCACGTCACGTTTCCTTTTAGCTCTAGAGCGTCTCAGGAGGAGCTCCCACCCAGGCTATGAAAGCACCCTGTTGATGGAGAGAACACTCGTTCCCTTCCCAGAGCCCTGCCTACTGCGACTAGACACCCGTCCTAAAACTGTTATTTAGGTAGTGTTAAGGCAACATGAATGGAGCATTCAAAATGGGAAAGCAAGGCCTGTGCCATCAGGTCCCTGTTTCCAGCGAACACGCAGCCTACCTCCTTGTGCTTTCTACCAGGTAAATACACACTCTAGCTAAACCCTGGTCCCTTCCCTGAATAACGTTTTCTTGGCACGGAGTTCTCCGTGTAGCCAACTGCCTCTCCCAAGGAAGGCTCTAGGTACGCTATCGGGGCTTAGCTTCTTCTAAAATCCTGCAGTGTAAGACGTAGAAGTGTGCTTTGCTTCCAGCAGGAAAGCAAGCCGACTTTCTCCTGTAAGTATGGGGTGTTAAGGTATGACACTCTAGAAGGAATGCGAAGCAGTTTTGGTTTCTCAGTGCCGATCAGCTTAGGGCAATGAGGCAGATTGGTATGACATGTAGGAAATGAGAGAACAGATTTCCTGGAGCTGGTGGAGTGCGGAGGAAATCCAGCTCCTCCAAGGAAGAGTGCAGTGTGTTGCCCTACACTTAGCATCCAGAGAGTGACTGGGAAACTTTTCCGGGCCTGGATGTTTCCTGGCAGGCCAGGGGAGCCTGGCCGGTCCCGGTGTTCTTGCAGGGAATAGGGTGCCCACGCGAGGTCCTCGGTACCTGAAAAGCTTACTAACGTTAAAAGAAAGCAGACCTAAATTTAAGCCTCAAGTTCTCTGCTCCAAGCTTCCACTTCGGCAGGCTATTCAAGGCTTTACCTTGAGGAAAGGACTCCCGTCAAGTTTCCTTTTAGCTCTAGAGCGTCTCAGGAGGAGCTCCCACCCAGGCTATGAAAGCACCCTGTTGATTTAGAGAAAACTCTTTCCCTTCCCAGTACACTGCCTACAGTGACAGGGACCCGTGCAAAACACTGTTATTTAGGTAGCTTCAAGGCAGCAAGAATGGAGCATTCAATATGGAAAAGCAAGCCTTGTGCCATAAATTCCCCGTTTCCAGTGAACACGCAGCCTACCTCCTTGAGATTTTACCAAGTAAATATACACTCTAGCTCCACACTGGTCCCTTCCTTGAATAAAGTTGGTTTGGCAGGGAGTTCTGCGTCTAGCCAACGGCGTCCACCAAGGAGCGATCTAGGTTCGCTATCGGGGCTTAGCTTCTTCTAAAACCCTGCACTGGAAGAGCAAGAACTGGGCTTTGGTTACAGCAGGAACGCAAGCCAACTCTCTCCTGTAAATATGGGGTCTTAAGGTATGACACTCTAGAAGGAATGCGAAGCAGTTTTGGTTTCTCAGTGCCGCTCAGCCTAGGGCAATGAGGCAGATTTCCATGACATGTAGGATGTACGAGAACAGATTTCCTGGAGCCTTTGGAGTGCTGAGGAAACCTTGGTCTCCCAAGGAAGAGTGCAGTGTGTTGCCCTACACTCAGCATACACAGAGTGACTGGGAAAGGTTTCCGGGCCTGGATGTTCCTTAGCATCCCAGGGGAGCCTGCCGGAACTCTGTGTTCTAGTAGGGAATAGGGTGCCCACGCGAGGTCCTGGTGCCCTGAAAAGCTTACTAACGTTAAAAGAAAGCAGACCTAAATTTAAGCCTCAAGGACTCTGCTCCAAGCTTCCGCTTCGGCAGGCTATTCAAGGCTTTACCTTGAGGAAGGGACTCCCGTCAAGTTTCCTTTTAGCTCTAGAGCGTCTCAGGAGGAGCTCCCACCCAGGCTATGAAAGCACCCTGTTGATGGAGAGAACACTCGTTCCCTTCCCAGAGCCCTGCCTACTGCGACTAGACACCCGTCCTAAAACTGTTATTTAGGTAGTGTTAAGGCAACATGAATGGAGCATTCAAAATGGGAAAGCAAGGCCTGTGCCATCAGGTCCCTGTTTCCAGCGAACACGCAGCCTACCTCCTTGTGCTTTCTACCAGGTAAATACACACTCTAGCTACATACTGGTCCCTTCCCTGAATAACGTTTTCTTGGCACGGAGTTCTCCGTGTAGCCAACTGCCTCTCCCAAGGAAGGCTCTAGGTACGCTATCGGGGCTTAGCTTCTTCTAAAACCCTGCAGTGTAAGACGTAGAAGTGTGCTTTGCTTCCAGCAGGAAAGCAAGCCGACTTTCTCCTGTAAGTATGGGGTGTTAAGGTATGACACTCTAGAAGGAATGCGAAGCAGTTTTGGTTTCTCAGTGCCGCTCAGCCTAGGGCAATGAGGCAAGATATGCATGACATGTGGGATGTAAGAGAACAGATTTCCTGGAGCCTTTGGAGTGCTGATTAAACCTAGGTCTCCCAAGGAAGAGTGCAGTGTGTTGCCCTACACTCAGCATACGCAGAGTGACTGGGAAAGGTTTCCGGGCCTGGATGTTTCTTAGCAGCCTAATGGAGCCTGCCGGTACTAGGTGTTCTTGCAGGGAATAGGGAGCCCACGCGAGGTGCTCGGTGTCCTGAAAGCTTACTAACCTTAAAAGAAAACAAACCTAAAGCTAATGCTTCAAGGACTCTGCTCCAAGCTTCCGCTTTGGTAGGCTATTCAAGGCTTTATCTTGGGGAAAGGACTCACGTCACGTTTCCTTTTAGCTCTAGAGCGTCTCAGGAGGAGCTCCCACCCAGGCTATGAAAGCACCCTGTTGATCTAGAGAACACTCGTTCCCTTCCCAGAGCCCTGCCTACAGTGTCTAAAGGCCCGTCCTAAAACTGTAATTTAGGTAGCTTCAAGGCAGCATGAGTGGTGCATTCAAAATGGGAAAGCATGCCTTGTGCCATCAGATGACCGTTTCCAGCGAAAACGCAGCCTACCTCCTTGTGATTTCTACCAAGTAAATATACACTCTAGCTACACACTGGCCCCTTCCTTAATAAAGTTGGTTTGGCACGGAGTTCTGCGTGTAGCCACGGCCTCCCCAAAGGAGCGCTCTAGGTACGCTATCGGGGCTTAGCCTCTTCTAAAACCCTGCAGTGTAGGAGGAAGAACTGTGCTTTGGTACCAGCAGGAACGCAAGCCGACTTTCTCCTGTAAGTATGGCATCTTAAGGTATGACTTTGTAGAAGGAATGCTAAGCAGTTTTGGTTTCTCAGTGCCGATCAGCTTAGAGCAATGAGGCAGATTGGCATGACATGTAGGAAATGAGAGAACAGATTTCCTGGAGCTGGTGGAGTGCGGAGGAAATCCAGCTCCTCCAAGGAAGAGTGCAGTGTGTTGCCCTACACTTAGCATCCAGAGAGTGACTGGGAAACTTTTCCGGGCCTGGATGTTTCCTGGCAGGCCAGGGGAGCCTGGCCGGTCCCGGTGTTCTTGCAGGGAATAGGGTGCCCACGCGAGGTCCTCGGTACCTGAAAAGCTTACTAACGTTAAAAGAAAGCAGACCTAAATTTAAGCCTCAAGTTCTCTGCTCCAAGCTTCCACTTCGGCAGGCTATTCAAGGCTTTACCTTGAGGAAAGGACTCCCGTCAAGTTTCCTTTTAGCTCTAGAGCGTCTCAGGAGGAGCTCCCACCCAGGCTATGAAAGCACCCTGTTGATTTAGAGAAAACTCTTTCCCTTCCCAGTACACTGCCTACAGTGACAGGGACCCGTGCAAAACACTGTTATTTAGGTAGCTTCAAGGCAGCAAGAATGGAGCATTCAATATGGAAAAGCAAGCCTTGTGCCATAAATTCCCCGTTTCCAGTGAACACGCAGCCTACCTCCTTGAGATTTTACCAAGTAAATATACACTCTAGCTCCACACTGGTCCCTTCCTTGAATAAAGTTGGTTTGGCAGGGAGTTCTGCGTCTAGCCAACGGCGTCCACCAAGGAGCGATCTAGGTTCGCTATCGGGGCTTAGCTTCTTCTAAAACCCTGCACTGGAAGAGCAAGAACTGGGCTTTGGTTACAGCAGGAACGCAAGCCAACTCTCTCCTGTAAATATGGGGTCTTAAGGTATGACACTCTAGAAGGAATGCGAAGCAGTTTTGGTTTCTCAGTGCCGCTCAGCCTAGGGCAATGAGGCAGATTTCCATGACATGTAGGATGTACGAGAACAGATTTCCTGGAGCCTTTGGAGTGCTGAGGAAACCTTGGTCTCCCAAGGAAGAGTGCAGTGTGTTGCCCTACACTCAGCATACACAGAGTGACTGGGAAAGGTTTCCGGGCCTGGATGTTCCTTAGCAGCCCAGGGGAGCCTGCCGGAACTCTGTGTTCTAGTAGGGAATAGGGTGCCCACGCGAGGTCCTGGTGCCCTGAAAAGCTTACTAACGTTAAAAGAAAGCAGACCTAAATTTAAGCCTCAAGGACTCTGCTCCAAGCTTCCGCTTCGGCAGGCTATTCAAGGCTTTACCTTGAGGAAGGGACTCCCGTCAAGTTTCCTTTTAGCTCTAGAGCGTCTCAGGAGGAGCTCCCACCCAGGCTATGAAAGCACCCTGTTGATGGAGAGAACACTCGTTCCCTTCCCAGAGCCCTGCCTACTGCGACTAGACACCCGTCCTAAAACTGTTATTTAGGTAGTGTTAAGGCAACATGAATGGAGCATTCAAAATGGGAAAGCAAGGCCTGTGCCATCAGGTCCCTGTTTCCAGCGAACACGCAGCCTACCTCCTTGTGCTTTCTACCAGGTAAATACACACTCTAGCTACATACTGGTCCCTTCCCTGAATAACGTTTTCTTGGCACGGAGTTCTCCGTGTAGCCAACTGCCTCTCCCAAGGAAGGCTCTAGGTACGCTATCGGGGCTTAGCTTCTTCTAAAACCCTGCAGTGTAAGACGTAGAAGTGTGCTTTGCTTCCAGCAGGAAAGCAAGCCGACTTTCTCCTGTAAGTATGGGGTGTTAAGGTATGACACTCTAGAAGGAATGCGAAGCAGTTTTGGTTTCTCAGTGCCGCTCAGCCTAGGGCAATGAGGCAAGATATGCATGACATGTGGGATGTAAGAGAACAGATTTCCTGGAGCCTTTGGAGTGCTGATTAAACCTAGGTCTCCCAAGGAAGAGTGCAGTGTGTTGCCCTACGCTCAGCATACGCAGAGTGACTGGGAAAGGTTTCCGGGCCTGGATGTTTCTTAGCAGCCTAATGGAGCCTGCCGGTACTAGGTGTTCTTGCAGGGAATAGGGAGCCCACGCGAGGTGCTCGGTGTCCTGAAAGCTTACTAACCGTAAAAGAAAACAAACCTAAAGCTAATGCTTCAAGGACTCTGCTCCAAGCTTCCGCTTTGGTAGGCTATTCAAGGCTTTATCTTGGGGAAAGGACTCACGTCACGTTTCCTTTTAGCTCTAGAGCGTCTCAGGAGGAGCTCCCACCCAGGCTATGAAAGCACCCTGTTGATCTAGAGAACACTCGTTCCCTTCCCAGAGCCCTGCCTACAGTGTCTAAAGGCCCGTCCTAAAACTGTAATTTAGGTAGCTTCAAGGCAGCATGAGTGGTGCATTCAAAATGGGAAAGCAAGCCTTGTGCCATCAGGTGACCGTTTCCAGCGAAAACGCAGCCTACCTCCTTGTGATTTCTACCAAGTAAATATACACTCTAGCTACACACTGGCCCCTTCCTTAATAAAGTTGGTTTGGCACGGAGTTCTGCGTGTAGCCACGGCCTCCCCAAAGGAGCGCTCTAGGTACGCTATCGGGGCTTAGCCTCTTCTAAAACCCTGCAGTGTAGGAGGAAGAACTGTGCTTTGGTACCAGCAGGAACGCAAGCCGACTTTCTCCTGTAAGTATGGCATCTTAAGGTATGACTTTGTAGAAGGAATGCTAAGCAGTTTTGGTTTCTCAGTGCCGATCAGCTTAGAGCAATGAGGCAGATTGGCATGACATGTAGGAAATGAGAGAACAGATTTCCTGGAGCTGGTGGAGTGCGGAGGAAATCCAGCTCCTCCAAGGAAGAGTGCAGTGTGTTGCCCTACACTTAGCATCCAGAGAGTGACTGGGAAACTTTTCCGGGCCTGGATGTTTCCTGGCAGGCCAGGGGAGCCTGGCCGGTCCCGGTGTTCTTGCAGGGAATAGGGTGCCCACGCGAGGTCCTCGGTACCTGAAAAGCTTACTAACGTTAAAAGAAAGCAGACCTAAATTTAAGCCTCAAGTTCTCTGCTCCAAGCTTCCACTTCGGCAGGCTATTCAAGGCTTTACCTTGAGGAAAGGACTCCCGTCAAGTTTCCTTTTAGCTCTAGAGCGTCTCAGGAGGAGCTCCCACCCAGGCTATGAAAGCACCCTGTTGATTTAGAGAAAACTCTTTCCCTTCCCAGTACACTGCCTACAGTGACAGGGACCCGTGCAAAACACTGTTATTTAGGTAGCTTCAAGGCAGCAAGAATGGAGCATTCAATATGGAAAAGCAAGCCTTGTGCCATAAATTCCCCGTTTCCAGTGAACACGCAGCCTACCTCCTTGAGATTTTACCAAGTAAATATACACTCTAGCTCCACACTGGTCCCTTCCTTGAATAAAGTTGGTTTGGCAGGGAGTTCTGCGTCTAGCCAACGGCGTCCACCAAGGAGCGATCTAGGTTCGCTATCGGGGCTTAGCTTCTTCTAAAACCCTGCACTGGAAGAGCAAGAACTGGGCTTTGGTTACAGCAGGAACGCAAGCCAACTCTCTCCTGTAAATATGGGGTCTTAAGGTATGACACTCTAGAAGGAATGCGAAGCAGTTTTGGTTTCTCAGTGCCGCTCAGCCTAGGGCAATGAGGCAGATTTCCATGACATGTAGGATGTACGAGAACAGATTTCCTGGAGCCTTTGGAGTGCTGAGGAAACCTTGGTCTCCCAAGGAAGAGTGCAGTGTGTTGCCCTACACTCAGCATACACAGAGTGACTGGGAAAGGTTTCCGGGCCTGGATGTTCCTTAGCAGCCCAGGGGAGCCTGCCGGAACTCTGTGTTCTAGTAGGGAATAGGGTGCCCACGCGAGGTCCTGGTGCCCTGAAAAGCTTACTAACGTTAAAAGAAAGCAGACCTAAATTTAAGCCTCAAGGACTCTGCTCCAAGCTTCCGCTTCGGCAGGCTATTCAAGGCTTTACCTTGAGGAAGGGACTCCCGTCAAGTTTCCTTTTAGCTCTAGAGCGTCTCAGGAGGAGCTCCCACCCAGGCTATGAAAGCACCCTGTTGATGGAGAGAACACTCGTTCCCTTCCCAGAGCCCTGCCTACTGCGACTAGACACCCGTCCTAAAACTGTTATTTAGGTAGTGTTAAGGCAACATGAATGGAGCATTCAAAATGGGAAAGCAAGGCCTGTGCCATCAGGTCCCTGTTTCCAGCGAACACGCAGCCTACCTCCTTGTGCTTTCTACCAGGTAAATACACACTCTAGCTACATACTGGTCCCTTCCCTGAATAACGTTTTCTTGGCACGGAGTTCTCCGTGTAGCCAACTGCCTCTCCCAAGGAAGGCTCTAGGTACGCTATCGGGGCTTAGCTTCTTCTAAAACCCTGCAGTGTAAGACGTAGAAGTGTGCTTTGCTTCCAGCAGGAAAGCAAGCCGACTTTCTCCTGTAAGTATGGGGTGTTAAGGTATGACACTCTAGAAGGAATGCGAAGCAGTTTTGGTTTCTCAGTGCCGCTCAGCCTAGGGCAATGAGGCAAGATATGCATGACATGTGGGATGTAAGAGAACAGATTTCCTGGAGCCTTTGGAGTGCTGATTAAACCTAGGTCTCCCAAGGAAGAGTGCAGTGTGTTGCCCTACACTCAGCATACGCAGAGTGACTGGGAAAGGTTTCCGGGCCTGGATGTTTCTTAGCAGCCTAATGGAGCCTGCCGGTACTAGGTGTTCTTGCAGGGAATAGGGAGCCCACGCGAGGTGCTCGGTGTCCTGAAAGCTTACTAACCGTAAAAGAAAACAAACCTAAAGCTAATGCTTCAAGGACTCTGCTCCAAGCTTCCGCTTTGGTAGGCTATTCAAGGCTTTATCTTGGGGAAAGGACTCACGTCACGTTTCCTTTTAGCTCTAGAGCGTCTCAGGAGGAGCTCCCACCCAGGCTATGAAAGCACCCTGTTGATCTAGAGAACACTCGTTCCCTTCCCAGAGCCCTGCCTACAGTGTCTAAAGGCCCGTCCTAAAACTGTAATTTAGGTAGCTTCAAGGCAGCATGAGTGGTGCATTCAAAATGGGAAAGCAAGCCTTGTGCCATCAGGTGACCGTTTCCAGCGAAAACGCAGCCTACCTCCTTGTGATTTCTACCAAGTAAATATACACTCTAGCTACACACTGGCCCCTTCCTTAATAAAGTTGGTTTGGCACGGAGTTCTGCGTGTAGCCACGGCCTCCCCAAAGGAGCGCTCTAGGTACGCTATCGGGGCTTAGCCTCTTCTAAAACCCTGCAGTGTAGGAGGAAGAACTGTGCTTTGGTACCAGCAGGAACGCAAGCCGACTTTCTCCTGTAAGTATGGCATCTTAAGGTATGACTTTGTAGAAGGAATGCTAAGCAGTTTTGGTTTCTCAGTGCCGATCAGCTTAGAGCAATGAGGCAGATTGGCATGACATGTAGGAAATGAGAGAACAGATTTCCTGGAGCTGGTGGAGTGCGGAGGAAATCCAGCTCCTCCAAGGAAGAGTGCAGTGTGTTGCCCTACACTTAGCATCCAGAGAGTGACTGGGAAACTTTTCCGGGCCTGGATGTTTCCTGGCAGGCCAGGGGAGCCTGGCCGGTCCCGGTGTTCTTGCAGGGAATAGGGTGCCCACGCGAGGTCCTCGGTACCTGAAAAGCTTACTAACGTTAAAAGAAAGCAGACCTAAATTTAAGCCTCAAGTTCTCTGCTCCAAGCTTCCGCTTCGGCAGGCTATTCAAGGCTTTACCTTGAGGAAAGGACTCCCGTCAAGTTTCCTTTTAGCTCTAGAGCGTCTCAGGAGGAGCTCCCACCCAGGCTATGAAAGCACCCTGTTGATTTAGAGAAAACTCTTTCCCTTCCCAGTACACTGCCTACAGTGACAGGGACCCGTGCAAAACACTGTTATTTAGGTAGCTTCAAGGCAGCAAGAATGGAGCATTCAATATGGAAAAGCAAGCCTTGTGCCATAAATTCCCCGTTTCCAGTGAACACGCAGCCTACCTCCTTGAGATTTTACCAAGTAAATATACACTCTAGCTCCACACTGGTCCCTTCCTTGAATAAAGTTGGTTTGGCAGGGAGTTCTGCGTCTAGCCAACGGCGTCCACCAAGGAGCGATCTAGGTTCGCTATCGGGGCTTAGCTTCTTCTAAAACCCTGCACTGGAAGAGCAAGAACTGGGCTTTGGTTACAGCAGGAACGCAAGCCAACTCTCTCCTGTAAATATGGGGTCTTAAGGTATGACACTCTAGAAGGAATGCGATGCAGTTTTGGTTTCTCAGTGCCGCTCAGCCTAGGGCAATGAGGCAGATTTCCATGACATGTAGGATGTACGAGAACAGATTTCCTGGAGCCTTTGGAGTGCTGAGGAAACCTTGGTCTCCCAAGGAAGAGTGCAGTGTGTTGCCCTACACTCAGCATACACAGAGTGACTGGGAAAGGTTTCCGGGCCTGGATGTTCCTTAGCAGCCCAGGGGAGCCTGCCGGAACTCTGTGTTCTAGTAGGGAATAGGGTGCCCACGCGAGGTCCTGGTGCCCTGAAAAGCTTACTAACGTTAAAAGAAAGCAGACCTAAATTTAAGCCTCAAGGACTCTGCGCCAAGCTTCCTTTTCGGCAGGCTATTCAAGGCTTTACCTGGAGGAAGGGACTCCCGTCAAGTTTCCTTTTAGCTCTAGAGCGTCTCAGGAGGAGCTCCCACCCAGGCTATGAAAGCACCCTGTTGATGGAGAGAACACTCGTTCCCTTCCCAGAGCCCTGCCTACTGCGACTAGACACCCGTCCTAAAACTGTTATTTAGGTAGTGTTAAGGCAACATGAATGGAGCATTCAAAATGGGAAAGCAAGGCCTGTGCCATCAGGTCCCTGTTTCCAGCGAACACGCAGCCTACCTCCTTGTGCTTTCTACCAGGTAAATACACACTCTAGCTAAACCCTGGTCCCTTCCCTGAATAACGTTTTCTTGGCACGGAGTTCTCCGTGTAGCCAACTGCCTCTCCCAAGGAAGGCTCTAGGTACGCTATCGGGGCTTAGCTTCTTCTAAAACCCTGCAGTGTAAGACGTAGAAGTGTGCTTTGCTTCCAGCAGGAAAGCAAGCCGACTTTCTCCTGTAAGTATGGGGTGTTAAGGTATGACACTCTAGAAGGAATGCGAAGCAGTTTTGGTTTCTCAGTGCCGCTCAGCCTAGGGCAATGAGGCAAGATATGCATGACATGTGGGATGTAAGAGAACAGATTTCCTGGAGCCTTTGGAGTGCTGATTAAACCTAGGTCTCCCAAGGAAGAGTGCAGTGTGTTGCCCTACACTCAGCATACGCAGAGTGACTGGGAAAGGTTTCCGGGCCTGGATGTTTCTTAGCAGCCTAGTGGAGGCTGCCGGTATTAGGTGTTCTTGCAGGGAATAGGGAGCCCACGCGAGGTGCTCGGTGTCCTGAAAGCTTACTAACCTTAAAAGAAAACAAACCTAAAGCTAATGCTTCAAGGACTCTGCTCCAAGCTTCCGCTTTGGTAGGCTATTCAAGGCTTTATCTTGGGGAAAGGACTCACGTCACGTTTCCTTTTAGCTCTAGAGCGTCTCAGGAGGAGCTCCCACCCAGGCTATGAAAGCACCCTGTTGATGGAGAGAACACTCGTTCCCTTCCCAGAGCCCTGCCTACTGCGACTAGACACCCGTCCTAAAACTGTTATTTAGGTAGTGTTAAGGCAACATGAATGGAGCATTCAAAATGGGAAAGCAAGGCCTGTGCCATCAGGTCCCTGTTTCCAGCGAACACGCAGCCTACCTCCTTGTGCTTTCTACCAGGTAAATACACACTCTAGCTAAACCCTGGTCCCTTCCCTGAATAACGTTTTCTTGGCACGGAGTTCTCCGTGTAGCCAACTGCCTCTCCCAAGGAAGGCTCTAGGTACGCTATCGGGGCTTAGCTTCTTCTAAAACCCTGCAGTGTAAGACGTAGAAGTGTGCTTTGCTTCCAGCAGGAAAGCAAGCCGACTTTCTCCTGTAAGTATGGGGTGTTAAGGTATGACACTCTAGAAGGAATGCGAAGCAGTTTTGGTTTCTCAGTGCCGATCAGCTTAGGGCAATGAGGCAGATTGGCATGACATGTAGGAAATGAGAGAACAGATTTCCTGGAGCTGGTGGAGTGCGGAGGAAATCCAGCTCCTCCAAGGAAGAGTGCAGTGTGTTGCCCTACACTTAGCATCCAGAGGGTGACTGGGAAACTTTTCCGGGCCTGGATGTTTCCTGGCAGGCCAGGGGAGCCTGGCCGGTCCCGGTGTTCTTGCAGGGAATAGGGTGCCCACGCGAGGTCCTCGGTACCTGAAAAGCTTACTAACGTTAAAAGAAAGCAGACCTAAAATTAAGCCTCAAGTTCTCTGCTCCAAGCTTCCGCTTCGGCAGGCTATTCAACGCTTTACCTTGAGGAAAGGACTCCCGTCAAGTTTCCTTTTAGCTCTAGAGCGTCTCAGGAGGAGCTCCCACCCAGGCTATGAAAGCACCCTGTTGATTTAGAGAAAACTCTTTCCCTTCCCAGTACACTGCCTACAGTGACAGGGACCCGTGCAAAACACTCTTATTTAGGTAGCTTCAAGGCAGCAAGAATGGAGCATTCAATATGGAAAAGCAAGTCTTGTGCCATAAATTCCCCGTTTCCAGTGAACACGCAGCCTACCTCCTTGTGATTTTACCAAGTAAATATACACTCTAGCTCCACACTGGTCCCTTCCTTGAATAAAGTTGGTTTGGCAGGGAGTTCTGCGTCTAGCCAACGGCGTCCACCAAGGAGCGATCTAGGTTCGCTATCGGGGCTTAGCTTCTTCTAAAACCCTGCACTGGAAGAGCAAGAACTGGGCTTTGGTTACAGCAGGAACGCAAGCCAACTCTCTCCTGTAAATATGGGTTCTTAAGGTATGACACTCTAGAAGGAATGCGATGCAGTTTTGGTTTCTCAGTGCCGCTCAGCCTAGGGCAATGAGGCAGATTTCCATGACATGTAGGATGTACGAGAACAGATTTCCTGGAGCCTTTGGAGTGCTGAGGAAACCTTGGTCTCCCAAGGAAGAGTGCAGTGTGTTGCCCTACACTCAGCATACACAGAGTGACTGGGAAAGGTTTCCGGGCCTGGATGTTCCTTAGCAGCCCAGGGGAGCCTGCCGGAACTCTGTGTTCTAGTAGGGAATAGGGTGCCCACGCGAGGTCCTGGTGCCCTGAAAAGCTTACTAACGTTAAAAGAAAGCAGACCTAAATTTAAGCCTCAAGGACTCTGCTCCAAGCTTCCGCTTCGGCAGGCTATTCAAGGCTTTACCTTGAGGAAGGGACTCCCGTCAAGTTTCCTTTTAGCTCTAGAGCGTCTCAGGAGGAGCTCCCACCCAGGCTATGAAAGCACCCTGTTGATGGAGAGAACACTCGTTCCCTTCCCAGAGCCCTGCCTACTGCGACTAGACACCCGTCCTAAAACTGTTATTTAGGTAGTGTTAAGGCAACATGAATGGAGCATTCAAAATGGGAAAGCAAGTCCTGTGCCATCAGGTCCCTGTTTTTAGCGAACACGCAGCCTACCTCCTTGTGCTTTCTACCAGGTAAATACACACTCTAGCTAAACCCTGGTCCCTTCCCTGAATAACGTTTTCTTGGCACGGAGTTCTCCGTGTAGCCAACTGCCTCTCCCAAGGAAGGCTCTAGGTACGCTATCGGGGCTTAGCTTCTTCTAAAACCCTGCAGTGTAAGACGTAGAAGTGTGCTTTGCTTCCAGCAGGAAAGCAAGCCGACTTTCTCCTGTAAGTATGGGGTGTTAAGGTATGACACTCTAGAAGGAATGCGAAGCAGTTTTGGTTTCTCAGTGCCGCTCAGCCTAGGGCAATGAGGCAACATATGCATGACATGTGGGATGTAAGAGAACAGATTTCCTGGAGCCTTTGGAGTGCTGATTAAACCTAGGTCTCCCAAGGAAGAGTGCAGTGTGTTGCCCTACACTCAGCATACGCAGAGTGACTGGGAAAGGTTTCCGGGCCTGGATGTTTCTTAGCAGCCTAGTGGAGGCTGCCGGTACTAGGTGTTCTTGCAGGGAATAGGGAGCCCACGCGAGGTCCTCGGTGTCCTGAAAGCTTACTAACCGTAAAAGAAAACAAACCTAAAGCTAATGCTTCAAGGACTCTGCTCCAAGCTTCCGCTTTGGTAGGCTATTCAAGGCTTTATCTTGGGGAAAGGACTCACGTCACGTTTCCTTTTAGCTCTAGAGCGTCTCAGGAGGAGCTCCCACCCAGGCTATGAAAGCACCCTGTTGATCTAGAGAACACTCGTTCCCTTCCCAGAGCCCTGCCTACAGTGTCTAAAGGCCCGTCCTAAAACTGTAATTTAGGTAGCTTCAAGGCAGCATGAGTGGTGCATTCAAAATGGGAAAGCAAGCCTTGTGCCATCAGGTGACCGTTTCCAGCGAAAACGCAGCCTACCTCCTTGTGATTTCTACCAAGTAAATATACACTCTAGCTACACACTGGCCCCTTCCTTAATAAAGTTGGTTTGGCACGGAGTTCTGCGTGTAGCCACGGCCTCCCCAAAGGAGCGCTCTAGGTACGCTATCGGGGCTTAGCCTCTTCTAAAACCCTGCAGTGTAGGAGGAAGAACTGTGCTTTGGTACCAGCAGGAACGCAAGCCGACTTTCTCCTGTAAGTATGGCATCTTAAGGTATGACTTTGTAGAAGGAATGCTAAGCAGTTTTGGTTTCTCAGTGCCGATCAGCTTAGAGCAATGAGGCAGATTGGCATGACATGTAGGAAATGAGAGAACAGATTTCCTGGAGCTGGTGGAGTGCGGAGGAAATCCAGCTCCTCCAAGGAAGAGTGCAGTGTGTTGCCCTACACTTAGCATCCAGAGAGTGACTGGGAAACTTTTCCGGGCCTGGATGTTTCCTGGCAGGCCAGGGGAGCCTGGCCGGTCCCGGTGTTCTTGCAGGGAATAGGGTGCCCACGCGAGGTCCTCGGTACCTGAAAAGCTTACTAACGTTAAAAGAAAGCAGACCTAAATTTAAGCCTCAAGTTCTCTGCTCCAAGCTTCCGCTTCGGCAGGCTATTCAAGGCTTTACCTTGAGGAAAGGACTCCCGTCAAGTTTCCTTTTAGCTCTAGAGCGTCTCAGGAGGAGCTCCCACCCAGGCTATGAAAGCACCCTGTTGATTTAGAGAAAACTCTTTCCCTTCCCAGTACACTGCCTACAGTGACAGGGACCCGTGCAAAACACTGTTATTTAGGTAGCTTCAAGGCAGCAAGAATGGAGCATTCAATATGGAAAAGCAAGCCTTGTGCCATAAATTCCCCGTTTCCAGTGAACACGCAGCCTACCTCCTTGAGATTTTACCAAGTAAATATACACTCTAGCTCCACACTGGTCCCTTCCTTGAATAAAGTTGGTTTGGCAGGGAGTTCTGCGTCTAGCCAACGGCGTCCACCAAGGAGCGATCTAGGTTCGCTATCGGGGCTTAGCTTCTTCTAAAACCCTGCACTGGAAGAGCAAGAACTGGGCTTTGGTTACAGCAGGAACTCAAGCCAACTCTCTCCTGTAAATATGGGGTCTTAAGGTATGACACTCTAGAAGGAATGCGATGCAGTTTTGGTTTCTCAGTGCCGCTCAGCCTAGGGCAATGAGGCAGATTTCCATGACATGTAGGATGTACGAGAACAGATTTCCTGGAGCCTTTGGAGTGCTGAGGAAACCTTGGTCTCCCAAGGAAGAGTGCAGTGTGTTGCCCTACACTCAGCATACACAGAGTGACTGGGAAAGGTTTCCGGGCCTGGATGTTCCTTAGCAGCCCAGGGGAGCCTGCCGGAACTCTGTGTTCTAGTAGGGAATAGGGTGCCCACGCGAGGTCCTGGTGCCCTGAAAAGCTTACTAACGTTAAAAGAAAGCAGACCTAAATTTAAGCCTCAAGGACTCTGCTCCAAGCTTCCTTTTCGGCAGGCTATTCAAGGCTTTACCTTGAGGAAGGGACTCCCGTCAAGTTTCCTTTTAGCTCTAGAGCGTCTCAGGAGGAGCTCCCACCCAGGCTATGAAAGCACCCTGTTGATGGCGAGAACACTCGTTCCCTTCCCAGAGCCCTGCCTACTGCGACTAGACACCCTTCCTAAAACTGTTATTTAGGTAGTGTTAAGGCAACATGAATGGAGCATTCAAAATGGGAAAGCAAGGCCTGTGCCATCAGGTCCCTGTTTTTAGCGAACACGCAGCCTACCTCCTTGTGCTTTCTACCAGGTAAATACACACTCTAGCTAAACCCTGGTCCCTTCCCTGAATAACGTTTTCTTGGCACGGAGTTCTCCGTGTAGCCAACTGCCTCTCCCAAGGAAGGCTCTAGGTACGCTATCGGGGCTTAGCTTCTTCTAAAACCCTGCAGTGTAAGACGTAGAAGTGTGCTTTGCTTCCAGCAGGAAAGCAAGCCGACTTTCTCCTGTAAGTATGGGGTGTTAAGGTATGACACTCTAGAAGGAATGCGAAGCAGTTTTGGTTTCTCAGTGCCGCTCAGCCTAGGGCAATGAGGCAAGATATGCATGACATGTGGGATGTAAGAGAACAGATTTCCTGGAGCCTTTGGAGTGCTGATTAAACCTAGGTCTCCCAAGGAAGAGTGCAGTGTGTTGCCCTACACTTAGCATCCAGAGGGTGACTGGGAAACTTTTCCGGGCCTGGATGTTTCCTGGCAGGCCAAGGGAGCCTGGCCGGTCCCGGTGTTCTTGCAGGGAATAGGGTGCCCACGCGAGGTCCTCGGTACCTGAAAAGCTTACTAACGTTAAAAGAAAGCAGACCTAAAATTAAGCCTCAAGTTCTCTGCTCCAAGCTTCCGCTTCGGCAGGCTATTCAAGGCTTTACCTTGAGGAAAGGACTCCCGTCATGTTTCCTTTTAGCTCTAGAGCGTCTCAGGAGGAACTCCCACCCAGGCTATGAAAGCACCCTGTTGATTTAGAGAAAACTCTTTCCCTTCCCAGTACACTGCCTACAGTGACAGGGACCCGTGTAAAACACTGTTATTTAGGAAGCTTCAAGGCAGCAAGAATGGAGCATTCAATATGGAAAAGCAAGCCTTGTGCCATAAATTCCCCGTTTCCAGTGAACACGCAGCCTACCTCCTTGTGATTTTACCAAGTAAATATACACTCTAGCTCCACACTGCTCCCTTCCTTGAATAAAGTTGGTTTGGCAGGGAGTTCTGCGTCTAGCCAACGGCGTCCACCAAGGAGCGATCTAGGTTCGCTATCGGGGCTTAGCTTCTTCTAAAACCCTGCACTGGAAGAGCAAGAACTGGGCTTTGGTTACAGCAGGAACGCAAGCCAACTCTCTCCTGTAAATATGGGTTCTTAAGGTATGACACTCTAGAAGGAATGCGATGCAGTTTTGGTTTCTCAGTGCCGCTCAGCCTAGGGCAATGAGGCAGATTTCCATGACATGTAGGATGTACGAGAACAGATTTCCTGGAGCCTTTGGAGTGCTGAGGAAACCTTGGTCTCCCAAGGAAGAGTGCAGTGTGTTGCCCTACACTCAGCATACACAGAGTGACTGGGAAAGGTTTCCGGGCCTGGATGTTCCTTAGCAGCCCAGGGGAGCCTGCCGGAACTCTGTGTTCTAGTAGGGAATAGGGTGCCCACGCGAGGTCCTGGTGCCCTGAAAAGCTTACTAACGTTAAAAGAAAGCAGACCTAAATTTAAGCCTCAAGGACTCTGCTCCAAGCTTCCGCTTCGGCAGGCTATTCAAGGCTTTACCTTGAGGAAGGGACTCCCGTCAAGTTTCCTTTTAGCTCTAGAGCGTCTCAGGAGGAGCTCCCACCCAGGCTATGAAAGCACCCTGTTGATGGAGAGAACACTCGTTCCCTTCCCAGAGCCCTGCCTACTGCGACTAGACACCCGTCCTAAAACTGTTATTTAGGTAGTGTTAAGGCAACATGAATGGAGCATTCAAAATGGGAAAGCAAGTCCTGTGCCATCAGGTCCCTGTTTTTAGCGAACACGCAGCCTACCTCCTTGTGCTTTCTACCAGGTAAATACACACTCTAGCTAAACCCTGGTCCCTTCCCTGAATAACGTTTTCTTGGCACGGAGTTCTCCGTGTAGCCAACTGCCTCTCCCAAGGAAGGCTCTAGGTACGCTATCGGGGCTTAGCTTCTTCTAAAACCCTGCAGTGTAAGACGTAGAAGTGTGCTTTGCTTCCAGCAGGAAAGCAAGCCGACTTTCTCCTGTAAGTATGGGGTGTTAAGGTATGACACTCTAGAAGGAATGCGAAGCAGTTTTGGTTTCTCAGTGCCGCTCAGCCTAGGGCAATGAGGCAACATATGCATGACATGTGGGATGTAAGAGAACAGATTTCCTGGAGCCTTTGGAGTGCTGATTAAACCTAGGTCTCCCAAGGAAGAGTGCAGTGTGTTGCCCTACACTCAGCATACGCAGAGTGACTGGGAAAGGTTTCCGGGCCTGGATGTTTCTTAGCAGCCTAGTGGAGGCTGCCGGTACTAGGTGTTCTTGCAGGGAATAGGGAGCCCACGCGAGGTCCTCGGTGTCCTGAAAGCTTACTAACCGTAAAAGAAAACAAACCTAAAGCTAATGCTTCAAGGACTCTGCTCCAAGCTTCCGCTTTGGTAGGCTATTCAAGGGTTTATCTTGGGGAAAGGACTCACGTCACGTTTCCTTTTAGCTCTAGAGCGTCTCAGGAGGAGCTCCCACCCAGGCTATGAAAGCACCCTGTTGATCTAGAGAACACTCGTTCCCTTCCCAGAGCCCTGCCTACAGTGTCTAAAGGCCCGTCCTAAAACTGTAATTTAGGTAGCTTCAAGGCAGCATGAGTGGTGCATTCAAAATGGGAAAGCAAGCCTTGTGCCATCAGGTGACCGTTTCCAGCGAAAACGCAGCCTACCTCCTTGTGATTTCTACCAAGTAAATATACACTCTAGCTACACACTGGCCCCTTCCTTAATAAAGTTGGTTTGGCACGGAGTTCTGCGTGTAGCCACGGCCTCCCCAAAGGAGCGCTCTAGGTACGCTATCGGGGCTTAGCCTCTTCTAAAACCCTGCAGTGTAGGAGGAAGAACTGTGCTTTGGTACCAGCAGGAACGCAAGCCGACTTTCTCCTGTAAGTATGGCATCTTAAGGTATGACTTTGTAGAAGGAATGCTAAGCAGTTTTGGTTTCTCAGTGCCGATCAGCTTAGAGCAATGAGGCAGATTGGCATGACATGTAGGAAATGAGAGAACAGATTTCCTGGAGCTGGTGGAGTGCGGAGGAAATCCAGCTCCTCCAAGGAAGAGTGCAGTGTGTTGCCCTACACTTAGCATCCAGAGAGTGACTGGGAAACTTTTCCGGGCCTGGATGTTTCCTGGCAGGCCAGGGGAGCCTGGCCGGTCCCGGTGTTCTTGCAGGGAATAGGGTGCCCACGCGAGGTCCTCGGTACCTGAAAAGCTTACTAACGTTAAAAGAAAGCAGACCTAAATTTAAGCCTCAAGTTCTCTGCTCCAAGCTTCCGCTTCGGCAGGCTATTCAAGGCTTTACCTTGAGGAAAGGACTCCCGTCAAGTTTCCTTTTAGCTCTAGAGCGTCTCAGGAGGAGCTCCCACCCAGGCTATGAAAGCACCCTGTTGATTTAGAGAAAACTCTTTCCCTTCCCAGTACACTGCCTACAGTGACAGGGACCCGTGCAAAACACTGTTATTTAGGTAGCTTCAAGGCAGCAAGAATGGAGCATTCAATATGGAAAAGCAAGCCTTGTGCCATAAATTCCCCGTTTCCAGTGAACACGCAGCCTACCTCCTTGAGATTTTACCAAGTAAATATACACTCTAGCTCCACACTGGTCCCTTCCTTGAATAAAGTTGGTTTGGCAGGGAGTTCTGCGTCTAGCCAACGGCGTCCACCAAGGAGCGATCTAGGTTCGCTATCGGGGCTTAGCTTCTTCTAAAACCCTGCACTGGAAGAGCAAGAACTGGGCTTTGGTTACAGCAGGAACTCAAGCCAACTCTCTCCTGTAAATATGGGGTCTTAAGGTATGACACTCTAGAAGGAATGCGATGCAGTTTTGGTTTCTCAGTGCCGCTCAGCCTAGGGCAATGAGGCAGATTTCCATGACATGTAGGATGTACGAGAACAGATTTCCTGGAGCCTTTGGAGTGCTGAGGAAACCTTGGTCTCCCAAGGAAGAGTGCAGTGTGTTGCCCTACACTCAGCATACACAGAGTGACTGGGAAAGGTTTCCGGGCCTGGATGTTCCTTAGCAGCCCAGGGGAGCCTGCCGGAACTCTGTGTTCTAGTAGGGAATAGGGTGCCCACGCGAGGTCCTGGTGCCCTGAAAAGCTTACTAACGTTAAAAGAAAGCAGACCTAAATTTAAGCCTCAAGGACTCTGCTCCAAGCTTCCTTTTCGGCAGGCTATTCAAGGCTTTACCTTGAGGAAGGGACTCCCGTCAAGTTTCCTTTTAGCTCTAGAGCGTCTCAGGAGGAGCTCCCACCCAGGCTATGAAAGCACCCTGTTGATGGCGAGAACACTCGTTCCCTTCCCAGAGCCCTGCCTACTGCGACTAGACACCCTTCCTAAAACTGTTATTTAGGTAGTGTTAAGGCAACATGAATGGAGCATTCAAAATGGGAAAGCAAGGCCTGTGCCATCAGGTCCCTGTTTTTAGCGAACACGCAGCCTACCTCCTTGTGCTTTCTACCAGGTAAATACACACTCTAGCTAAACCCTGGTCCCTTCCCTGAATAACGTTTTCTTGGCACGGAGTTCTCCGTGTAGCCAACTGCCTCTCCCAAGGAAGGCTCTAGGTACGCTATCGGGGCTTAGCTTCTTCTAAAACCCTGCAGTGTAAGACGTAGAAGTGTGCTTTGCTTCCAGCAGGAAAGCAAGCCGACTTTCTCCTGTAAGTATGGGGTGTTAAGGTATGACACTCTAGAAGGAATGCGAAGCAGTTTTGGTTTCTCAGTGCCGCTCAGCCTAGGGCAATGAGGCAAGATATGCATGACATGTGGGATGTAAGAGAACAGATTTCCTGGAGCCTTTGGAGTGCTGATTAAACCTAGGTCTCCCAAGGAAGAGTGCAGTGTGTTGCCCTACACTCAGCATACGCAGAGTGACTGGGAAAGGTTTCCGGGCCTGGATGTTTCTTAGCAGCCTAGTGGAGGCTGCCGGTATTAGGTGTTCTTGCAGGGAATAGGGAGCCCACGCGAGGTGCTCGGTGTCCTGAAAGCTTACTAACCTTAAAAGAAAACAAACCTAAAGCTAATGCTTCAAGGACTCTGCTCCAAGCTTCCGCTTTGGTAGGCTATTCAAGGCTTTATCTTGGGGAAAGGACTCACGTCACGTTTCCTTTTAGCTCTAGAGCGTCTCAGGAGGAGCTCCCACCCAGGCTATGAAAGCACCCTGTTGATGGAGAGAACACTCGTTCCCTTCCCAGAGCCCTGCCTACTGCGACTAGACACCCGTCCTAAAACTGTTATTTAGGTAGTGTTAAGGCAACATGAATGGAGCATTCAAAATGGGAAAGCAAGGCCTGTGCCATCAGGTCCCTGTTTCCAGCGAACACGCAGCCTACCTCCTTGTGCTTTCTACCAGGTAAATACACACTCTAGCTAAACCCTGGTCCCTTCCCTGAATAACGTTTTCTTGGCACGGAGTTCTCCGTGTAGCCAACTGCCTCTCCCAAGGAAGGCTCTAGGTACGCTATCGGGGCTTAGCTTCTTCTAAAACCCTGCAGTGTAAGACGTAGAAGTGTGCTTTGCTTCCAGCAGGAAAGCAAGCCGACTTTCTCCTGTAAGTATGGGGTGTTAAGGTATGACACTCTAGAAGGAATGCGAAGCAGTTTTGGTTTCTCAGTGCCGATCAGCTTAGGGCAATGAGGCAGATTGGCATGACATGTAGGAAATGAGAGAACAGATTTCCTGGAGCTGGTGGAGTGCGGAGGAAATCCAGCTCCTCCAAGGAAGAGTGCAGTGTGTTGCCCTACACTTAGCATCCAGAGGGTGACTGGGAAACTTTTCCGGGCCTGGATGTTTCCTGGCAGGCCAGGGGAGCCTGGCCGGTCCCGGTGTTCTTGCAGGGAATAGGGTGCCCACGCGAGGTCCTCGGTACCTGAAAAGCTTACTAACGTTAAAAGAAAGCAGACCTAAAATTAAGCCTCAAGTTCTCTGCTCCAAGCTTCCGCTTCGGCAGGCTATTCAACGCTTTACCTTGAGGAAAGGACTCCCGTCAAGTTTCCTTTTAGCTCTAGAGCGTCTCAGGAGGAGCTCCCACCCAGGCTATGAAAGCACCCTGTTGATTTAGAGAAAACTCTTTCCCTTCCCAGTACACTGCCTACAGTGACAGGGACCCGTGCAAAACACTCTTATTTAGGTAGCTTCAAGGCAGCAAGAATGGAGCATTCAATATGGAAAAGCAAGTCTTGTGCCATAAATTCCCCGTTTCCAGTGAACACGCAGCCTACCTCCTTGTGATTTTACCAAGTAAATATACACTCTAGCTCCACACTGGTCCCTTCCTTGAATAAAGTTGGTTTGGCAGGGAGTTCTGCGTCTAGCCAACGGCGTCCACCAAGGAGCGATCTAGGTTCGCTATCGGGGCTTAGCTTCTTCTAAAACCCTGCACTGGAAGAGCAAGAACTGGGCTTTGGTTACAGCAGGAACGCAAGCCAACTCTCTCCTGTAAATATGGGTTCTTAAGGTATGACACTCTAGAAGGAATGCGATGCAGTTTTGGTTTCTCAGTGCCGCTCAGCCTAGGGCAATGAGGCAGATTTCCATGACATGTAGGATGTACGAGAACAGATTTCCTGGAGCCTTTGGAGTGCTGAGGAAACCTTGGTCTCCCAAGGAAGAGTGCAGTGTGTTGCCCTACACTCAGCATACACAGAGTGACTGGGAAAGGTTTCCGGGCCTGGATGTTCCTTAGCAGCCCAGGGGAGCCTGCCGGAACTCTGTGTTCTAGTAGGGAATAGGGTGCCCACGCGAGGTCCTGGTGCCCTGAAAAGCTTACTAACGTTAAAAGAAAGCAGACCTAAATTTAAGCCTCAAGGACTCTGCTCCAAGCTTCCGCTTCGGCAGGCTATTCAAGGCTTTACCTTGAGGAAGGGACTCCCGTCAAGTTTCCTTTTAGCTCTAGAGCGTCTCAGGAGGAGCTCCCACCCAGGCTATGAAAGCACCCTGTTGATGGAGAGAACACTCGTTCCCTTCCCAGAGCCCTGCCTACTGCGACTAGACACCCGTCCTAAAACTGTTATTTAGGTAGTGTTAAGGCAACATGAATGGAGCATTCAAAATGGGAAAGCAAGTCCTGTGCCATCAGGTCCCTGTTTTTAGCGAACACGCAGCCTACCTCCTTGTGCTTTCTACCAGGTAAATACACACTCTAGCTAAACCCTGGTCCCTTCCCTGAATAACGTTTTCTTGGCACGGAGTTCTCCGTGTAGCCAACTGCCTCTCCCAAGGAAGGCTCTAGGTACGCTATCGGGGCTTAGCTTCTTCTAAAACCCTGCAGTGTAAGACGTAGAAGTGTGCTTTGGTTCCAGCAGGAAAGCAAGCCGACTTTCTCCTGTAAGTATGGGGTGTTAAGGTATGACACTCTAGAAGGAATGCGAAGCAGTTTTGGTTTCTCAGTGCCGCTCAGCCTAGGGCAATGAGGCAACATATGCATGACATGTGGGATGTAAGAGAACAGATTTCCTGGAGCCTTTGGAGTGCTGATTAAACCTAGGTCTCCCAAGGAAGAGTGCAGTGTGTTGCCCTACACTCAGCATACGCAGAGTGACTGGGAAAGGTTTCCGGGCCTGGATGTTTCTTAGCAGCCTAGTGGAGGCTGCCGGTACTAGGTGTTCTTGCAGGGAATAGGGAGCCCACGCGAGGTCCTCGGTGTCCTGAAAGCTTACTAACCGTAAAAGAAAACAAACCTAAAGCTAATGCTTCAAGGACTCTGCTCCAAGCTTCCGCTTTGGTAGGCTATTCAAGGCTTTATCTTGGGGAAAGGACTCACGTCACGTTTCCTTTTAGCTCTAGAGCGTCTCAGGAGGAGCTCCCACCCAGGCTATGAAAGCACCCTGTTGATCTAGAGAACACTCGTTCCCTTCCCAGAGCCCTGCCTACAGTGTCTAAAGGCCCGTCCTAAAACTGTAATTTAGGTAGCTTCAAGGCAGCATGAGTGGTGCATTCAAAATGGGAAAGCAAGCCTTGTGCCATCAGGTGACCGTTTCCAGCGAAAACGCAGCCTACCTCCTTGTGATTTCTACCAAGTAAATATACACTCTAGCTACACACTGGCCCCTTCCTTAATAAAGTTGGTTTGGCACGGAGTTCTGCGTGTAGCCACGGCCTCCCCAAAGGAGCGCTCTAGGTACGCTATCGGGGCTTAGCCTCTTCTAAAACCCTGCAGTGTAGGAGGAAGAACTGTGCTTTGGTACCAGCAGGAACGCAAGCCGACTTTCTCCTGTAAGTATGGCATCTTAAGGTATGACTTTGTAGAAGGAATGCTAAGCAGTTTTGGTTTCTCAGTGCCGATCAGCTTAGAGCAATGAGGCAGATTGGCATGACATGTAGGAAATGAGAGAACAGATTTCCTGGAGCTGGTGGAGTGCGGAGGAAATCCAGCTCCTCCAAGGAAGAGTGCAGTGTGTTGCCCTACACTTAGCATCCAGAGAGTGACTGGGAAACTTTTCCGGGCCTGGATGTTTCCTGGCAGGCCAGGGGAGCCTGGCCGGTCCCGGTGTTCTTGCAGGGAATAGGGTGCCCACGCGAGGTCCTCGGTACCTGAAAAGCTTACTAACGTTAAAAGAAAGCAGACCTAAATTTAAGCCTCAAGTTCTCTGCTCCAAGCTTCCGCTTCGGCAGGCTATTCAAGGCTTTACCTTGAGGAAAGGACTCCCGTCAAGTTTCCTTTTAGCTCTAGAGCGTCTCAGGAGGAGCTCCCACCCAGGCTATGAAAGCACCCTGTTGATTTAGAGAAAACTCTTTCCCTTCCCAGTACACTGCCTACAGTGACAGGGACCCGTGCAAAACACTGTTATTTAGGTAGCTTCAAGGCAGCAAGAATGGAGCATTCAATATGGAAAAGCAAGCCTTGTGCCATAAATTCCCCGTTTCCAGTGAACACGCAGCCTACCTCCTTGAGATTTTACCAAGTAAATATACACTCTAGCTCCACACTGGTCCCTTCCTTGAATAAAGTTGGTTTGGCAGGGAGTTCTGCGTCTAGCCAACGGCGTCCACCAAGGAGCGATCTAGGTTCGCTATCGGGGCTTAGCTTCTTCTAAAACCCTGCACTGGAAGAGCAAGAACTGGGCTTTGGTTACAGCAGGAACTCAAGCCAACTCTCTCCTGTAAATATGGGGTCTTAAGGTATGACACTCTAGAAGGAATGCGATGCAGTTTTGGTTTCTCAGTGCCGCTCAGCCTAGGGCAATGAGGCAGATTTCCATGACATGTAGGATGTACGAGAACAGATTTCCTGGAGCCTTTGGAGTGCTGAGGAAACCTTGGTCTCCCAAGGAAGAGTGCAGTGTGTTGCCCTACACTCAGCATACACAGAGTGACTGGGAAAGGTTTCCGGGCCTGGATGTTCCTTAGCAGCCCAGGGGAGCCTGCCGGAACTCTGTGTTCTAGTAGGGAATAGGGTGCCCACGCGAGGTCCTGGTGCCCTGAAAAGCTTACTAACGTTAAAAGAAAGCAGACCTAAATTTAAGCCTCAAGGACTCTGCTCCAAGCTTCCTTTTCGGCAGGCTATTCAAGGCTTTACCTTGAGGAAGGGACTCCCGTCAAGTTTCCTTTTAGCTCTAGAGCGTCTCAGGAGGAGCTCCCACCCAGGCTATGAAAGCACCCTGTTGATGGCGAGAACACTCGTTCCCTTCCCAGAGCCCTGCCTACTGCGACTAGACACCCTTCCTAAAACTGTTATTTAGGTAGTGTTAAGGCAACATGAATGGAGCATTCAAAATGGGAAAGCAAGGCCTGTGCCATCAGGTCCCTGTTTTTAGCGAACACGCAGCCTACCTCCTTGTGCTTTCTACCAGGTAAATACACACTCTAGCTAAACCCTGGTCCCTTCCCTGAATAACGTTTTCTTGGCACGGAGTTCTCCGTGTAGCCAACTGCCTCTCCCAAGGAAGGCTCTAGGTACGCTATCGGGGCTTAGCTTCTTCTAAAACCCTGCAGTGTAAGACGTAGAAGTGTGCTTTGCTTCCAGCAGGAAAGCAAGCCGACTTTCTCCTGTAAGTATGGGGTGTTAAGGTATGACACTCTAGAAGGAATGCGAAGCAGTTTTGGTTTCTCAGTGCCGCTCAGCCTAGGGCAATGAGGCAAGATATGCATGACATGTGGGATGTAAGAGAACAGATTTCCTGGAGCCTTTGGAGTGCTGATTAAACCTAGGTCTCCCAAGGAAGAGTGCAGTGTGTTGCCCTACACTCAGCATACGCAGAGTGACTGGGAAAGTTTTCCGGGCCTGGATGTTTCTTAGCAGCCTAATGGAGCCTGCCGGTACTAGGTGTTCTTGCAGGGAATAGGGAGCCCACGCGAGGTGCTCGGTGTCCTGAAAGCTTACTAACCTTAAAAGAAAACAAACCTAAAGCTAATGCTTCAAGGACTCTGCTCCAAGCTTCCGCTTTGGTAGGCTATTCAAGGCTTTATCTTGGGGAAAGGACTCACGTCACGTTTCCTTTTAGCTCTAGAGCGTCTCAGGAGGAGCTCCCACCCAGGCTATGAAAGCACCCTGTTGATCTAGAGAACACTCGTTCCCTTCCCAGAGCCCTGCCTACAGTGTCTAAAGGCCCGTCCTAAAACTGTAATTTAGGTAGCTTCAAGGCAGCATGAGTGGTGCATTCAAAATGGGAAAGCAAGCCTTGTGCCATCAGATGACCGTTTCCAGCGAAAACGCAGCCTACCTCCTTGTGATTTCTACCAAGTAAATATACACTCTAGCTACACACTGGCCCCTTCCTTAATAAAGTTGGTTTGGCACGGAGTTCTGCGTGTAGCCACGGCCTCCCCAAAGGAGCGCTCTAGGTACGCTATCGGGGCTTAGCCTCTTCTAAAACCCTGCAGTGTAGGAGGAAGAACTGTGCTTTGGTACCAGCAGGAACGCAAGCCGACTTTCTCCTGTAAGTATGGCATCTTAAGGTATGACTTTGTAGAAGGAATGCTAAGCAGTTTTGGTTTCTCAGTGCTGATCAGCTTAGAGCAATGAGGCAGATTGGCATGACATGTAGGAAATGAGAGAACAGATTTCCTGGAGCTGGTGGAGTGCGGAGGAAATCCAGCTCCTCCAAGGAAGAGTGCAGTGTGTTGCCCTACACTTAGCATCCAGAGAGTGACTGGGAAACTTTTCCGGGCCTGGATGTTTCCTGGCAGGCCAGGGGAGCCTGGCCGGTCCCGGTGTTCTTGCAGGGAATAGGGTGCCCACGCGAGGTCCTCGGTACCTGAAAAGCTTACTAACGTTAAAAGAAAGCAGACCTAAATTTAAGCCTCAAGTTCTCTGCTCCAAGCTTCCACTTCGGCAGGCTATTCAAGGCTTTACCTTGAGGAAAGGACTCCCGTCAAGTTTCCTTTTAGCTCTAGAGCGTCTCAGGAGGAGCTCCCACCCAGGCTATGAAAGCACCCTGTTGATTTAGAGAAAACTCTTTCCCTTCCCAGTACACTGCCTACAGTGACAGGGACCCGTGCAAAACACTGTTATTTAGGTAGCTTCAAGGCAGCAAGAATGGAGCATTCAATATGGAAAAGCAAGCCTTGTGCCATAAATTCCCCGTTTCCAGTGAACACGCAGCCTACCTCCTTGAGATTTTACCAAGTAAATATACACTCTAGCTCCACACTGGTCCCTTCCTTGAATAAAGTTGGTTTGGCAGGGAGTTCTGCGTCTAGCCAACGGCGTCCACCAAGGAGCGATCTAGGTTCGCTATCGGGGCTTAGCTTCTTCTAAAACCCTGCACTGGAAGAGCAAGAACTGGGCTTTGCTTACAGCAGGAACTCAAGCCAACTCTCTCCTGTAAATATGGGGTCTTAAGGTATGACACTCTAGAAGGAATGCGATGCAGTTTTGGTTTCTCAGTGCCGCTCAGCCTAGGGCAATGAGGCAGATTTCCATGACATGTAGGATGTACGAGAACAGATTTCCTGGAGCCTTTGGAGTGCTGAGGAAACCTTGGTCTCCCAAGGAAGAGTGCAGTGTGTTGCCCTACACTCAGCATACACAGAGTGACTGGGAAAGGTTTCCGGGCCTGGATGTTCCTTAGCAGCCCAGGGGAGCCTGCCGGAACTCTGTGTTCTAGTAGGGAATAGGGTGCCCACGCGAGGTCCTGGTGCCCTGAAAAGCTTACTAACGTTAAAAGAAAGCAGACCTAAATTTAAGCCTCAAGGACTCTGCTCCAAGCTTCCGCTTCGGCAGGCTATTCAAGGCTTTACCTTGAGGAAGGGACTCCCGTCAAGTTTCCTTTTAGCTCTAGAGCGTCTCAGGAGGAGCTCCCACCCAGGCTATGAAAGCACCCTGTTGATGGAGAGAACACTCGTTCCCTTCCCAGAGCCCTGCCTACTGCGAATAGACACCCGTCCTAAAACTGTTATTTAGGTAGTGTTAAGGCAACATGAATGGAGCATTCAAAATGGGAAAGCAAGGCCTGTGCCATCAGGTCCCTGTTTTTAGCGAACACGCAGCCTACCTCCTTGTGCTTTCTACCAGGTAAATACACACTCTAGCTAAACCCTGGTCCCTTCCCTGAATAACGTTTTCTTGGCACGGAGTTCTCCGTGTAGCCAACTGCCTCTCCCAAGGAAGGCTCTAGGTACGCTATCGGGGCTTAGCTTCTTCTAAAACCCTGCAGTGTAAGACGTAGAAGTGTGCTTTGCTTCCAGCAGGAAAGCAAGCCGACTTTCTCCTGTAAGTATGGGGTGTTAAGGTATGACACTCTAGAAGGAATGCGAAGCAGTTTTGGTTTCTCAGTGCCGCTCAGCCTAGGGCAATGAGGCAAGATATGCATGACATGTGGGATGTAAGAGAACAGATTTCCTGGAGCCTTTGGAGTGCTGATTAAACCTAGGTCTCCCAAGGAAGAGTGCAGTGTGTTGCCCTACACTCAGCATACGCAGAGTGACTGGGAAAGGTTTCCGGGCCTGGATGTTTCTTAGCAGCCTAGTGGAGGCTGCCGGTACTAGGTGTTCTTGCAGGGAATAGGGAGCCCACGCGAGGTGCTCGGTGTCCTGAAAGCTTACTAACCTTAAAAGAAAACAAACCTAAAGCTAATGCTTCAAGGACTCTGCTCCAAGCTTCCGCTTTGGTAGGCTATTCAAGGCTTTATCTTGGGGAAAGGACTCACGTCACGTTTCCTTTTAGCTCTAGAGCGTCTCAGGAGGAGCTCCCACCCAGGCTATGAAAGCACCCTGTTGATGGAGAGAACACTCGTTCCCTTCCCAGAGCCCTGCCTACTGCGACTAGACACCCGTCCTAAAACTGTTATTTAGGTAGTGTTAAGGCAACATGAATGGAGCATTCAAAATGGGAAAGCAAGGCCTGTGCCATCAGGTCCCTGTTTCCAGCGAACACGCAGCCTACCTCCTTGTGCTTTCTACCAGGTAAATACACACTCTAGCTAAACCCTGGTCCCTTCCATGAATAACGTTTTCTTGGCACGGAGTTCTCCGTGTAGCCAACTGCCTCTCCCAAGGAAGGCTCTAGGTACGCTATCGGGGCTTAGCTTCTTCTAAAACCCTGCAGTGTAAGACGTAGAAGTGTGCTTTGCTTCCAGCAGGAAAGCAAGCCGACTTTCTCCTGTAAGTATGGGGTGTTAAGGTATGACACTCTAGAAGGAATGCGAAGCAGTTTTGGTTTCTCAGTGCCGATCAGCTTAGGGCAATGAGGCAGATTGGCATGACATGTAGGAAATGAGAGAACAGATTTCCTGGAGCTGGTGGAGTGCGGAGGAAATCCAGCTCCTCCAAGGAAGAGTGCAGTGTGTTGCCCTACACTTAGCATCCAGAGGGTGACTGGGAAACTTTTCCGGGCCTGGATGTTTCCTGGCAGGCCAGGGGAGCCTGGCCGGTCCCGGTGTTCTTGCAGGGAATAGGGTGCCCACGCGAGGTCCTCGGTACCTGAAAAGCTTACTAACGTTAAAAGAAAGCAGACCTAAAATTAAGCCTCAAGTTCTCTGCTCCAAGCTTCCGCTTCGGCAGGCTATTCAACGCTTTACCTTGAGGAAAGGACTCCCCTCAAGTTTCCTTTTAGCTCTAGAGCGTCTCAGGAGGAGCTCCCACCCAGGCTATGAAAGCACCCTGTTGATTTAGAGAAAACTCTTTCCCTTCCCAGTACACTGCCTACAGTGACAGGGACCCGTGCAAAACACTCTTATTTAGGTAGCTTCAAGGCAGCAAGAATGGAGCATTCAATATGGAAAAGCAAGCCTTGTGCCATAAATTCCCCGTTTCCAGTGAACACGCAGCCTACCTCCTTGTGATTTTACCAAGTAAATATACACTCTAGCTCCACACTGGTCCCTTCCTTGAATAAAGTTGGTTTGGCAGGGAGTTCTGCGTCTAGCCAACGGCGTCCACCAAGGAGCGATCTAGGTTCGCTATCGGGGCTTAGCTTCTTCTAAAACCCTGCACTGGAAGAGCAAGAACTGGGCTTTGGTTACAGCAGGAACGCAAGCCAACTCTCTCCTGTAAATATGGGGTCTTAAGGTATGACACTCTAGAAGGAATGCGATGCAGTTTTGGTTTCTCAGTGCCGCTCAGCCTAGGGCAATGAGGCAGATTTCCATGACATGTAGGATGTACGAGAACAGATTTCCTGGAGCCTTTGGAGTGCTGAGGAAACCTTGGTCTCCCAAGGAAGAGTGCAGTGTGTTGCCCTACACTCAGCATACACAGAGTGACTGGGAAAGGTTTCCGGGCCTGGATGTTCCTTAGCAGCCCAGGGGAGCCTGCCGGAACTCTGTGTTCTAGTAGGGAATAGGGTGCCCACGCGAGGTCCTGGTGCCCTGAAAAGCTTACTAACGTTAAAAGAAAGCAGACCTAAATTTAAGCCTCAAGGACTCTGCTCCAAGCTTCCTTTTCGGCAGGCTATTCAAGGCTTTACCTTGAGGAAGGGACTCCCGTCAAGTTTCCTTTTAGCTCTAGAGCGTCTCAGGAGGAGCTCCCACCCAGGCTATGAAAGCACCCTGTTGATGGAGAGAACACTCGTTCCCTTCCCAGAGCCCTGCCTACTGCGACTAGACACCCGTCCTAAAACTGTTATTTAGGTAGTGTTAAGGCAACATGAATGGAGCATTCAAAATGGGAAAGCAAGTCCTGTGCCATCAGGTCCCTGTTTTTAGCGAACACGCAGCCTACCTCCTTGTGCTTTCTACCAGGTAAATACACACTCTAGCTAAACCCTGGTCCCTTCCCTGAATAACGTTTTCTTGGCACGGAGTTCTCCGTGTAGCCAACTGCCTCTCCCAAGGAAGGCTCTAGGTACGCTATCGGGGCTTAGCTTCTTCTAAAACCCTGCAGTGTAAGACGTAGAAGTGTGCTTTGCTTCCAGCAGGAAAGCAAGCCGACTTTCTCCTGTAAGTATGGGGTGTTAAGGTATGACACTCTAGAAGGAATGCGAAGCAGTTTTGGTTTCTCAGTGCCGCTCAGCCTAGGGCAATGAGGCAAGATATGCATGACATGTGGGATGTAAGAGAACAGATTTCCTGGAGCCTTTGGAGTGCTGATTAAACCTAGGTCTCCCAAGGAAGAGTGCAGTGTGTTGCCCTACACTCAGCATACGCAGAGTGACTGGGAAAGGTTTCCGGGCCTGGATGTTTCTTAGCAGCCTAGTGGAGGCTGCCGGTACTAGGTGTTCTTGCAGGGAATAGGGAGCCCACGCGAGGTGCTCGGTGTCCTGAAAGCTTACTAACCTTAAAAGAAAACAAACCTAAAGCTAATGCTTCAAGGACTCTGCTCCAAGCTTCCGCTTTGGTAGGCTATTCAAGGCTTTATCTTGGGGAAAGGACTCATGTCACGTTTCCTTTTAGCTCTAGAGCGTCTCAGGAGGAGCTCCCACCCAGGCTATGAAAGCACCCTGTTGATGGAGAGAACACTCGTTCCCTTCCCAGAGCCCTGCCTACTGCGACTAGACACCCGTCCTAAAACTGTTATTTAGGTAGTGTTAAGGCAACATGAATGGAGCATTCAAAATGGGAAAGCAAGGCCTGTGCCATCAGGTCCCTGTTTCCAGCGAACACGCAGCCTACCTCCTTGTGCTTTCTACCAGGTAAATACACACTCTAGCTAAACCCTGGTCCCTTCCCTGAATAACGTTTTCTTGGCACGGAGTTCTCCGTGTAGCCAACTGCCTCTCCCAAGGAAGGCTCTAGGTACGCTATCGGGGCTTAGCTTCTTCTAAAACCCTGCAGTGTAAGACGTAGAAGTGTGCTTTGCTTCCAGCAGGAAAGCAAGCCGACTTTCTCCTGTAAGTATGGGGTGTTAAGGTATGACACTCTAGAAGGAATGCGAAGCAGTTTTGGTTTCTCAGTGCCGCTCAGCCTAGGGCAATGAGGCAAGATATGCATGACATGTGGGATGTAAGAGAACAGATTTCCTGGAGCCTTTGGAGTGCTGATTAAACCTAGGTCTCCCAAGGAAGAGTGCAGTGTGTTGCCCTACACTCAGCATACGCAGAGTGACTGGGAAAGGTTTCCGGGCCTGGATGTTTCTTAGCAGCCTAGTGGAGGCTGCCGGTACTAGGTGTTCTTGCAGGGAATAGGGAGCCCACGCGAGGTCCTCGGTGTCCTGAAAGCTTACTAACCTTCAAAGAAAACAAACCTAAAGCTAATGCTTCAAGGACTCTGCTCCAAGCTTCCGCTTTGGTAGGCTATTCAAGGCTTTATCTTGGGGAAAGGACTCACGTCACGTTTCCTTTTAGCTCTAGAGCGTCTCAGGAGGAGCTCCCACCCAGGCTATGAAAGCACCCTGTTGATCTAGAGAACACTCGTTCCCTTCCCAGAGCCCTGCCTACAGTGTCTAAAGGCCCGTCCTAAAACTGTAATTTAGGTAGCTTCAAGGCAGCATGAGTGGTGCATTCAAAATGGGAAAGCAAGCCTTGTGCCATCAGGTGACCGTTTCCAGCGAAAACGCAGCCTACCTCCTTGTGATTTCTACCAAGTAAATATACACTCTAGCTACACCCTGGCCCCTTCCTTAATAAAGTTGGTTTGGCACGGAGTTCTGCGTGTAGCCACGGCCTCCCCAAAGGAGCGCTCTAGGTACGCTATCGGGGCTTAGCCTCTTCTAACACCCTGCAGTGTAGGAGGAAGAACTGTGCTTTGGTACCAGCAGGAACGCAAGCCGACTTTCTCCTGTAAGTATGGCATCTTAAGGTATGACTTTGTAGAAGGAATGCTAAGCAGTTTTGGTTTCTCAGTGCCGATCAGCTTAGGGCAATGAGGCAGATTGGCATGACATGTAGGAAATGAGAGAACAGATTTCCTGGAGCTGGTGGAGTGCGGAGGAAATCCAGCTCCTCCAAGGAAGAGTGCAGTGTGTTGCCCTACACTTAGCATCCAGAGAGTGACTGGGAAACTTTTCCGGGACTGGATGTTTCCTGGCAGGCCAGGGGAGCCTGGCCGGTCCCGGTGTTCTTGCAGGGAATAGGGTGCCCACGCGAGGTCCTCGGTACCTGAAAAGCTTACTAACGTTAAAAGAAAGCAGACCTAAAATTAAGCCTCAAGTTCTCTGCTCCAAGCTTCCGCTTCGGCAGGCTATTCAAGGCTTTACCTTGAGGAAAGGACTCCCGTCAAGTTTCCTTTTAGCTCTAGAGCGGCTCAGGAGGAGCTCCCACCCAGGCTATGAAAGCACCCTGTTGATTTAGAGAAAACTCTTTCCCTTCCCAGTACCCTGCCTACAGTGACAGGGACCCGTGCAAAACACTGTTATTTAGGTAGCTTCAAGGCAGCAAGAATGGAGCATTCAATATGGAAAAGCAAGCCTTGTGCCATAAATTCCCCGTTTCCAGTGAACACGCAGCCTACCTCCTTGAGATTTTACCAAGTAAATATACACTCTAGCTCCACACTGGTCCCTTCCTTGAATAAAGTTGGTTTGGCAGGGAGTTCTGCGTCTAGCCAACGGCGTCCACCAAGGAGCGATCTAGGTTCGCTATCGGGGCTTAGCTTCTTCTAAAACCCTGCACTGGAAGAGCAAGAACTGGGCTTTGGTTACAGCAGGAACGCAAGCCGACTCTCTCCTGTAAATATGGGGTCTTAAGGTATGACACTCTAGAAGGAATGCGAAGCAGTTTTGGTTTCTCAGTGCCGCTCAGCCTAGGGCAATGAGGCAGATTTCCATGACATGTACGATATACGAGAACAGATTTCCTGGAGCCTTTGGAGTGCTGAGGAAACCTTGGTCTCCCAAGGAAGAGTGCAGTGTGTTGCCCTACACTCAGCATACACAGAGTGACTGGGAAAGGTTTCCGGGCCTGGATGTTCCTTAGCAGCCCAGGGGAGCCTGCCGGAACTCTGTGTTCTAGTAGGGAATAGGGTGCCCACGCGAGGTCCTGGTGCCCTGAAAAGCTTACTAACGTTAAAAGAAAGCAGACCTAAATTTAAGCCTCAAGGACTCTGCTCCAAGCTTCCGCTTCGGCAGGCTATTCAAGGCTTTACCTTGAGGAAGGGACTCCCGTCAAGTTTCCTTTTAGCTCTAGAGCGTCTCAGGAGGAGCTCCCACCCAGGCTATGAAAGCACCCTGTTGATGGAGAGAACACTCGTTCCCTTCCCAGAGCCCTGCCTACTGCGACTAGACACCCGTCCTAAAACTGTTATTTAGGTAGTGTTAAGGCAACATGAATGGAGCATTCAAAATGGGAAAGCAAGGCCTGTGCCATCAGGTCCCTGTTTCCAGCGAACACGCAGCCTACCTCCTTGTGCTTTCTACCAGGTAAATACACACTCTAGCTAAACCCTGGTCCCTTCCCTGAATAACGTTTTCTTGGCACGGAGTTCTCCGTGTAGCCAACTGCCTCTCCCAAGGAAGGCTCTAGGTACGCTATCGGGGCTTAGCTTCTTCTAAAACCCTGCAGTGTAAGACGTAGAAGTGTGCTTTGCTTCCAGCAGGAAAGCAAGCCGACTTTCTCCTGTAAGTATGGGGTGTTAAGGTATGACACTCTAGAAGGAATGCGAAGCAGTTTTGGTTTCTCAGTGCCGCTCAGCCTAGGGCAATGAGGCAAGATATGCATGACATGTGGGATGTAAGAGAACAGATTTCCTGGAGCCTTTGGAGTGCTGATTAAACCTAGGTCTCCCAAGGAAGAGTGCAGTGTGTTGCCCTACACTCAGCATACGCAGAGTGACTGGGAAAGGTTTCCGGGCCTGGATGTTTCTTAGCAGCCTAGTGGAGGCTGCCGGTACTAGGTGTTCTTGCAGGGAATAGGGAGCCCACGCGAGGTCCTCGGTGTCCTGAAAGCTTACTAACCTTCAAAGAAAACAAACCTAAAGCTAATGCTTCAAGGACTCTGCTCCAAGCTTCCGCTTTGGTAGGCTATTCAAGGCTTTATCTTGGGGAAAGGACTCACGTCACGTTTCCTTTTAGCTCTAGAGCGTCTCAGGAGGAGCTCCCACCCAGGCTATGAAAGCACCCTGTTGATCTAGAGAACACTCGTTCCCTTCCCAGAGCCCTGCCTACAGTGTCTAAAGGCCCGTCCTAAAACTGTAATTTAGGTAGCTTCAAGGCAGCATGAGTGGTGCATTCAAAATGGGAAAGCAAGCCTTGTGCCATCAGATGACCGTTTCCAGCGAAAACGCAGCCTACCTCCTTGTGATTTCTACCAAGTAAATATACACTCTAGCTACACCCTGGCCCCTTCCTTAATAAAGTTGGTTTGGCACGGAGTTCTGCGTGTAGCCACGGCCTCCCCAAAGGAGCGCTCTAGGTACGCTATCGGGGCTTAGCCTCTTCTAACACCCTGCAGTGTAGGAGGAAGAACTGTGCTTTGGTACCAGCAGGAACGCAAGCCGACTTTCTCCTGTAAGTATGGCATCTTAAGGTATGACTTTGTAGAAGGAATGCTAAGCAGTTTTGGTTTCTCAGTGCCGATCAGCTTAGGGCAATGAGGCAGATTGGCATGACATGTAGGAAATGAGAGAACAGATTTCCTGGAGCTGGTGGAGTGCGGAGGAAATCCAGCTCCTCCAAGGAAGAGTGCAGTGTGTTGCCCTACACTTAGCATCCAGAGGGTGACTGGGAAACTTTTCCGGGCCTGGATGTTTCCTGGCAGGCCAGGGGAGCCTGGCCGGTCCCGGTGTTCTTGCAGGGAATAGGGTGCCCACGCGAGGTCCTCGGTACCTGAAAAGCTTACTAACGTTAAAAGAAAGCAGACCTAAAATTAAGCCTCAAGTTCTCTGCTCCAAGCTTCCGCTTCGGCAGGCTATTCAAGGCTTTACCTTGAGGAAAGGACTCCCGTCAAGTTTCCTTTTAGCTCTAGAGCGTCTCAGGAGGAGCTCCCACCCAGGCTATGAAAGCACCCTGTTGATTTAGAGAAAACTCTTTCCCTTCCCAGTACACTGCCTACAGTGACAGGGACCCGTGCAAAACACTGTTATTTAGGTAGCTTCAAGGCAGCAAGAATGGAGCATTCAATATGGAAAAGCAAGCCTTGTGCCATAAATTCCCCGTTTCCAGTGAACACGCAGCCTACCTCCTTGAGATTTTACCAAGTAAATATACACTCTAGCTCCACACTGGTCCCTTCCTTGAATAAAGTTGGTTTGGCAGGGAGTTCTGCGTCTAGCCAACGGCGTCCACCAAGGAGCATTCTAGGTTCGCTATCGGGGCTTAGCTTCTTCTAAAACCCTGCACTGGAAGAGCAAGAACTGGGCTTTGGTTACAGCAGGAACGCAAGCCGACTCTCTCCTGTAAATATGGGGTCTTAAGGTATGACACTGTAGAAGGAATGCGAAGCAGTTTTGGTTTCTCAGTGCCGCTCAGCCTAGGGCAATGAGGCAGATTTCCATGACATGTACGATATACGAGAACAGATTTCCTGGAGCCTTTGGAGTGCTGAGGAAACCTTGGTCTCCCAAGGAAGAGTGCAGTGTGTTGCCCTACACTCAGCATACACAGAGTGACTGGGAAAGGTTTCCGGGCCTGGATGTTCCTTAGCAGCCCAGGGGAGCCTGCCGGAACTCTGTGTTCTAGTAGGGAATAGGGTGCCCACGCGAGGTCCTGGTGCCCTGAAAAGCTTACTAACGTTAAAAGAAAGCAGACCTAAATTTAAGCCTCAAGGACTCTGCTCCAAGCTTCCGCTTCGGCAGGCTATTCAAGGCTTTACCTTGAGGAAGGGACTCCCGTCAAGTTTCCTTTTAGCTCTAGAGCGTCTCAGGAGGAGCTCCCACCCAGGCTATGAAAGCACCCTGTTGATGGAGAGAACACTCGTTCCCTTCCCAGAGCCCTGCCTACTGCGACTAGACACCCGTCCTAAAACTGTTATTTAGGTAGTGTTAAGGCAACATGAATGGAGCATTCAAAATGGGAAAGCAAGGCCTGTGCCATCAGGTCCCTGTTTCCAGCGAACACGCAGCCTACCTCCTTGTGCTTTCTACCAGGTAAATACACACTCTAGCTAAACCCTGGTCCCTTCCCTGAATAACGTTTTCTTGGCACGGAGTTCTCCGTGTAGCCAACTGCCTCTCCCAAGGAAGGCTCTAGGTACGCTATCGGGGCTTAGCTTCTTCTAAAACCCTGCAGTGTAAGACGTAGAAGTGTGCTTTGCTTCCAGCAGGAAAGCAAGCCGACTTTCTCCTGTAAGTATGGGGTGTTAAGGTATGACACTCTAGAAGGAATGCGAAGCAGTTTTGGTTTCTCAGTGCCGCTCAGCCTAGGGCAATGAGGCAAGATATGCATGACATGTGGGATGTAAGAGAACAGATTTCCTGGAGCCTTTGGAGTGCTGATTAAACCTAGGTCTCCCAAGGAAGAGTGCAGTGTGTTGCCCTACACTCAGCATACGCAGAGTGACTGGGAAAGGTTTCCGGGCCTGGATGTTTCTTAGCAGCCTAGTGGAGGCTGCCGGTACTAGGTGTTCTTGCAGGGAATAGGGAGCCCACGCGAGGTCCTCGGTGTCCTGAAAGCTTACTAACCTTCAAAGAAAACAAACCTAAAGCTAATGCTTCAAGGACTCTGCTCCAAGCTTCCGCTTTGGTAGGCTATTCAAGGCTTTATCTTGGGGAAAGGACTCACGTCACGTTTCCTTTTAGCTCTAGAGCGTCTCAGGAGGAGCTCCCACCCAGGCTATGAAAGCACCCTGTTGATCTAGAGAACACTCGTTCCCTTCCCAGAGCCCTGCCTACAGTGTCTAAAGGCCCGTCCTAAAACTGTAATTTAGGTAGCTTCAAGGCAGCATGAGTGGTGCATTCAAAATGGGAAAGCAAGCCTTGTGCCATCAGGTGACCGTTTCCAGCGAAAACGCAGCCTACCTCCTTGTGATTTCTACCAAGTAAATATACACTCTAGCTACACCCTGGCCCCTTCCTTAATAAAGTTGGTTTGGCACGGAGTTCTGCGTGTAGCCACGGCCTCCCCAAAGGAGCGCTCTAGGTACGCTATCGGGGCTTAGCCTCTTCTAACACCCTGCAGTGTAGGAGGAAGAACTGTGCTTTGGTACCAGCAGGAACGCAAGCCGACTTTCTCCTGTAAGTATGGCATCTTAAGGTATGACTTTGTAGAAGGAATGCTAAGCAGTTTTGGTTTCTCAGTGCCGATCAGCTTAGGGCAATGAGGCAGATTGGCATGACATGTAGGAAATGAGAGAACAGATTTCCTGGAGCTGGTGGAGTGCGGAGGAAATCCAGCTCCTCCAAGGAAGAGTGCAGTGTGTTGCCCTACACTTAGCATCCAGAGAGTGACTGGGAAACTTTTCCGGGCCTGGATGTTTCCTGGCAGGCCAGGGGAGCCTGGCCGGTCCCGGTGTTCTTGCAGGGAATAGGGTGCCCACGCGAGGTCCTCGGTACCTGAAAAGCTTACTAACGTTAAAAGAAAGCAGACCTAAAATTAAGCCTCAAGTTCTCTGCTCCAAGCTTCCGCTTCGGCAGGCTATTCAAGGCTTTACCTTGAGGAAAGGACTCCCGTCAAGTTTCCTTTTAGCTCTAGAGCGTCTCAGGAGGAGCTCCCACCCAGGCTATGAAAGCACCCTGTTGATTTAGAGAAAACTCTTTCCCTTCCCAGTACACTGCCTACAGTGACAGGGACCCGTGCAAAACACTGTTATTTAGGTAGCTTCAAGGCAGCAAGAATGGAGCATTCAATATGGAAAAGCAAGCCTTGTGCCATAAATTCCCCGTTTCCAGTGAACACGCAGCCTACCTCCTTGAGATTTTACCAAGTAAATATACACTCTAGCTCCACACTGGTCCCTTCCTTGAATAAAGTTGGTTTGGCAGGGAGTTCTGCGTCTAGCCAACGGCGTCCACCAAGGAGCGATCTAGGTTCGCTATCGGGGCTTAGCTTCTTCTAAAACCCTGCACTGGAAGAGCAAGAACTGGGCTTTGGTTACAGCAGGAACGCAAGCCGACTCTCTCCTGTAAATATGGGGTCTTAAGGTATGACACTCTAGAAGGAATGCGAAGCAGTTTTGGTTTCTCAGTGCCGCTCAGCCTAGGGCAATGAGGCAGATTTCCATGACATGTACGATATACGAGAACAGATTTCCTGGAGCCTTTGGAGTGCTGAGGAAACCTTGGTCTCCCAAGGAAGAGTGCAGTGTGTTGCCCTACACTCAGCATACACAGAGTGACTGGGAAAGGTTTCCGGGCCTGGATGTTCCTTAGCAGCCCAGGGGAGCCTGCCGGAACTCTGTGTTCTAGTAGGGAATAGGGTGCCCACGCGAGGTCCTGGTGCCCTGAAAAGCTTACTAACGTTAAAAGAAAGCAGACCTAAATTTAAGCCTCAAGGACTCTGCTCCAAGCTTCCGCTTCGGCAGGCTATTCAAGGCTTTACCTTGAGGAAGGGACTCCCGTCAAGTTTCCTTTTAGCTCTAGAGCGTCTCAGGAGGAGCTCCCACCCAGGCTATGAAAGCACCCTGTTGATGGAGAGAACACTCGTTCCCTTCCCAGAGCCCTGCCTACTGCGACTAGACACCCGTCCTAAAACTGTTATTTAGGTAGTGTTAAGGCAACATGAATGGAGCATTCAAAATGGGAAAGCAAGGCCTGTGCCATCAGGTCCCTGTTTCCAGCGAACACGCAGCCTACCTCCTTGTGCTTTCTACCAGGTAAATACACACTCTAGCTAAACCCTGGTCCCTTCCCTGAATAACGTTTTCTTGGCACGGAGTTCTCCGTGTAGCCAACTGCCTCTCCCAAGGAAGGCTCTAGGTACGCTATCGGGGCTTAGCTTCTTCTAAAACCCTGCAGTGTAAGACGTAGAAGTGTGCTTTGCTTCCAGCAGGAAAGCAAGCCGACTTTCTCCTGTAAGTATGGGGTGTTAAGGTATGACACTCTAGAAGGAATGCGAAGCAGTTTTGGTTTCTCAGTGCCGCTCAGCCTAGGGCAATGAGGCAAGATATGCATGACATGTGGGATGTAAGAGAACAGATTTCCTGGAGCCTTTGGAGTGCTGATTAAACCTAGGTCTCCCAAGGAAGAGTGCAGTGTGTTGCCCTACACTCAGCATACGCAGAGTGACTGGGAAAGGTTTCCGGGCCTGGATGTTTCTTAGCAGCCTAGTGGAGGCTGCCGGTACTAGGTGTTCTTGCAGGGAATAGGGAGCCCACGCGAGGTCCTCGGTGTCCTGAAAGCTTACTAACCTTCAAAGAAAACAAACCTAAAGCTAATGCTTCAAGGACTCTGCTCCAAGCTTCCGCTTTGGTAGGCTATTCAAGGCTTTATCTTGGGGAAAGGACTCACGTCACGTTTCCTTTTAGCTCTAGAGCGTCTCAGGAGGAGCTCCCACCCAGGCTATGAAAGCACCCTGTTGATCTAGAGAACACTCGTTCCCTTCCCAGAGCCCTGCCTACAGTGTCTAAAGGCCCGTCCTAAAACTGTAATTTAGGTAGCTTCAAGGCAGCATGAGTGGTGCATTCAAAATGGGAAAGCAAGCCTTGTGCCATCAGATGACCGTTTCCAGCGAAAACGCAGCCTACCTCCTTGTGATTTCTACCAAGTAAATATACACTCTAGCTACACCCTGGCCCCTTCCTTAATAAAGTTGGTTTGGCACGGAGTTCTGCGTGTAGCCACGGCCTCCCCAAAGGAGCGCTCTAGGTACGCTATCGGGGCTTAGCCTCTTCTAAAACCCTGCAGTGTAGGAGGAAGAACTGTGCTTTGGTACCAGCAGGAACGCAAGCCGACTTTCTCCTGTAAGTATGGCATCTTAAGGTATGACTTTGTAGAAGGAATGCTAAGCAGTTTTGGTTTCTCAGTGCCGATCAGCTTAGGGCAATGAGGCAGATTGGCATGACATGTAGGAAATGAGAGAACAGATTTCCTGGAGCTGGTGGAGTGCGGAGGAAATCCAGCTCCTCCAAGGAAGAGTGCAGTGTGTTGCCCTACACTTAGCATCCAGAGGGTGACTGGGAAACTTTTCCGGGCCTGGATGTTTCCTGGCAGGCCAGGGGAGCCTGGCCGGTCCCGGTGTTCTTGCAGGGAATAGGGTGCCCACGCGAGGTCCTCGGTACCTGAAAAGCTTACTAACGTTAAAAGAAAGCAGACCTAAAATTAAGCCTCAAGTTCTCTGCTCCAAGCTTCCGCTTCGGCAGGCTATTCAAGGCTTTACCTTGAGGAAAGGACTCCCGTCAAGTTTCCTTTTAGCTCTAGAGCGGCTCAGGAGGAGCTCCCACCCAGGCTATGAAAGCACCCTGTTGATTTAGAGAAAACTCTTTCCCTTCCCAGTACATTGCCTACAGTGACAGGGACCCGTGCAAAACACTGTTATTTAGGTAGCTTCAAGGCAGCAAGAATGGAGCATTCAATATGGAAAAGCAAGCCTTGTGCCATAAATTCCCCTTTTCCAGTGAACACGCAGCCTACCTCCTTGTGATTTTACCAAGTAAATATACACTCTAGCTCCACACTGGTCCCTTCCTTGAATAAAGTTGGTTTGGCAGGGAGTTCTGCGTCTAGCCAACGGCGTCCACCATGGAGCGATCTAGGTTCGCTATCGGGGCTTAGCTTCTTCTAAAACCCTGCACTGGAAGAGCAAGAACTGGGCTTTGGTTACAGCAGGAACGCAAGCCAACTCTCTCCTGTAAATATGGGGTCTTAAGGTATGACACTCTAGAAGGAATGCGAAGCAGTTTTGGTTTCTCAGTGCCGCTCAGCCTAGGGCAATGAGGCAGATTTCCATGACATGTAGGATGTACGAGAAGAGATTTCCTGGAGCCTTTGGAGTGCTGAGGAAACCTTGGTCTCCCAAGGAAGAGTGCAGTGTGTTGCCCTACACTCAGCATACACAGAGTGACTGGGAAAGGTTTCCGGGCCTGGATGTTCCTTAGCAGCCCAGGGGAGCCTGCCGGAACTCTGTGTTCTAGTAGGGAATAGGGTGCCCACGCGAGGTCCTGGTGCCCTGAAAAGCTTACTAACGTTAAAAGAAAGCAGACCTAAATTTAAGCCTCAAGGACTCTGCTCCAAGCTTCCGCTTCGGCAGGCTATTCAAGGCTTTACCTTGAGGAAGGGACTCCCGTCAAGTTTCCTTTTAGCTCTAGAGCGTCTCAGGAGGAGCTCCCACCCAGGCTATGAAAGCACCCTGTTGATGGAGAGAACACTCGTTCCCTTCCCAGAGCCCTGCCTACTGCGACTAGACACCCGTCCTAAAACTGTTATTTAGGTAGTGTTAAGGCAACATGAATGGAGCATTCAAAATGGGAAAGCAAGGCCTGTGCCATCAGGTCCCTGTTTCCAGCGAACACGCAGCCTACCTCCTTGTGCTTTCTACCAGGTAAATACACACTCTAGCTAAACCCTGGTCCCTTCCCTGAATAACGTTTTCTTGGCACGGAGTTCTCCGTGTAGCCAACTGCCTCTCCCAAGGAAGGCTCTAGGTACGCTATCGGGGCTTAGCTTCTTCTAAAACCCTGCAGTGTAAGACGTAGAAGTGTGCTTTGCTTCCAGCAGGAAAGCAAGCCGACTTTCTCCTGTAAGTGTGGGGTGTTAAGGTATGACACTCTAGAAGGAATGCGAAGCAGTTTTGGTTTCTCAGTGCCTCTCAGCCTAGGGCAATGAGGCAAGATATGCATGACATGTGGGATGTAAGAGAACAGATTTCCTGGAGCCTTTGGAGTGCTGATTAAACCTAGGTCTCCCAAGGAAGAGTGCAGTGTGTTGCCCTACACTCAGCATACGCAGAGTGACTGGGAAAGGTTTCCGGGCCTGGATGTTTCTTAGCAGCCTAGTGGAGGCTGCCGGTACTAGGTGTTCTTGCAGGGAATAGGGAGCCCACGCGAGGTCCTCGGTGTCCTGAAAGCTTACTAACCTTCAAAGAAAACAAACCTAAAGCTAATGCTTCAAGGACTCTGCTCCAAGCTTCCGCTTTGGTAGGCTATTCAAGGCTTTATCTTGGGGAAAGGACTCACGTCACGTTTCCTTTTAGCTCTAGAGCGTCTCAGGAGGAGCTCCCACCCAGCCTATGAAAGCACCCTGTTGATCTAGAGAACACTCGTTCCCTTCCCAGAGCCCTGCCTACAGTGTCTAAAGGCCTGTCCTAAAACTGTAATTTAGGTAGCTTCAAGGCAGCATGAGTGGTGCATTCAAAATGGGAAAGCAAGCCTTGTGCCATCAGGTGACCGTTTCCAGCGAAAACGCAGCCTACCTCCTTGTGATTTCTACCAAGTAAATATACACTCTAGCTACACACTGGCCCCTTCCTTAATAAAGTTGGTTTGGCACGGAGTTCTGCGTGTAGCCACGGCCTCCCCAAAGGAGCGCTCTAGGTACGCTATCGGGGCTTAGCCTCTTCTAAAACCCTGCAGTGTAGGAGGAAGAACTGTGCTTTGGTACCAGCAGGAACGCAAGCCGACTTTCTCCTGTAAGTATGGCATCTTAAGGTATGACTTTGTAGAAGGAATGCTAAGCAGTTTTGGTTTCTCAGTGCCGATCAGCTTAGGGCAATGAGGCAGATTGGCATGACATGTAGGAAATGAGAGAACCGATTTCCTGGAGCTGGTGGAGTGCGGAGGAAATCCAGCTCCTCCAAGGAAGAGTGCAGTGTGTTGCCCTACACTTAGCATCCAGAGGGTGACTGGGAAACTTTTCCGGGCCTGGATGTTTCCTGGCAGGCCAGGGGAGCCTGGCCGGTCCCGGTGTTCTTGCAGGGAATAGGGTGCCCACGCGAGGTCCTCGGTACCTGAAAAGCTTACTAACGTTAAAAGAAAGCAGACCTAAAATTAAGCCTCAAGTTCTCTGCTCCAAGCTTCCGCTTCGGCAGGCTATTCAAGGCTTTACCTTGAGGAAAGGACTCCCGTCAAGTTTCCTTTTAGCTCTAGAGCGGCTCAGGAGGAGCTCCCACCCAGGCTATGAAAGCACCCTGTTGATTTAGAGAAAACTCTTTCCCTTCCCAGTACACTGCCTACAGTGACAGGGACCCGTGCAAAACACTGTTATTTAGGTAGCTTCAAGGCAGCAAGAATGGAGCATTCAATATGGAAAAGCAAGCCTTGTGCCATAAATTCCCCGTTTCCAGTGAACACGCAGCCTACCTCCTTGTGATTTTACCAAGTAAATATACACTCTAGCTCCACACTGGTCCCTTCCTTGAATAAAGTTGGTTTGGCAGGGAGTTCTGCGTCTAGCCAACGGCGTCCACCATGGAGCGATCTAGGTTCGCTATCGGGGCTTAGCTTCTTCTAAAACCCTGCACTGGAAGAGCAAGAACTGGGCTTTGGTTACAGCAGGAACGCAAGCCAACTCTCTCCTGTAAATATGGGGTCTTAAGGTATGACACTCTAGAAGGAATGCGAAGCAGTTTTGGTTTCTCAGTGCCGCTCAGCCTAGGGCAATGAGGCAGATTTCCATGACATGTAGGATGTACGAGAAGAGATTTCCTGGAGCCTTTGGAGTGCTGAGGAAACCTTGGTCTCCCAAGGAAGAGTGCAGTGTGTTGCCCTACACTCAGCATACACAGAGTGACTGGGAAAGGTTTCCGGGCCTGGATGTTCCTTAGCAGCCCAGGGGAGCCTGCCGGAACTCTGTGTTCTAGTAGGGAATAGGGTGCCCACGCGAGGTCCTGGTGCCCTGAAAAGCTTACTAACGTTAAAAGAAAGCAGACCTAAATTTAAGCCTCAAGGACTCTGCTCCAAGCTTCCGCTTCGGCAGGCTATTCAAGGCTTTACCTTGAGGAAGGGACTCCCGTCAAGTTTCCTTTTAGCTCTAGAGCGTCTCAGGAGGAGCTCCCACCCAGGCTATGAAAGCACCCTGTTGATGGAGAGAACACTCGTTCCCTTCCCAGAGCCCTGCCTACTGCGACTAGACACCCGTCCTAAAACTGTTATTTAGGTAGTGTTAAGGCAACATGAATGGAGCATTCAAAATGGGAAAGCAAGGCCTGTGCCATCAGGTCCCTGTTTCCAGCGAACACGCAGCCTACCTCCTTGTGCTTTCTACCAGGTAAATACACACTCTAGCTAAACCCTGGTCCCTTCCCTGAATAACGTTTTCTTGGCACGGAGTTCTCCGTGTAGCCAACTGCCTCTCCCAAGGAAGGCTCTAGGTACGCTATCGGGGCTTAGCTTCTTCTAAAACCCTGCAGTGTAAGACGTAGAAGTGTGCTTTGCTTCCAGCAGGAAAGCAAGCCGACTTTCTCCTGTAAGTGTGGGGTGTTAAGGTATGACACTCTAGAAGGAATGCGAAGCAGTTTTGGTTTCTCAGTGCCTCTCAGCCTAGGGCAATGAGGCAAGATATGCATGACATGTGGGATGTAAGAGAACAGATTTCCTGGAGCCTTTGGAGTGCTGATTAAACCTAGGTCTCCCAAGGAAGAGTGCAGTGTGTTGCCCTACACTCAGCATACGCAGAGTGACTGGGAAAGGTTTCCGGGCCTGGATGTTTCTTAGCAGCCTAGTGGAGGCTGCCGGTACTAGGTGTTCTTGCAGGGAATAGGGAGCCCACGCGAGGTCCTCGGTGTCCTGAAAGCTTACTAACCTTCAAAGAAAACAAACCTAAAGCTAATGCTTCAAGGACTCTGCTCCAAGCTTCCGCTTTGGTAGGCTATTCAAGGCTTTATCTTGGGGAAAGGACTCACGTCACGTTTCCTTTTAGCTCTAGAGCGTCTCAGGAGGAGCTCCCACCCAGCCTATGAAAGCACCCTGTTGATCTAGAGAACACTCGTTCCCTTCCCAGAGCCCTGCCTACAGTGTCTAAAGGCCTGTCCTAAAACTGTAATTTAGGTAGCTTCAAGGCAGCATGAGTGGTGCATTCAAAATGGGAAAGCAAGCCTTGTGCCATCAGGTGACCGTTTCCAGCGAAAACGCAGCCTACCTCCTTGTGATTTCTACCAAGTAAATATACACTCTAGCTACACCCTGGCCCCTTCCTTAATAAAGTTGGTTTGGCACGGAGTTCTGCGTGTAGCCACGGCCTCCCCAAAGGAGCGCTCTAGGTACGCTATCGGGGCTTAGCCTCTTCTAAAACCCTGCAGTGTAGGAGGAAGAACTGTGCTTTGGTACCAGCAGGAACGCAAGCCGACTTTCTCCTGTAAGTATGGCATCTTAAGGTATGACTTTGTAGAAGGAATGCTAAGCAGTTTTGGTTTCTCAGTGCCGATCAGCTTAGGGCAATGAGGCAGATTGGCATGACATGTAGGAAATGAGAGAACCGATTTCCTGGAGCTGGTGGAGTGCGGAGGAAATCCAGCTCCTCCAAGGAAGAGTGCAGTGTGTTGCCCTACACTTAGCATCCAGAGGGTGACTGGGAAACTTTTCCGGGCCTGGATGTTTCCTGGCAGGCCAGGGGAGCCTGGCCGGTCCCGGTGTTCTTGCAGGGAATAGGGTGCCCACGCGAGGTCCTCGGTACCTGAAAAGCTTACTAACGTTAAAAGAAAGCAGACCTAAAATTAAGCCTCAAGTTCTCTGCTCCAAGCTTCCGCTTCGGCAGGCTATTCAAGGCTTTACCTTGAGGAAAGGACTCCCGTCAAGTTTCCTTTTAGCTCTAGAGCGGCTCAGGAGGAGCTCCCACCCAGGCTATGAAAGCACCCTGTTGATTTAGAGAAAACTCTTTCCCTTCCCAGTACACTGCCTACAGTGACAGGGACCCGTGCAAAACACTGTTATTTAGGTAGCTTCAAGGCAGCAAGAATGGAGCATTCAATATGGAAAAGCAAGCCTTGTGCCATAAATTCCCCGTTTCCAGTGAACACGCAGCCTACCTCCTTGTGATTTTACCAAGTAAATATACACTCTAGCTCCACACTGGTCCCTTCCTTGAATAAAGTTGGTTTGGCAGGGAGTTCTGCGTCTAGCCAACGGCGTCCACCATGGAGCGATCTAGGTTCGCTATCGGGGCTTAGCTTCTTCTAAAACCCTGCACTGGAAGAGCAAGAACTGGGCTTTGGTTACAGCAGGAACGCAAGCCAACTCTCTCCTGTAAATATGGGGTCTTAAGGTATGACACTCTAGAAGGAATGCGAAGCAGTTTTGGTTTCTCAGTGCCGCTCAGCCTAGGGCAATGAGGCAGATTTCCATGACATGTAGGATGTACGAGAAGAGATTTCCTGGAGCCTTTGGAGTGCTGAGGAAACCTTGGTCTCCCAAGGAAGAGTGCAGTGTGTTGCCCTACACTCAGCATACACAGAGTGACTGGGAAAGGTTTCCGGGCCTGGATGTTCCTTAGCAGCCCAGGGGAGCCTGCCGGAACTCTGTGTTCTAGTAGGGAATAGGGTGCCCACGCGAGGTCCTGGTGCCCTGAAAAGCTTACTAACGTTAAAAGAAAGCAGACCTAAATTTAAGCCTCAAGGACTCTGCTCCAAGCTTCCGCTTCGGCAGGCTATTCAAGGCTTTACCTTGAGGAAGGGACTCCCGTCAAGTTTCCTTTTAGCTCTAGAGCGTCTCAGGAGGAGCTCCCACCCAGGCTATGAAAGCACCCTGTTGATGGAGAGAACACTCGTTCCCTTCCCAGAGCCCTGCCTACTGCGACTAGACACCCGTCCTAAAACTGTTATTTAGGTAGTGTTAAGGCAACATGAATGGAGCATTCAAAATGGGAAAGCAAGGCCTGTGCCATCAGGTCCCTGTTTCCAGCGAACACGCAGCCTACCTCCTTGTGCTTTCTACCAGGTAAATACACACTCTAGCTAAACCCTGGTCCCTTCCCTGAATAACGTTTTCTTGGCACGGAGTTCTCCGTGTAGCCAACTGCCTCTCCCAAGGAAGGCTCTAGGTACGCTATCGGGGCTTAGCTTCTTCTAAAACCCTGCAGTGTAAGACGTAGAAGTGTGCTTTGCTTCCAGCAGGAAAGCAAGCCGACTTTCTCCTGTAAGTGTGGGGTGTTAAGGTATGACACTCTAGAAGGAATGCGAAGCAGTTTTGGTTTCTCAGTGCCTCTCAGCCTAGGGCAATGAGGCAAGATATGCATGACATGTGGGATGTAAGAGAACAGATTTCCTGGAGCCTTTGGAGTGCTGATTAAACCTAGGTCTCCCAAGGAAGAGTGCAGTGTGTTGCCCTACACTCAGCATACGCAGAGTGACTGGGAAAGGTTTCCGGGCCTGGATGTTTCTTAGCAGCCTAGTGGAGGCTGCCGGTACTAGGTGTTCTTGCAGGGAATAGGGAGCCCACGCGAGGTCCTCGGTGTCCTGAAAGCTTACTAACCTTCAAAGAAAACAAACCTAAAGCTAATGCTTCAAGGACTCTGCTCCAAGCTTCCGCTTTGGTAGGCTATTCAAGGCTTTATCTTGGGGAAAGGACTCACGTCACGTTTCCTTTTAGCTCTAGAGCGTCTCAGGAGGAGCTCCCACCCAGCCTATGAAAGCACCCTGTTGATCTAGAGAACACTCGTTCCCTTCCCAGAGCCCTGCCTACAGTGTCTAAAGGCCTGTCCTAAAACTGTAATTTAGGTAGCTTCAAGGCAGCATGAGTGGTGCATTCAAAATGGGAAAGCAAGCCTTGTGCCATCAGGTGACCGTTTCCAGCGAAAACGCAGCCTACCTCCTTGTGATTTCTACCAAGTAAATATACACTCTAGCTACACCCTGGCCCCTTCCTTAATAAAGTTGGTTTGGCACGGAGTTCTGCGTGTAGCCACGGCCTCCCCAAAGGAGCGCTCTAGGTACGCTATCGGGGCTTAGCCTCTTCTAAAACCCTGCAGTGTAGGAGGAAGAACTGTGCTTTGGTACCAGCAGGAACGCAAGCCGACTTTCTCCTGTAAGTATGGCATCTTAAGGTATGACTTTGTAGAAGGAATGCTAAGCAGTTTTGGTTTCTCAGTGCCGATCAGCTTAGGGCAATGAGGCAGATTGGCATGACATGTAGGAAATGAGAGAACCGATTTCCTGGAGCTGGTGGAGTGCGGAGGAAATCCAGCTCCTCCAAGGAAGAGTGCAGTGTGTTGCCCTACACTTAGCATCCAGAGGGTGACTGGGAAACTTTTCCGGGCCTGGATGTTTCCTGGCAGGCCAGGGGAGCCTGGCCGGTCCCGGTGTTCTTGCAGGGAATAGGGTGCCCACGCGAGGTCCTCGGTACCTGAAAAGCTTACTAACGTTAAAAGAAAGCAGACCTAAAATTAAGCCTCAAGTTCTCTGCTCCAAGCTTCCGCTTCGGCAGGCTATTCAAGGCTTTACCTTGAGGAAAGGACTCCCGTCAAGTTTCCTTTTAGCTCTAGAGCGGCTCAGGAGGAGCTCCCACCCAGGCTATGAAAGCACCCTGTTGATTTAGAGAAAACTCTTTCCCTTCCCAGTACACTGCCTACAGTGACAGGGACCCGTGCAAAACACTGTTATTTAGGTAGCTTCAAGGCAGCAAGAATGGAGCATTCAATATGGAAAAGCAAGCCTTGTGCCATAAATTCCCCGTTTCCAGTGAACACGCAGCCTACCTCCTTGTGATTTTACCAAGTAAATATACACTCTAGCTCCACACTGGTCCCTTCCTTGAATAAAGTTGGTTTGGCAGGGAGTTCTGCGTCTAGCCAACGGCGTCCACCATGGAGCGATCTAGGTTCGCTATCGGGGCTTAGCTTCTTCTAAAACCCTGCACTGGAAGAGCAAGAACTGGGCTTTGGTTACAGCAGGAACGCAAGCCAACTCTCTCCTGTAAATATGGGGTCTTAAGGTATGACACTCTAGAAGGAATGCGAAGCAGTTTTGGTTTCTCAGTGCCGCTCAGCCTAGGGCAATGAGGCAGATTTCCATGACATGTAGGATGTACGAGAAGAGATTTCCTGGAGCCTTTGGAGTGCTGAGGAAACCTTGGTCTCCCAAGGAAGAGTGCAGTGTGTTGCCCTACACTCAGCATACACAGAGTGACTGGGAAAGGTTTCCGGGCCTGGATGTTCCTTAGCAGCCCAGGGGAGCCTGCCGGAACTCTGTGTTCTAGTAGGGAATAGGGTGCCCACGCGAGGTCCTGGTGCCCTGAAAAGCTTACTAACGTTAAAAGAAAGCAGACCTAAATTTAAGCCTCAAGGACTCTGCTCCAAGCTTCCGCTTCGGCAGGCTATTCAAGGCTTTACCTTGAGGAAGGGACTCCCGTCAAGTTTCCTTTTAGCTCTAGAGCGTCTCAGGAGGAGCTCCCACCCAGGCTATGAAAGCACCCTGTTGATGGAGAGAACACTCGTTCCCTTCCCAGAGCCCTGCCTACTGCGACTAGACACCCGTCCTAAAACTGTTATTTAGGTAGTGTTAAGGCAACATGAATGGAGCATTCAAAATGGGAAAGCAAGGCCTGTGCCATCAGGTCCCTGTTTCCAGCGAACACGCAGCCTACCTCCTTGTGCTTTCTACCAGGTAAATACACACTCTAGCTAAACCCTGGTCCCTTCCCTGAATAACGTTTTCTTGGCACGGAGTTCTCCGTGTAGCCAACTGCCTCTCCCAAGGAAGGCTCTAGGTACGCTATCGGGGCTTAGCTTCTTCTAAAACCCTGCAGTGTAAGACGTAGAAGTGTGCTTTGCTTCCAGCAGGAAAGCAAGCCGACTTTCTCCTGTAAGTGTGGGGTGTTAAGGTATGACACTCTAGAAGGAATGCGAAGCAGTTTTAGTTTCTCAGTGCCTCTCAGCCTAGGGCAATGAGGCAAGATATGCATGACATGTGGGATGTAAGAGAACAGATTTCCTGGAGCCTTTGGAGTGCTGATTAAACCTAGGTCTCCCAAGGAAGAGTGCAGTGTGTTGCCCTACACTCAGCATACGCAGAGTGACTGGGAAAGGTTTCCGGGCCTGGATGTTTCTTAGCAGCCTAGTGGAGGCTGCCGGTACTAGGTGTTCTTGCAGGGAATAGGGAGCCCACGCGAGGTCCTCGGTGTCCTGAAAGCTTACTAACCTTCAAAGAAAACAAACCTAAAGCTAATGCTTCAAGGACTCTGCTCCAAGCTTCCGCTTTGGTAGGCTATTCAAGGCTTTATCTTGGGGAAAGGACTCACGTCACGTTTCCTTTTAGCTCTAGAGCGTCTCAGGAGGAGCTCCCACCCAGCCTATGAAAGCACCCTGTTGATCTAGAGAACACTCGTTCCCTTCCCAGAGCCCTGCCTACAGTGTCTAAAGGCCTGTCCTAAAACTGTAATTTAGGTAGCTTCAAGGCAGCATGAGTGGTGCATTCAAAATGGGAAAGCAAGCCTTGTGCCATCAGGTGACCGTTTCCAGCGAAAACGCAGCCTACCTCCTTGTGATTTCTACCAAGTAAATATACACTCTAGCTACACCCTGGCCCCTTCCTTAATAAAGTTGGTTTGGCACGGAGTTCTGCGTGTAGCCACGGCCTCCCCAAAGGAGCGCTCTAGGTACGCTATCGGGGCTTAGCCTCTTCTAAAACCCTGCAGTGTAGGAGGAAGAACTGTGCTTTGGTACCAGCAGGAACGCAAGCCGACTTTCTCCTGTAAGTATGGCATCTTAAGGTATGACTTTGTAGAAGGAATGCTAAGCAGTTTTGGTTTCTCAGTGCCGATCAGCTTAGGGCAATGAGGCAGATTGGCATGACATGTAGGAAATGAGAGAACCGATTTCCTGGAGCTGGTGGAGTGCGGAGGAAATCCAGCTCCTCCAAGGAAGAGTGCAGTGTGTTGCCCTACACTTAGCATCCAGAGGGTGACTGGGAAACTTTTCCGGGCCTGGATGTTTCCTGGCAGGCCAGGGGAGCCTGGCCGGTCCCGGTGTTCTTGCAGGGAATAGGGTGCCCACGCGAGGTCCTCGGTACCTGAAAAGCTTACTAACGTTAAAAGAAAGCAGACCTAAAATTAAGCCTCAAGTTCTCTGCTCCAAGCTTCCGCTTCGGCAGGCTATTCAAGGCTTTACCTTGAGGAAAGGACTCCCGTCAAGTTTCCTTTTAGCTCTAGAGCGTCTCAGGAGGAGCTCCCACCCAGGCTATGAAAGCACCCTGTTGATTTAGAGAAAACTCTTTCCCTTCCCAGTACACTGCCTACAGTGACAGGGACCCGTGCAAAACACTCTTATTTAGGTAGCTTCAAGGCAGCAAGAATGGAGCATTCAATATGGAAAAGCAAGCCTTGTGCCATAAATTCCCCGTTTCCAGTGAACACGCAGCCTACCTCCTTGTGATTTTACCAAGTAAATATACACTCTAGCTCCACACTGGTCCCTTCCTTGAATAAAGTTGGTTTGGCAGGGAGTTCTGCGTCTAGCCAACGGCGTCCACCAAGGAGCGATCTAGGTTCGCTATCGGGGCTTAGCTTCTTCTAAAACCCTGCACTGGAAGAGCAAGAACTGGGCTTTGGTTACAGCAGGAACGCAAGCCGACTCTCTCCTGTAAATATGGGGTCTTAAGGTATGACACTCTAGAAGGAATGCGAAGCAGTTTTGGTTTCTCTGTGCCGCTCAGCCTAGGGCAATGAGGCAGATTTCCATGACATGTAGGATGTACGAGAAGAGATTTCCTGGAGCCTTTGGAGTGCTGAGGAAACCTTGGTCTCCCAAGGAAGAGTGCAGTGTGTTGCCCTACACTCAGCATACACAGAGTGACTGGGAAAGGTTTCCGGGCCTGGATGTTCCTTAGCAGCCCAGGGGAGCCTGCCGGAACTCTGTGTTCTAGTAGGGAATAGGGTGCCCACGCGAGGTCCTGGTGCCCTGAAAAGCTTACTAACGTTAAAAGAAAGCAGACCTAAATTTAAGCCTCAAGGACTCTGCTCCAAGCTTCCGCTTCGGCAGGCTATTCAAGGCTTTACCTTGAGGAAGGGACTCCCGTCAAGTTTCCTTTTAGCTCTAGAGCGTCTCAGGAGGAGCTCCCACCCAGGCTATGAAAGCACCCTGTTGATGGAGAGAACACTCGTTCCCTTCCCAGAGCCCTGCCTACTGCGACTAGACACCCGTCCTAAAACTGTTATTTAGGTAGTGTTAAGGCAACATGAATGGAGCATTCAAAATGGGAAAGCAAGGCCTGTGCCATCAGGTCCCTGTTTCCAGCGAACACGCAGCCTACCTCCTTGTGCTTTCTACGAGGTAAATACACACTCTAGCTAAACCCTGGTCCCTTCCCTGAATAACGTTTTCTTGGCACGGAGTTCTCCGTGTAGCCAACTGCCTCTCCCAAGGAAGGCTCTAGGTACGCTATCGGGGCTTAGCTTCTTCTAAAACCCTGCAGTGTAAGACGTAGAAGTGTGCTTTGCTTCCAGCAGGAAAGCAAGCCGACTTTCTCCTGTAAGTATGGGGTGTTAAGGTATGACACTCTAGAAGGAATGCGAAGCAGTTTTGGTTTCTCAGTGCCGCTCAGCCTAGGGCAATGAGGCAAGATATGCATGACATGTGGGATGTAAGAGAACAGATTTCCTGGAGCCTTTGGAGTGCTGATTAAACCTAGGTCTCCCAAGGAAGAGTGCAGTGTGTTGCCCTACACTCAGCATACGCAGAGTGACTGGGAAAGGTTTCCGGGCCTGGATGTTTCTTAGCAGCCTAGTGGAGGCTGCCGGTACTAGGTGTTCTTGCAGGGAATAGGGAGCCCACGCGAGGTCCTCGGTGTCCTGAAAGCTTACTAACCTTCAAAGAAAACAAACCTAAAGCTAATGCTTCAAGGACTCTGCTCCAAGCTTCCGCTTTGGTAGGCTATTCAAGGCTTTATCTTGGGGAAAGGACTCACGTCACGTTTCCTTTTAGCTCTAGAGCGTCTCAGGAGGAGCTCCCACCCAGGCTATGAAAGCACCCTGTTGATCTAGAGAACACTCGTTCCCTTCCCAGAGCCCTGCCTACAGTGTCTAAAGGCCTGTCCTAAAACTGTAATTTAGGTAGCTTCAAGGCAGCATGAGTGGTGCATTCAAAATGGGAAAGCAAGCCTTGTGCCATCAGGTGACCGTTTCCAGCGAAAACGCAGCCTACCTCCTTGTGATTTCTACCAAGTAAATATACACTCTAGCTACACCCTGGCCCCTTCCTTAATAAAGTTGGTTTGGCACGGAGTTCTGCGTGTAGCCACGGCCTCCCCAAAGGAGCGCTCTAGGTACGCTATCGGGGCTTAGCCTCTTCTAAAACCCTGCAGTGTAGGAGGAAGAACTGTGCTTTGGTACCAGCAGGAACGCAAGCCGACTTTCTCCTGTAAGTATGGCATCTTAAGGTATGACTTTGTAGAAGGAATGCTAAGCAGTTTTGGTTTCTCAGTGCCGATCAGCTTAGGGCAATGAGGCAGATTGGCATGACATGTAGGAAATGAGAGAACCGATTTCCTGGAGCTGGTGGAGTGCGGAGGAAATCCAGCTCCTCCAAGGAAGAGTGCAGTGTGTTGCCCTACACTTAGCATCCAGAGGGTGACTGGGAAACTTTTCCGGGCCTGGATGTTTCCTGGCAGGCCAGGGGAGCCTGGCCGGTCCCGGTGTTCTTGCAGGGAATAGGGTGCCCACGCGAGGTCCTCGGTACCTGAAAAGCTTACTAACGTTAAAAGAAAGCAGACCTAAAATTAAGCCTCAAGTTCTCTGCTCCAAGCTTCCGCTTCGGCAGGCTATTCAAGGCTTTACCTTGAGGAAAGGACTCCCGTCAAGTTTCCTTTTAGCTCTAGAGCGTCTCAGGAGGAGCTCCCACCCAGGCTATGAAAGCACCCTGTTGATTTAGAGAAAACTCTTTCCCTTCCCAGTACACTGCCTACAGTGACAGGGACCTGTGCAAAACACTCTTATTTAGGTAGCTTCAAGGCAGCAAGAATGGAGCATTCAATATGGAAAAGCAAGCCTTGTGCCATAAATTCCCCGTTTCCAGTGAACACGCAGCCTACCTCCTTGTGATTTTACCAAGTAAATATACACTCTAGCTCCACACTGGTCCCTTCCTTGAATAAAGTTGGTTTGGCAGGGAGTTCTGCGTCTAGCCAACGGCGTCCACCAAGGAGCGATCTAGGTTCGCTATCGGGGCTTAGCTTCTTCTAAAACCCTGCACTGGAAGAGCAAGAACTGGGCTTTGGTTACAGCAGGAACGCAAGCCGACTCTCTCCTGTAAATATGGGGTCTTAAGGTATGACACTCTAGAAGGAATGCGAAGCAGTTTTGGTTTCTCTGTGCCGCTCAGCCTAGGGCAATGAGGCAGATTTCCATGACATGTAGGATGTACGAGAACAGATTTCCTGGAGCCTTTGGAGTGCTGAGGAAACCTTGGTCTCCCAAGGAAGAGTGCAGTGTGTTGCCCTACACTCAGCATACACAGAGTGACTGGGAAAGGTTTCCGGGCCTGGATGTTCCTTAGCAGCCCAGGGGAGCCTGCCGGAACTCTGTGTTCTAGTAGGGAATAGGGTGCCCACGCGAGGTCCTGGTGCCCTGAAAAGCTTACTAACGTTAAAAGAAAGCAGACCTAAATTTAAGCCTCAAGGACTCTGCTCCAAGCTTCCGCTTCGGCAGGCTATTCAAGGCTTTACCTTGAGGAAGGGACTCCCGTCAAGTTTCCTTTTAGCTCTAGAGCGTCTCAGGAGGAGCTCCCACCCAGGCTATGAAAGCACCCTGTTGATGGAGAGAACACTCGTTCCCTTCCCAGAGCCCTGCCTACTGCGACTAGACACCCGTCCTAAAACTGTTATTTAGGTAGTGTTAAGGCAACATGAATGGAGCATTCAAAATGGGAAAGCAAGGCCTGTGCCATCAGGTCCCTGTTTCCAGCGAACACGCAGCCTACCTCCTTGTGCTTTCTACGAGGTAAATACACACTCTAGCTAAACCCTGGTCCCTTCCCTGAATAACGTTTTCTTGGCACGGAGTTCTCCGTGTAGCCAACTGCCTCTCCCAAGGAAGGCTCTAGGTACGCTATCGGGGCTTAGCTTCTTCTAAAACCCTGCAGTGTAAGACGTAGAAGTGTGCTTTGCTTCCAGCAGGAAAGCAAGCCGACTTTCTCCTGTAAGTATGGGGTGTTAAGGTATGACACTCTAGAAGGAATGCGAAGCAGTTTTGGTTTCTCAGTGCCGCTCAGCCTAGGGCAATGAGGCAAGATATGCATGACATGTGGGATGTAAGAGAACAGATTTCCTGGAGCCTTTGGAGTGCTGATTAAACCTAGGTCTCCCAAGGAAGAGTGCAGTGTGTTGCCCTACACTCAGCATACGCAGAGTGACTGGGAAAGGTTTCCGGGCCTGGATGTTTCTTAGCAGCCTAGTGGAGGCTGCCGGTACTAGGTGTTCTTGCAGGGAATAGGGAGCCCACGCGAGGTCCTCGGTGTCCTGAAAGCTTACTAACCTTCAAAGAAAACAAACCTAAAGCTAATGCTTCAAGGACTCTGCTCCAAGCTTCCGCTTTGGTAGGCTATTCAAGGCTTTATCTTGGGGAAAGGACTCACGTCACGTTTCCTTTTAGCTCTAGAGCGTCTCAGGAGGAGCTCCCACCCAGCCTATGAAAGCACCCTGTTGATCTAGAGAACACTCGTTCCCTTCCCAGAGCCCTGCCTACAGTGTCTAAAGGCCTGTCCTAAAACTGTAATTTAGGTAGCTTCAAGGCAGCATGAGTGGTGCATTCAAAATGGGAAAGCAAGCCTTGTGCCATCAGGTGACCGTTTCCAGCGAAAACGCAGCCTACCTCCTTGTGATTTCTACCAAGTAAATATACACTCTAGCTACACCCTGGCCCCTTCCTTAATAAAGTTGGTTTGGCACGGAGTTCTGCGTGTAGCCACGGCCTCCCCAAAGGAGCGCTCTAGGTACGCTATCGGGGCTTAGCCTCTTCTAAAACCCTGCAGTGTAGGAGGAAGAACTGTGCTTTGGTACCAGCAGGAACGCAAGCCGACTTTCTCCTGTAAGTATGGCATCTTAAGGTATGACTTTGTAGAAGGAATGCTAAGCAGTTTTGGTTTCTCAGTGCCGATCAGCTTAGGGCAATGAGGCAGATTGGCATGACATGTAGGAAATGAGAGAACCGATTTCCTGGAGCTGGTGGAGTGCGGAGGAAATCCAGCTCCTCCAAGGAAGAGTGCAGTGTGTTGCCCTACACTTAGCATCCAGAGGGTGACTGGGAAACTTTTCCGGGCCTGGATGTTTCCTGGCAGGCCAGGGGAGCCTGGCCGGTCCCGGTGTTCTTGCAGGGAATAGGGTGCCCACGCGAGGTCCTCGGTACCTGAAAAGCTTACTAACGTTAAAAGAAAGCAGACCTAAAATTAAGCCTCAAGTTCTCTGCTCCAAGCTTCCGCTTCGGCAGGCTATTCAAGGCTTTACCTTGAGGAAAGGACTCCCGTCAAGTTTCCTTTTAGCTCTAGAGCGTCTCAGGAGGAGCTCCCACCCAGGCTATGAAAGCACCCTGTTGATTTAGAGAAAACTCTTTCCCTTCCCAGTACACTGCCTACAGTGACAGGGACCTGTGCAAAACACTCTTATTTAGGTAGCTTCAAGGCAGCAAGAATGGAGCATTCAATATGGAAAAGCAAGCCTTGTGCCATAAATTCCCCGTTTCCAGTGAACACGCAGCCTACCTCCTTGTGATTTTACCAAGTAAATATACACTCTAGCTCCACACTGGTCCCTTCCTTGAATAAAGTTGGTTTGGCAGGGAGTTCTGCGTCTAGCCAACGGCGTCCACCAAGGAGCGATCTAGGTTCGCTATCGGGGCTTAGCTTCTTCTACAACCCTGCACTGGAAGAGCAAGAACTGGGCTTTGGTTACAGCAGGAACGCAAGCCGACTCTCTCCTGTAAATATGGGGTCTTAAGGTATGACACTCTAGAAGGAATGCGAAGCAGTTTTGGTTTCTCAGTGCCGCTCAGCCTAGGGCAATGAGGCAGATTTCCATGACATGTAGGATGTACGAGAACAGATTTCCTGGAGCTGTTGGAGTGCGGAGGAAACCTAGGTCTCCCAAGGAAGAGTGCAGTGTGTTGCCCTACACTCAGCATACACAGAGTGACTGGGAAAGGTTTCCGGGCCTGGATGTTCCTTAGCAGCCCAGGGGAGCCTGCCGGAACTCTGTGTTCTAGTAGGGAATAGGGTGCCCACGCGAGGTCCTGGTGCCCTGAAAAGCTTACTAACGTTAAAAGAAAGCAGACCTAAATTTAAGCCTCAAGGACTCTGCTCCAAGCTTCCGCTTCGGCAGGCTATTCAAGGCTTTACCTTGAGGAAGGGACTCCCGTCAAGTTTCCTTTTAGCTCTAGAGCGTCTCAGGAGGAGCTCCCACCCAGGCTATGAAAGCACCCTGTTGATGGAGAGAACACTCGTTCCCTTCCCAGAGCCCTGCCTACTGCGACTAGACACCCGTCCTAAAACTGTTATTTAGGTAGTGTTAAGGCAACATGAATGGAGCATTCAAAATGGGAAAGCAAGGCCTGTGCCATCAGGTCCCTGTTTCCAGCGAACACGCAGCCTACCTCCCTGTGCTTTCTACCAGGTAAATACACACTCTAGCTAAACACTGGTCCCTTCCCTGAATAACGTTTTCTTGGCACGGAGTTCTCCGTGTAGCCAACTGCCTCTCCCAAGGAAGGCTCTAGGTACGCTATCGGGGCTTAGCTTCTTCTAAAACCCTGCAGTGTAAGACGTAGAACTGTGCTTTGCTTACAGCTGGAAAGCAAGCCTACTTTCTCCTGTAAGTATGGGGTGTTAAGGTATGACACTCTAGAAGGAATGCGAAGCAGTTTTGGTTTCTCAGTGCCGCTCAGCCTAGGGCAATGAGGCAAGATATGCATGACATGTGGGATGTAAGAGAACAGATTTCCTGGAGCCTTTGGAGTGCTGATTAAACCTAAGTCTCCCAAGGAAGAGTGCAGTGTGTTGCCCTACACTCAGCATACGCAGAGTGACTGGGAAAGGTTTCCGGGCCTGGATGTTTCTTAGCAGCCTAGTGGAGGCTGCCGGTACTAGGTCTTCTTGCAGGGAATAGGGAGCCCACGCGAGGTCCTCGGTGTCCTGAAAGCTTACTAACCTTAAAAGAAAACAAACCTAAAGCTAATGCTTCAAGGACTCTGCTCCAAGCTTCCGCTTCGGTAGGCTATTCAAGGCTTTATCTTGGGGAAAGGACTCACGTCACGTTTCCTTTTAGCTCTAGAGCGTCTCAGGAGGAGCTCCCACCCAGCCTATGAAAGCACCCTGTTGATCTAGAGAACACTCGTTCCCTTCCCAGAGCCCTGCCTACAGTGTCTAAAGGCCTGTCCTAAAACTGTAATTTAGGTAGCTTCAAGGCAGCATGAGTGGTGCATTCAAAATGGGAAAGCAAGCCTTGTGCCATCAGGTGACCGTTTCCAGCGAAAACGCAGCCTACCTCCTTGTGATTTCTACCAAGTAAATATACACTCTAGCTACACACTGGCCCCTTCCTTAATAAAGTTGGTTTGGCACGGAGTTCTGCGTGTAGCCACGGCCTCCCCAAAGGAGCGCTCTAGGTACGCTATCGGGGCTTAGCCTCTTCTAAAACCCTGCAGTGTAGGAGGAAGAACTGTGCTTTGGTACCAGCAGGAACGCAAGCCGACTTTCTCCTGTAAGTATGGCATCTTAAGGTATGACTTTGTAGAAGGAATGCGAAGCAGTTTTGGTTTCTCAGTGCCGATCAGCTTAGGGCAATGAGGCAGATTGGCATGACATGTAGGAAATGAGAGAACAGATTTCCTGGAGCTGGTGGAGTGCGGAGGAAATCCAGCTCCTCCAAGGAAGAGTGCAGTGTGTTGCCCTACACTTAGCATCCAGAGGGTGACTGGGAAACTTTTCCGGGCCTGGATGTTTCCTGGCAGGCCAGGGGAGCCTGGCCGGTCCCGGTGTTCTTGCAGGGAATAGGGTGCCCACGCGAGGTCCTGGTGCCCTGAAAAGCTTACTAACGTTAAAAGAAAGCAGACCTAAAATTAAGCCTCAAGTTCTCTGCTCCAAGCTTCCGCTTCGGCAGGCTATTCAAGGCTTTAACTTGAGGAAAGGACTCCCGTCAAGTTTCCTTTTAGCTCTAGAGCGTCTCAGGAGGAGCTCCCACCCAGGCTATGAAAGCACCCTGTTGATTTAGAGAAAACTCTTTCCCTTCCCAGTACACTGCCTACAGTGACAGGGACCCGTGCAAAACACTCTTATTTAGGTAGCTTCAAGGCAGCCAGAATGGAGCATTCAATATGGAAAAGCAAGCCTTGTGCCATAAATTCCCCGTTTCCAGTGAACACGCAGCCTACCTCCTTGAGATTTTACCAAGTAAATATACACTCTAGCTCCACACTGGTCCCTTCCTTGAATAAAGTTGGTTTGGCAGGGAGTTCTGCGTCTAGCCAACGGCGTCCACCAAGGAGCGATCTAGGTTCGCTATCGGGGCTTAGCTTCTTCTACAACCCTGCACTGGAAGAGCAAGAACTGGGCTTTGGTTACAGCAGGAACGCAAGCCGACTCTCTCCTGTAAATATGGGGTCTTAAGGTATGACACTCTAGAAGGAATGCGAAGCAGTTTTGGTTTCTCAGTGCCGCTCAGCCTAGGGCAATGAGGCAGATTTCCATGACATGTAGGATGTAAGAGAACAGATTTCCTAGAGCTGTTGGAGTGCGGAGGAAACCTAGGTCTCCCAAGGAAGAGTGCAGTGTGTTGCCCTACACTCAGCATACACAGAGTGACTGGGAAAGGTTTCCGGGCCTGGATGTTCCTTAGCAGCCCAGGGGAGCCTGCCGGAACTCTGTGTTCTAGTAGGGAATAGGGTGCCCACGCGAGGTCCTGGTGCCCTGAAAAGCTTACTAACGTTAAAAGAAAGCAGACCTAAATTTAAGCCTCAAGGACTCTGCTCCAAGCTTCCGCTTCGGCAGGCTATTCAAGGCTTTACCTTGAGGAAGGGACTCCCGTCAAGTTTCCTTTTAGCTCTAGAGCGTCTCAGGAGGAGCTCCCACCCAGGCTATGAAAGCACCCTGTTGATGGAGAGAACACTCGTTCCCTTCCCAGAGCCCTGCCTACTGCGACTAGACACCCGTCCTAAAACTGTTATTTAGGTAGTGTTAAGGCAACATGAATGGAGCATTCAAAATGGGAAAGCAAGGCCTGTGCCATCAGGTCCCTGTTTCCAGCGAACACGCAGCCTACCTCCTTGTGCTTTCTACCAGGTAAATACACACTCTAGCTAAACCCTGGTCCCTTCCCTGAATAACGTTTTCTTGGCACGGAGTTCTCCGTGTAGCCAACTGCCTCTCCCAAGGAAGGCTCTAGGTACGCTATCGGGGCTTAGCTTCTTCTAAAACCCTGCAGTGTAAGACGTAGAACTGTGCTTTGCTTACAGCTGGAAAGCAAGCCGACTTTCTCCTGTAAGTATGGGGTGTTAAGGTATGACACTGTAGAAGGAATGCGAAGCAGTTTTGGTTTCTCAGTGCCGCTCAGCCTAGGGCAATGAGGCGAGATATGCATGACATGTGGGATGTAAGAGAACAGATGTCCTGGAGCCTTTGGAGTGCTGATTAAACCTAGGTCTCCCAAGGAAGAGTGCAGTGTGTTGCCCTACACTCAGCATACGCAGAGTGACTGGGAAAGGTTTCCGGGCCTGGATGTTTCTTAGCAGCCTAGTGGAGGCTGCCGGTACTAGGTGTTCTTGCAGGGAATAGGGAGCCCACGCGAGGTCCTCGGTGTCCTGAAAGCTTACTAACCTTAAAAGAAAACAAACCTAAAGCTAATGCTTCAAGGACTCTGCTCCAAGCTTCCGCTTTGGTAGGCTATTCAAGGCTTTATCTTGGGGAAAGGACTCACGTCACGTTTCCTTTTAGCTCTAGAGCGTCTCAGGAGGAGCTCCCACCCAGGCTATGAAAGCACCCTGTTGATCTAGAGAACACTCGTTCCCTTCCCAGAGCCCTGCCTACAGTGTCTAAAGGCCTGTCCTAAAACTGTAATTTAGGTAGCTTCAAGGCAGCAGGAGTGGTGCATTCAAAATGGGAAAGCAAGCCTTGTGCCATCAGGTGACCGTTTCCAGCGAAAACGCAGCCTACCTCCTTGTGATTTCTACCAAGTAAATATACACTCTAGCTACACACTGGCCCCTTCCTTAATAAAGTTGGTTTGGCACGGAGTTCTGCGTGTAGCCACGGCCTCCCCAAAGGAGCGCTCTAGGTACGCTATCGGGGCTTAGCCTCTTCTAAAACCCTGCAGTGTAGGAGGAAGAACTGTGCTTTGGTACCAGCAGGAACGCAAGCCGACTTTCTCCTGTAAGTATGGCATCTTAAGGTATGACTTTGTAGAAGGAATGCTAAGCAGTTTTGGTTTCTCAGTGCCGATCAGCTTAGGGCAATGAGGCAGATTGGCATGACATGTAGGAAATGAGAGAACAGATTTCCTGGAGCTGGTGGAGTGCGGAGAAAATCCAGCTCCTCCAAGGAAGAGTGCAGTGTGTTGCCCTACACTTAGCATCCAGAGGGTGACTGGGAAACTTTTCCGGGCCTGGATGTTTCCTGGCAGGCCAGGGGAGCCTGGCCGGTCCCGGTGTTCTTGCAGGGAATAGGGTGCCCACGCGAGGTCCTGGTGCCCTGAAAAGCTTACTAACGTTAAAAGAAAGCAGACCTAAAATTAAGCCTCAAGTTCTCTGCTCCAAGCTTCCGCTTCGGCAGGCTATTCAAGGCTTTAACTTGAGGAAGGGACTCCCGTCAAGTTTCCTTTTAGCTCTAGAGCGTCTCAGGAGGAGCTCCCACCCAGGCTATGAAAGCACCCTGTTGATTTAGAGAAAACTCTTTCCCTTCCCAGTACACTGCCTACAGTGACAGGGACCCGTGCAAAACACTCTTATTTAGGTAGCTTCAAGGCAGCCAGAATGGAGCATTCAATATGGAAAAGCAAGCCTTGTGCCATAAATTCCCCGTTTCCAGTGAACACGCAGCCTACCTCCTTGAGATTTTACCAAGTAAATATACACTCTAGCTCCACACTGGTCCCTTCCTTGAATAAAGTTGGTTTGGCAGGGAGTTCTGCGTCTAGCCAACGGCGTCCACCAAGGAGCGATCTAGGTTCGCTATCGGGGCTTAGCTTCTTCTACAACCCTGCACTGGAAGAGCAAGAACTGGGCTTTGGTTACAGCAGGAACGCAAGCCGACTCTCTCCTGTAAATATGGGGTCTTAAGGTATGACACTCTAGAAGGAATGCGAAGCAGTTTTGGTTTCTCAGTGCCGCTCAGCCTAGGGCAATGAGGCAGATTTCCATGACATGTAGGATGTAAGAGAACAGATTTCCTGGAGCTGTTGGAGTGCGGAGGAAACCTAGGTCTCCCAAGGAAGAGTGCAGTGTGTTGCCCTACACTCAGCATACACAGAGTGACTGGGAAAGGTTTCCGGGCCTGGATGTTCCTTAGCAGCCCAGGGGAGCCTGCCGGAACTCTGTGTTCTAGTAGGGAATAGGGTGCCCACGCGAGGTCCTGGTGCCCTGAAAAGCTTACTAACGTTAAAAGAAAGCAGACCTAAATTTAAGCCTCAAGGACTCTGCTCCAAGCTTCCGCTTCGGCAGGCTATTCAAGGCTTTACCTTGAGGAAGGGACTCCCGTCAAGTTTCCTTTTAGCTCTAGAGCGTCTCAGGAGGAGCTCCCACCCAGGCTATGAAAGCACCCTGTTGATGGAGAGAACACTCGTTCCCTTCCCAGAGCCCTGCCTACTGCGACTAGACACCCGTCCTAAAACTGTTATTTAGGTAGTGTTAAGGCAACATGAATGGAGCATTCAAAATGGGAAAGCAAGGCCTGTGCCATCAGGTCCCTGTTTCCAGCGAACACGCAGCCTACCTCCTTGTGCTTTCTACCAGGTAAATACACACTCTAGCTAAACCCTGGTCCCTTCCCTGAATAACGTTTTCTTGGCACGGAGTTCTCCGTGTAGCCAACTGCCTCTCCCAAGGAAGGCTCTAGGTACGCTATCGGGGCTTAGCTTCTTCTAAAACCCTGCAGTGTAAGACGTAGAACTGTGCTTTGCTTACAGCTGGAAAGCAAGCCGACTTTCTCCTGTAAGTATGGGGTGTTAAGGTATGACACTCTAGAAGGAATGCGAAGCAGTTTTGGTTTCTCAGTGCCGCTCAGCCTAGGGCAATGAGGCGAGATATGCATGACATGTGGGATGTAAGAGAACAGATGTCCTGGAGCCTTTGGAGTGCTGATTAAACCTAGGTCTCCCAAGGAAGAGTGCAGTGTGTTGCCCTACACTCAGCATACGCAGAGTGACTGGGAAAGGTTTCCGGGCCTGGATGTTTCTTAGCAGCCTAGTGGAGGCTGCCGGTACTAGGTGTTCTTGCAGGGAATAGGGAGCCCACGCGAGGTCCTCGGTGTCCTGAAAGCTTACTAACCTTAAAAGAAAACAAACCTAAAGCTAATGCTTCAAGGACTCTGCTCCAAGCTTCCGCTTCGGTAGGCTATTCAAGGCTTTACCTTGGGGAAGGGACTCACGTCACGTTTCCTTTTAGCTCTAGAGCGTCTCAGGAGGAGCTCCCACCCAGGCTATGAAAGCACCCTGTTGATCTAGAGAACACTCGTTCCCTTCCCAGAGCCCTGCCTACAGTGTCTAAAGGCCTGTCCTAAAACTGTAATTTAGGTAGCTTCAAGGCAGCAGGAGTGGTGCATTCAAAATGGGAAAGCAAGCCTTGTGCCATCAGGTGACCGTTTCCAGCGAAAACGCAGCCTACCTCCTTGTGATTTCTACCAAGTAAATATACACTCTAGCTACACACTGGCCCCTTCCTTAATAAAGTTGGTTTGGCACGGAGTTCTGCGTGTAGCCACGGCCTCCCCAAAGGAGCGCTCTAGGTACGCTATCGGGGCTTAGCCTCTTCTAAAACCCTGCAGTGTAGGAGGAAGAACTGTGCTTTGGTACCAGCAGGAACGCAAGCCGACTTTCTCCTGTAAGTATGGCATCTTAAGGTATGACTTTGTAGAAGGAATGCGAAGCAGTTTTGGTTTCTCAGTGCCGATCAGCTTAGGGCAATGAGGCAGATTGGCATGACATGTAGGAAATGAGAGAACAGATTTCCTGGAGCTGGTGGAGTGCGGAGGAAATCCAGCTCCTCCAAGGAAGAGTGCAGTGTGTTGCCCTACACTTAGCATCCAGAGGGTGACTGGGAAAATTTTCCGGGCCTGGATGTTTCCTGGCAGGCCAGGGGAGCCTGGCCGGTCCCGGTGTTCTTGCAGGGAATCGGGTGCCCACGCGAGGTCCTGGTGCCCTGAAAAGCTTACTAACGTTAAAAGAAAGCAGACCTAAAATTAAGCCTCAAGTTCTCTGCTCCAAGCTTCCGCTTCGGCAGGCTATTCAAGGCTTTAACTTGAGGAAAGGACTCCCGTCAAGTTTCCTTTTAGCTCTAGAGCGTCTCAGGAGGAGCTCCCACCCAGGCTATGAAAGCACCCTGTTGATTTAGAGAAAACTCTTTCCCTTCCCAGTACACTGCCTACAGTGACAGGGACCCGTGCAAAACACTCTTATTTAGGTAGCTTCAAGGCAGCCAGAATGGAGCATTCAATATGGAAAAGCAAGCCTTGTGCCATAAATTCCCCGTTTCCAGTGAACACGCAGCCTACCTCCTTGAGATTTTACCAAGTAAATATACACTCTAGCTCCACACTGGTCCCTTCCTTGAATAAAGTTGATTTGGCAGGGAGTTCTGCGTCTAGCCAACGGCGTCCACCAAGGAGCGATCTAGGTTCGCTATCGGGGCTTAGCTTCTTCTACAACCCTGCACTGGAAGAGCAAGAACTGGGCTTTGGTTACAGCAGGAACGCAAGCCGACTCTCTCCTGTAAATATGGGGTCTTAAGGTATGACACTCTAGAAGGAATGCGAAGCAGTTTTGGTTTCTCAGTGCCGCTCAGCCTAGGGCAATGAGGCAGATTTCCATGACATGTAGGATGTAAGAGAACAGATTTCCTGGAGCTGTTGGAGTGCGGAGGAAACCTAGGTCTCCCAAGGAAGAGTGCAGTGTGTTGCCCTACACTCAGCATACACAGAGTGACTGGGAAAGGTTTCCGGGCCTGGATGTTCCTTAGCAGCCCAGGGGAGCCTGCCGGAACTCTGTGTTCTAGTAGGGAATAGGGTGCCCACGCGAGGTCCTGGTGCCCTGAAAAGCTTACTAACGTTAAAAGAAAGCAGACCTAAATTTAAGCCTCAAGGACTCTGCTCCAAGCTTCCGCTTCGGCAGGCTATTCAAGGCTTTACCTTGAGGAAGGGACTCCCGTCAAGTTTCCTTTTAGCTCTAGAGCGTCTCAGGAGGAGCTCCCACCCAGGCTATGAAAGCACCCTGTTGATGGAGAGAACACTCGTTCCCTTCCCAGAGCCCTGCCTACTGCGACTAGACACCCGTCCTAAAACTGTTATTTAGGTAGTGTTAAGGCAACATGAATGGAGCATTCAAAATGGGAAAGCAAGGCCTGTGCCATCAGGTCCCTGTTTCCAGCGAACACGCAGCCTACCTCCTTGTGCTTTCTACCAGGTAAATACACACTCTAGCTAAACCCTGGTCCCTTCCCTGAATAACGTTTTCTTGGCACGGAGTTCTCCGTGTAGCCAACTGCCTCTCCCAAGGAAGGCTCTAGGTACGCTATCGGGGCTTAGCTTCTTCTAAAACCCTGCAGTGTAAGACGTAGAACTGTGCTTTGCTTACAGCTGGAAAGCAAGCCGACTTTCTCCTGTAAGTATGGGGTGTTAAGGTATGACACTCTAGAAGGAATGCGAAGCAGTTTTGGTTTCTCAGTGCCGCTCAGCCTAGGGCAATGAGGCGAGATATGCATGACATGTGGGATGTAAGAGAACAGATGTCCTGGAGCCTTTGGAGTGCTGATTAAACCTAGGTCTCCCAAGGAAGAGTGCAGTGTGTTGCCCTACACTCAGCATACGCAGAGTGACTGGGAAAGGTTTCCGGGCCTGGATGTTTCTTAGCAGCCTAGTGGAGGCTGCCGGTACTAGGTGTTCTTGCAGGGAATAGGGAGCCCACGCGAGGTCCTCGGTGTCCTGAAAGCTTACTAACCTTAAAAGAAAACAAACCTAAAGCTAATGCTTCAAGGACTCTGCTCCAAGCTTCCGCTTCGGTAGGCTATTCAAGGCTTTACCTTGGGGAAGGGACTCACGTCACGTTTCCTTTTAGCTCTAGAGCGTCTCAGGAGGAGCTCCCACCCAGGCTATGAAAGCACCCTGTTGATCTAGAGAACACTCGTTCCCTTCCCAGAGCCCTGCCTACAGTGTCTAAAGGCCTGTCCTAAAACTGTAATTTAGGTAGCTTCAAGGCAGCAGGAGTGGTGCATTCAAAATGGGAAAGCAAGCCTTGTGCCATCAGGTGACCGTTTCCAGCGAAAACGCAGCCTACCTCCTTGTGATTTCTACCAAGTAAATATACACTCTAGCTACACACTGGCCCCTTCCTTAATAAAGTTGGTTTGGCACGGAGTTCTGCGTGTAGCCACGGCCTCCCCAAAGGAGCGCTCTAGGTACGCTATCGGGGCTTAGCCTCTTCTAAAACCCTGCAGTGTAGGAGGAAGAACTGTGCTTTGGTACCAGCAGGAACGCAAGCCGACTTTCTCCTGTAAGTATGGCATCTTAAGGTATGACTTTGTAGAAGGAATGCGAAGCAGTTTTGGTTTCTCAGTGCCGATCAGCTTAGGGCAATGAGGCAGATTGGCATGACATGTAGGAAATGAGAGAACAGATTTCCTGGAGCTGGTGGAGTGCGGAGGAAATCCAGCTCCTCCAAGGAAGAGTGCAGTGTGTTGCCCTACACTTAGCATCCAGAGGGTGACTGGGAAAATTTTCCGGGCCTGGATGTTTCCTGGCAGGCCAGGGGAGCCTGGCCGGTCCCGGTGTTCTTGCAGGGAATCGGGTGCCCACGCGAGGTCCTGGTGCCCTGAAAAGCTTACTAACGTTAAAAGAAAGCAGACCTAAAATTAAGCCTCAAGTTCTCTGCTCCAAGCTTCCGCTTCGGCAGGCTATTCAAGGCTTTAACTTGAGGAAAGGACTCCCGTCAAGTTTCCTTTTAGCTCTAGAGCGTCTCAGGAGGAGCTCCCACCCAGGCTATGAAAGCACCCTGTTGATTTAGAGAAAACTCTTTCCCTTCCCAGTACACTGCCTACAGTGACAGGGACCCGTGCAAAACACTCTTATTTAGGTAGCTTCAAGGCAGCCAGAATGGAGCATTCAATATGGAAAAGCAAGCCTTGTGCCATAAATTCCCCGTTTCCAGTGAACACGCAGCCTACCTCCTTGAGATTTTACCAAGTAAATATACACTCTAGCTCCACACTGGTCCCTTCCTTGAATAAAGTTGGTTTGGCAGGGAGTTCTGCGTCTAGCCAACGGCGTCCACCAAGGAGCGATCTAGGTTCGCTATCGGGGCTTAGCTTCTTCTACAACCCTGCACTGGAAGAGCAAGAACTGGGCTTTGGTTACAGCAGGAACGCAAGCCGACTCTCTCCTGTAAATATGGGGTCTTAAGGTATGACACTCTAGAAGGAATGCGAAGCAGTTTTGGTTTCTCAGTGCCGCTCAGCCTAGGGCAATGAGGCAGATTTCCATGACATGTAGGATGTAAGAGAACAGATTTCCTGGAGCTGTTGGAGTGCGGAGGAAACCTAGGTCTCCCAAGGAAGAGTGCAGTGTGTTGCCCTACACTCAGCATACACAGAGTGACTGGGAAAGGTTTCCGGGCCTGGATGTTCCTTAGCAGCCCAGGGGAGCCTGCCGGAACTCTGTGTTCTAGTAGGGAATAGGGTGCCCACGCGAGGTCCTGGTGCCCTGAAAAGCTTACTAACGTTAAAAGAAAGCAGACCTAAATTTAAGCCTCAAGGACTCTGCTCCAAGCTTCCGCTTCGGCAGGCTATTCAAGGCTTTACCTTGAGGAAGGGACTCCCGTCAAGTTTCCTTTTAGCTCTAGAGCGTCTCAGGAGGAGCTCCCACCCAGGCTATGAAAGCACCCTGTTGATGGAGAGAACACTCGTTCCCTTCCCAGAGCCCTGCCTACTGCGACTAGACACCCGTCCTAAAACTGTTATTTAGGTAGTGTTAAGGCAACATGAATGGAGCATTCAAAATGGGAAAGCAAGGCCTGTGCCATCAGGTCCCTGTTTCCAGCGAACACGCAGCCTACCTCCTTGTGCTTTCTACCAGGTAAATACACACTCTAGCTACATACTGGTCCCTTCCCTGAATAACGTTTTCTTGGCACGGAGTTCTCCGTGTAGCCAACTGCCTCTCCCAAGGAAGGCTCTAGGTACGCTATCGGGGCTTAGCTTCTTCTAAAACCCTGCAGTGTAAGACGTAGAAGTGTGCTTTGCTTCCAGCAGGAAAGCAAGCCGACTTTCTCCTGTAAGTATGGGGTGTTAAGGTATGACACTCTAGAAGGAATGCGAAGCAGTTTTGGTTTCTCAGTGCCGCTCAGCCTAGGGCAATGAGGCAAGATATGCATGACATGTGGGATGTAAGAGAACAGATTTCCTGGAGCCTTTGGAGTGCTGATTAAACCTAGGTCTCCCAAGGAAGAGTGCAGTGTGTTGCCCTACACTCAGCATACGCAGAGTGACTGGGAAAGGTTTCCGGGCCTGGATGTTTCTTAGCAGCCTAGTGGAGGCTGCCGGTACTAGGTGTTCTTGCAGGGAATAGGGAGCCCACGCGAGGTCCTCGGTGTCCTGAAAGCTTACTAACCTTCAAAGAAAACAAACCTAAAGCTAATGCTTCAAGGACTCTGCTCCAAGCTTCCGCTTTGGTAGGCTATTCAAGGCTTTATCTTGGGGAAAGGACTCACGTCACGTTTCCTTTTAGCTCTAGAGCGTCTCAGGAGGAGCTCCCACCCAGGCTATGAAAGCACCCTGTTGATCTAGAGAACACTCGTTCCCTTCCCAGAGCCCTGTCTACAGTGTCTAAAGGCCTGTCCTAAAACTGTAATTTAAGTAAATTCAAGGCAGCATGAGTGGTGCATTCAAAATGGGAAAGCAAGCCTTGTGCCATCAGGTGACCGTTTCCAGCGAAAACGCAGCCTACCTCCTTGTGATTTCTACCAAGTAAATATACACTCTAGCTACACACTGGCCCCTTCCTTAATAAAGTTGGTTTGGCACGGAGTTCTGCGTGTAGCCACGGCCTCCCCAAAGGAGCGCTCTAGGTACGCTATCGGGGCTTAGCCTCTTCTAAAACCCTGCAGTGTAGGAGGAAGAACTGTGCTTTGGTACCAGCAGGAACGCAAGCCGACTTTCTCCTGTAAGTATGGCATCTTAAGGTATGACTTTGTAGAAGGAATGCGAAGCAGTTTTGGTTTCTCAGTGCCGATCAGCTTAGGGCAATGAGGCAGATTGGCATGACATGTAGGAAATGAGAGAACAGATTTCCTGGAGCTGGTGGAGTGCGGAGGAAATCCAGCTCCTCCAAGGAAGAGTGCAGTGTGTTGCCCTACACTTAGCATCCAGAGGGTGACTGGGAAACTTTTCCGGGCCTGGATGTTTCCTGGCAGGCCAGGGGAGCCTGGCCGGTCCCGGTGTTCTTGCAGGGAATAGGGTGCCCACGCGAGGTCCTGGTGCCCTGAAAAGCTTACTAACGTTAAAAGAAAGCAGACCTAAAATTAAGCCTCAAGTTCTCTGCTCCAAGCTTCCGCTTCGGCAGGCTATTCAAGGCTTTAACTTGAGGAAGGGACTCCCGTCAAGTTTCCTTTTAGCTCTAGAGCGTCTCAGGAGGAGCTCCCACCCAGGCTATGAAAGCACCCTGTTGATTTAGAGAAAACTCTTTCCCTTCCCAGTACACTGCCTACAGTGACAGGGACCCGTGCAAAACACTCTTATTTAGGTAGCTTCAAGGCAGCCAGAATGGAGCATTCAATATGGAAAAGCAAGCCTTGTGCCATAAATTCCCCGTTTCCAGTGAACACGCAGCCTACCTCCTTGAGATTTTACCAAGTAAATATACACTCTAGCTCCACACTGGTCCCTTCCTTGAATAAAGTTGGTTTGGCAGGGAGTTCTGCGTCTAGCCAACGGCGTCCACCAAGGAGCGATCTAGGTTCGCTATCGGGGCTTAGCTTCTTCTACAACCCTGCACTGGAAGAGCAAGAACTGGGCTTTGGTTACAGCAGGAACGCAAGCCGACTCTCTCCTGTAAATATGGGGTCTTAAGGTATGACACTCTAGAAGGAATGCGAAGCAGTTTTGGTTTCTCAGTGCCGCTCAGCCTAGGGCAATGAGGCAGATTTCCATGACATGTAGGATGTAAGAGAACAGATTTCCTGGAGCTGTTGGAGTGCGGAGGAAACCTAGGTCTCCCAAGGAAGAGTGCAGTGTGTTGCCCTACACTCAGCATACACAGAGTGACTGGGAAAGGTTTCCGGGCCTGGATGTTCCTTAGCAGCCCAGGGGAGCCTGCCGGAACTCTGTGTTCTAGTAGGGAATAGGGTGCCCACGCGAGGTCCTGGTGCCCTGAAAAGCTTACTAACGTTAAAAGAAAGCAGACCTAAATTTAAGCCTCAAGGACTCTGCTCCAAGCTTCCGCTTCGGCAGGCTATTCAAGGCTTTACCTTGAGGAAGGGACTCCCGTCAAGTTTCCTTTTAGCTCTAGAGCGTCTCAGGAGGAGCTCCCACCCAGGCTATGAAAGCACCCTGTTGATGGAGAGAACACTCGTTCCCTTCCCAGAGCCCTGCCTACTGCGACTAGACACCCGTCCTAAAACTGTTATTTAGGTAGTGTTAAGGCAACATGAATGGAGCATTCAAAATGGGAAAGCAAGCCTTGTGCCATCAGGTGACCGTTTCCAGCGAAAACGCAGCCTACCTCCTTGTGATTTCTACCAAGTAAATATACACTCTAGCTACACACTGGCCCCTTCCTTAATAAAGTTGGTTTGGCACGGAGTTCTGCGTTTAGCCACGGCCTCCCCAAAGGAGCGCTCTAGGTACGCTATCGGGGCTTAGCCTCTTCTAAAACCCTGCAGTGTAGGAGGAAGAACTGTGCTTTGGTACCAGCAGGAACGCAAGCCGACTTTCTCCTGTAAGTATGGCATCTTAAGGTATGACTTTGTAGAAGGAATGCTAAGCAGTTTTGGTTTCTCAGTGCCGATCAGCTTAGGCCAATGAGGCAGATTGGCATGACATGTAGGAAATGAGAGAACAGATTTCCTGGAGCTGGTGGAGTGCGGAGGAAATCCAGCTCCTCCAAGGAAGAGTGCAGTGTGTTGCCCTACACTTAGCATCCAGAGGGTGACTGGGAAACTTTTCCGGGCCTGGATGTTTCCTGGCAGGCCAGGGGAGCCTGGCCGGTCCCGGTGTTCTTGCAGGGAATAGGGTGCCCACGCGAGGTCCTGGTGCCCTGAAAAGCTTACTAACGTTAAAAGAAAGCAGACCTAAATTTAAGCCTCAAGGACTCTGCTCCAAGCTTCCGCTTCGGCAGGCTATTCAAGGCTTTACCTTGAGGAAGGGACTCCCGTCAAGTTTCCTTTTAGCTCTAGAGCGTCTCAGGAGGAGCTCCCACCCAGGCTATGAAAGCACCCTGTTGATGGAGAGAACACTCGTTCCCTTCCCAGAGCCCTGCCTACTGCGACTAGACACCCGTCCTAAAACTGTTATTTAGGTAGTGTTAAGGCAACATGAATGGAGCATTCAAAATGGGAAAGCAAGGCCTGTGCCATCAGGTCCCTGTTTCCAGCGAACACGCAGCCTACCTCCTTGTGCTTTCTACCAGGTAAATACACACTCTAGCTAAACCCTGGTCCCTTCCCTGAATAACGTTTTCTTGGCACGGAGTTCTCCGTGTAGCCAACTGCCTCTCCCAAGGAAGGCTCTAGGTACGCTATCGGGGCTTAGCTTCTTCTAAAACCCTGCAGTGTAAGACGTAGAACTGTGCTTTGCTTACAGCTGGAAAGCAAGCCGACTTTCTCCTGTAAGTATGGGGTGTTAAGGTATGACACTGTAGAAGGAATGCGAAGCAGTTTTGGTTTCTCAGTGCCGCTCAGCCTAGGGCAATGAGGCGAGATATGCATGACATGTGGGATGTAAGAGAACAGATGTCCTGGAGCCTTTGGAGTGCTGATTAAACCTAGGTCTCCCAAGGAAGAGTGCAGTGTGTTGCCCTACACTCAGCATACGCAGAGTGACTGGGAAAGGTTTCCGGGCCTGGATGTTTCTTAGCAGCCTAGTGGAGGCTGCCGGTACTAGGTGTTCTTGCAGGGAATAGGGAGCCCACGCGAGGTCCTCGGTGTCCTGAAAGCTTACTAACCTTAAAAGAAAACAAACCTAAAGCTAATGCTTCAAGGACTCTGCTCCAAGCTTCCGCTTTGGTAGGCTATTCAAGGCTTTATCTTGGGGAAAGGACTCACGTCACGTTTCCTTTTAGCTCTAGAGCGTCTCAGGAGGAGCTCCCACCCAGGCTATGAAAGCACCCTGTTGATCTAGAGAACACTCGTTCCCTTCCCAGAGCCCTGCCTACAGTGTCTAAAGGCCTGTCCTAAAACTGTAATTTAGGTAGCTTCAAGGCAGCAGGAGTGGTGCATTCAAAATGGGAAAGCAAGCCTTGTGCCATCAGGTGACCGTTTCCAGCGAAAACGCAGCCTACCTCCTTGTGATTTCTACCAAGTAAATATACACTCTAGCTACACACTGGCCCCTTCCTTAATAAAGTTGGTTTGGCACGGAGTTCTGCGTGTAGCCACGGCCTCCCCAAAGGAGCGCTCTAGGTACGCTATCGGGGCTTAGCCTCTTCTAAAACCCTGCAGTGTAGGAGGAAGAACTGTGCTTTGGTACCAGCAGGAACGCAAGCCGACTTTCTCCTGTAAGTATGGCATCTTAAGGTATGACTTTGTAGAAGGAATGCTAAGCAGTTTTGGTTTCTCAGTGCCGATCAGCTTAGGGCAATGAGGCAGATTGGCATGACATGTAGGAAATGAGAGAACAGATTTCCTGGAGCTGGTGGAGTGCGGAGGAAATCCAGCTCCTCCAAGGAAGAGTGCAGTGTGTTGCCCTACACTTAGCATCCAGAGGGTGACTGGGAAACTTTTCCGGGCCTGGATGTTTCCTGGCAGGCCAGGGGAGCCTGGCCGGTCCCGGTGTTCTTGCAGGGAATAGGGTGCCCACGCGAGGTCCTGGTGCCCTGAAAAGCTTACTAACGTTAAAAGAAAGCAGACCTAAAATTAAGCCTCAAGTTCTCTGCTCCAAGCTTCCGCTTCGGCAGGCTATTCAAGGCTTTAACTTGAGGAAGGGACTCCCGTCAAGTTTCCTTTTAGCTCTAGAGCGTCTCAGGAGGAGCTCCCACCCAGGCTATGAAAGCACCCTGTTGATTTAGAGAAAACTCTTTCCCTTCCCAGTACACTGCCTACAGTGACAGGGACCCGTGCAAAACACTCTTATTTAGGTAGCTTCAAGGCAGCCAGAATGGAGCATTCAATATGGAAAAGCAAGCCTTGTGCCATAAATTCCCCGTTTCCAGTGAACACGCAGCCTACCTCCTTGAGATTTTACCAAGTAAATATACACTCTAGCTCCACACTGGTCCCTTCCTTGAATAAAGTTGGTTTGGCAGGGAGTTCTGCGTCTAGCCAACGGCGTCCACCAAGGAGCGATCTAGGTTCGCTATCGGGGCTTAGCTTCTTCTACAACCCTGCACTGGAAGAGCAAGAACTGGGCTTTGGTTACAGCAGGAACGCAAGCCGACTCTCTCCTGTAAATATGGGGTCTTAAGGTATGACACTCTAGAAGGAATGCGAAGCAGTTTTGGTTTCTCAGTGCCGCTCAGCCTAGGGCAATGAGGCAGATTTCCATGACATGTAGGATGTAAGAGAACAGATTTCCTGGAGCTGTTGGAGTGCGGAGGAAACCTAGGTCTCCCAAGGAAGAGTGCAGTGTGTTGCCCTACACTCAGCATACACAGAGTGACTGGGAAAGGTTTCCGGGCCTGGATGTTCCTTAGCAGCCCAGGGGAGCCTGCCGGAACTCTGTGTTCTAGTAGGGAATAGGGTGCCCACGCGAGGTCCTGGTGCCCTGAAAAGCTTACTAACGTTAAAAGAAAGCAGACCTAAATTTAAGCCTCAAGGACTCTGCTCCAAGCTTCCGCTTCGGCAGGCTATTCAAGGCTTTACCTTGAGGAAGGGACTCCCGTCAAGTTTCCTTTTAGCTCTAGAGCGTCTCAGGAGGAGCTCCCACCCAGGCTATGAAAGCACCCTGTTGATGGAGAGAACACTCGTTCCCTTCCCAGAGCCCTGCCTACTGCGACTAGACACCCGTCCTAAAACTGTTATTTAGGTAGTGTTAAGGCAACATGAATGGAGCATTCAAAATGGGAAAGCAAGGCCTGTGCCATCAGGTCCCTGTTTCCAGCGAACACGCAGCCTACCTCCTTGTGCTTTCTACCAGGTAAATACACACTCTAGCTACATACTGGTCCCTTCCCTGAATAACGTTTTCTTGGCACGGAGTTCTCCGTGTAGCCAACTGCCTCTCCCAAGGAAGGCTCTAGGTACGCTATCGGGGCTTAGCTTCTTCTAAAACCCTGCAGTGTAAGACGTAGAAGTGTGCTTTGCTTCCAGCAGGAAAGCAAGCCGACTTTCTCCTGTAAGTATGGGGTGTTAAGGTATGACACTGTAGAAGGAATGCGAAGCAGTTTTGGTTTCTCAGTGCCGCTCAGCCTAGGGCAATGAGGCGAGATATGCATGACATGTGGGATGTAAGAGAACAGATGTCCTGGAGCCTTTGGAGTGCTGATTAAACCTAGGTCTCCCAAGGAAGAGTGCAGTGTGTTGCCCTACACTCAGCATACGCAGAGTGACTGGGAAAGGTTTCCGGGCCTGGATGTTTCTTAGCAGCCTAGTGGAGGCTGCCGGTACTAGGTGTTCTTGCAGGGAATAGGGAGCCCACGCGAGGTCCTCGGTGTCCTGAAAGCTTACTAACCTTCAAAGAAAACAAACCTAAAGCTAATGCTTCAAGGACTCTGCTCCAAGCTTCCGCTTCGGTAGGCTATTCAAGGCTTTACCTTGGGGAAGGGACTCACGTCACGTTTCCTTTTAGCTCTAGAGCGTCTCAGGAGGAGCTCCCACCCAGGCTATGAAAGCACCCTGTTGATCTAGAGAACACTCGTTCCCTTCCCAGAGCCCTGCCTACAGTGTCTAAAGGCCTGTCCTAAAACTGTAATTTAGGTAGCTTCAAGGCAGCAGGAGTGGTGCATTCAAAATGGGAAAGCAAGCCTTGTGCCATCAGGTGACCGTTTCCAGCGAAAACGCAGCCTACCTCCTTGTGATTTCTACCAAGTAAATATACACTCTAGCTACACACTGGCCCCTTCCTTAATAAAGTTGGTTTGGCACGGAGTTCTGCGTGTAGCCACGGCCTCCCCAAAGGAGCGCTCTAGGTACGCTATCGGGGCTTAGCCTCTTCTAAAACCCTGCAGTGTAGGAGGAAGAACTGTGCTTTGGTACCAGCAGGAACGCAAGCCGACTTTCTCCTGTAAGTATGGCATCTTAAGGTATGACTTTGTAGAAGGAATGCGAAGCAGTTTTGGTTTCTCAGTGCCGATCAGCTTAGGGCAATGAGGCAGATTGGCATGACATGTAGGAAATGAGAGAACAGATTTCCTGGAGCTGGTGGAGTGCGGAGGAAATCCAGCTCCTCCAAGGAAGAGTGCAGTGTGTTGCCCTACACTTAGCATCCAGAGGGTGACTGGGAAACTTTTCCGGGCCTGGATGTTTCCTGGCAGGCCAGGGGAGCCTGGCCGGTCCCGGTGTTCTTGCAGGGAATCGGGTGCCCACGCGAGGTCCTGGTGCCCTGAAAAGCTTACTAACGTTAAAAGAAAGCAGACCTAAAATTAAGCCTCAAGTTCTCTGCTCCAAGCTTCCGCTTCGGCAGGCTATTCAAGGCTTTAACTTGAGGAAAGGACTCCCGTCAAGTTTCCTTTTAGCTCTAGAGCGTCTCAGGAGGAGCTCCCACCCAGGCTATGAAAGCACCCTGTTGATTTAGAGAAAACTCTTTCCCTTCCCAGTACACTGCCTACAGTGACAGGGACCCGTGCAAAACACTATTATTTAGGTAGCTTCAAGGCAGCCAGAATGGAGCATTCAATATGGAAAAGCAAGCCTTGTGCCATAAATTCCCCGTTTCCAGTGAACACGCAGCCTACCTCCTTGAGATTTTACCAAGTAAATATACACTCTAGCTCCACACTGGTCCCTTCCTTGAATAAAGTTGGTTTGGCAGGGAGTTCTGCGTCTAGCCAACGGCGTCCACCAAGGAGCGATCTAGGTTCGCTATCGGGGCTTAGCTTCTTCTACAACCCTGCACTGGAAGAGCAAGAACTGGGCTTTGGTTACAGCAGGAACGCAAGCCGACTCTCTCCTGTAAATATGGGGTCTTAAGGTATGACACTCTAGAAGGAATGCGAAGCAGTTTTGGTTTCTCAGTGCCGCTCAGCCTAGGGCAATGAGGCAGATTTCCATGACATGTAGGATGTAAGAGAACAGATTTCCTGGAGCTGTTGGAGTGCGGAGGAAACCTAGGTCTCCCAAGGAAGAGTGCAGTGTGTTGCCCTACACTCAGCATACACAGAGTGACTGGGAAAGGTTTCCGGGCCTGGATGTTCCTTAGCAGCCCAGGGGAGCCTGCCGGAACTCTGTGTTCTAGTAGGGAATAGGGTGCCCACGCGAGGTCCTGGTGCCCTGAAAAGCTTACTAACGTTAAAAGAAAGCAGACCTAAATTTAAGCCTCAAGGACTCTGCTCCAAGCTTCCGCTTCGGCAGGCTATTCAAGGCTTTACCTTGAGGAAGGGACTCCCGTCAAGTTTCCTTTTAGCTCTAGAGCGTCTCAGGAGGAGCTCCCACCCAGGCTATGAAAGCACCCTGTTGATGGAGAGAACACTCGTTCCCTTCCCAGAGCCCTGCCTACTGCGACTAGACACCCGTCCTAAAACTGTTATTTAGGTAGTGTTAAGGCAACATGAATGGAGCATTCAAAATGGGAAAGCAAGGCCTGTGCCATCAGGTCCCTGTTTCCAGCGAACACGCAGCCTACCTCCTTGTGCTTTCTACCAGGTAAATACACACTCTAGCTACATACTGGTCCCTTCCCTGAATAACGTTTTCTTGGCACGGAGTTCTCCGTGTAGCCAACTGCCTCTCCCAAGGAAGGCTCTAGGTACGCTATCGGGGCTTAGCTTCTTCTAAAACCCTGCAGTGTAAGACGTAGAAGTGTGCTTTGCTTCCAGCAGGAAAGCAAGCCGACTTTCTCCTGTAAGTATGGGGTGTTAAGGTATGACACTCTAGAAGGAATGCGAAGCAGTTTTGGTTTCTCAGTGCCGCTCAGCCTAGGGCAATGAGGCGAGATATGCATGACATGTGGGATGTAAGAGAACAGATGTCCTGGAGCCTTTGGAGTGCTGATTAAACCTAGGTCTCCCAAGGAAGAGTGCAGTGTGTTGCCCTACACTCAGCATACGCAGAGTGACTGGGAAAGGTTTCCGGGCCTGGATGTTTCTTAGCAGCCTAGTGGAGGCTGCCGGTACTAGGTGTTCTTGCAGGGAATAGGGAGCCCACGCGAGGTCCTCGGTGTCCTGAAAGCTTACTAACCTTAAAAGAAAACAAACCTAAAGCTAATGCTTCAAGGACTCTGCTCCAAGCTTCCGCTTCGGTAGGCTATTCAAGGCTTTACCTTGGGGAAGGGACTCACGTCACGTTTCCTTTTAGCTCTAGAGCGTCTCAGGAGGAGCTCCCACCCAGGCTATGAAAGCACCCTGTTGATCTAGAGAACACTCGTTCCCTTCCCAGAGCCCTGCCTACAGTGTCTAAAGGCCTGTCCTAAAACTGTAATTTAGGTAGCTTCAAGGCAGCAGGAGTGGTGCATTCAAAATGGGAAAGCAAGCCTTGTGCCATCAGGTGACCGTTTCCAGCGAAAACGCAGCCTACCTCCTTGTGATTTCTACCAAGTAAATATACACTCTAGCTACACACTGGCCCCTTCCTTAATAAAGTTGGTTTGGCACGGAGTTCTGCGTGTAGCCACGGCCTCCCCAAAGGAGCGCTCTAGGTACGCTATCGGGGCTTAGCCTCTTCTAAAACCCTGCAGTGTAGGAGGAAGAACTGTGCTTTGGTACCAGCAGGAACGCAAGCCGACTTTCTCCTGTAAGTATGGCATCTTAAGGTATGACTTTGTAGAAGGAATGCGAAGCAGTTTTGGTTTCTCAGTGCCGATCAGCTTAGGGCAATGAGGCAGATTGGCATGACATGTAGGAAATGAGAGAACAGATTTCCTGGAGCTGGTGGAGTGCGGAGGAAATCCAGCTCCTCCAAGGAAGAGTGCAGTGTGTTGCCCTACACTTAGCATCCAGAGGGTGACTGGGAAACTTTTCCGGGCCTGGATGTTTCCTGGCAGGCCAGGGGAGCCTGGCCGGTCCCGGTGTTCTTGCAGGGAATCGGGTGCCCACGCGAGGTCCTGGTGCCCTGAAAAGCTTACTAACGTTAAAAGAAAGCAGACCTAAAATTAAGCCTCAAGTTCTCTGCTCCAAGCTTCCGCTTCGGCAGGCTATTCAAGGCTTTAACTTGAGGAAAGGACTCCCGTCAAGTTTCCTTTTAGCTCTAGAGCGTCTCAGGAGGAGCTCCCACCCAGGCTATGAAAGCACCCTGTTGATTTAGAGAAAACTCTTTCCCTTCCCAGTACACTGCCTACAGTGACAGGGACCCGTGCAAAACACTCTTATTTAGGTAGCTTCAAGGCAGCCAGAATGGAGCATTCAATATGGAAAAGCAAGCCTTGTGCCATAAATTCCCCGTTTCCAGTGAACACGCAGCCTACCTCCTTGAGATTTTACCAAGTAAATATACACTCTAGCTCCACACTGGTCCCTTCCTTGAATAAAGTTGGTTTGGCAGGGAGTTCTGCGTCTAGCCAACGGCGTCCACCAAGGAGCGATCTAGGTTCGCTATCGGGGCTTAGCTTCTTCTACAACCCTGCACTGGAAGAGCAAGAACTGGGCTTTGGTTACAGCAGGAACGCAAGCCGACTCTCTCCTGTAAATATGGGGTCTTAAGGTATGACACTCTAGAAGGAATGCGAAGCAGTTTTGGTTTCTCAGTGCCGCTCAGCCTAGGGCAATGAGGCAGATTTCCATGACATGTAGGATGTAAGAGAACAGATTTCCTGGAGCTGTTGGAGTGCGGAGGAAACCTAGGTCTCCCAAGGAAGAGTGCAGTGTGTTGCCCTACACTCAGCATACACAGAGTGACTGGGAAAGGTTTCCGGGCCTGGATGTTCCTTAGCAGCCCAGGGGAGCCTGCCGGAACTCTGTGTTCTAGTAGGGAATAGGGTGCCCACGCGAGGTCCTGGTGCCCTGAAAAGCTTACTAACGTTAAAAGAAAGCAGACCTAAATTTAAGCCTCAAGGACTCTGCTCCAAGCTTCCGCTTCGGCAGGCTATTCAAGGCTTTACCTTGAGGAAGGGACTCCCGTCAAGTTTCCTTTTAGCTCTAGAGCGTCTCAGGAGGAGCTCCCACCCAGGCTATGAAAGCACCCTGTTGATGGAGAGAACACTCGTTCCCTTCCCAGAGCCCTGCCTACTGCGACTAGACACCCGTCCTAAAACTGTTATTTAGGTAGTGTTAAGGCAACATGAATGGAGCATTCAAAATGGGAAAGCAAGGCCTGTGCCATCAGGTCCCTGTTTCCAGCGAACACGCAGCCTACCTCCTTGTGCTTTCTACCAGGTAAATACACACTCTAGCTAAACCCTGGTCCCTTCCCTGAATAACGTTTTCTTGGCACGGAGTTCTCCGTGTAGCCAACTGCCTCTCCCAAGGAAGGCTCTAGGTACGCTATCGGGGCTTAGCTTCTTCTAAAACCCTGCAGTGTAAGACGTAGAAGTGTGCTTTGCTTCCAGCAGGAAAGCAAGCCGACTTTCTCCTGTAAGTATGGGGTGTTAAGGTATGACACTCTAGAAGGAATGCGAAGCAGTTTTGGTTTCTCAGTGCCGCTCAGCCTAGGGCAATGAGGCAAGATATGCATGACATGTGGGATGTAAGAGAACAGATTTCCTGGAGCCTTTGGAGTGCTGATTAAACCTAGGTCTCCCAAGGAAGAGTGCAGTGTGTTGCCCTACACTCAGCATACGCAGAGTGACTGGGAAAGGTTTCCGGGCCTGGATGTTTCTTAGCAGCCTAGTGGAGGCTGCCGGTACTAGGTGTTCTTGCAGGGAATAGGGAGCCCACGCGAGGTCCTCGGTGTCCTGAAAGCTTACTAACCTTCAAAGAAAACAAACCTAAAGCTAATGCTTCAAGGACTCTGCTCCAAGCTTCCGCTTTGATAAGGCTATTCAAGGCTTTATCTTGGGGAAAGGACTCACGTCACGTTTCCTTTTAGCTCTAGAGCGTCTCAGGAGGAGCTCCCACCCAGGCTATGAAAGCACCCTGTTGATCTAGAGAACACTCGTTCCCTTCCCAGAGCCCTGTCTACAGTGTCTAAAGGCCCGTCCTAAAACTGTAATTTAAGTAAATTCAAGGCAGCATGAGTGGTGCATTCAAAATGGGAAAGCAAGCCTTGTGCCATCAGGTGACCGTTTCCAGCGAAAACGCAGCCTACCTCCTTGTGATTTCTACCAAGTAAATATACACTCTAGCTACACCCTGGCCCCTTCCTTAATAAAGTTGGTTTGGCACGGAGTTCTGCGTGTAGCCACGGCCTCCCCAAAGGAGCGCTCTAGGTACGCTATCGGGGCTTAGCCTCTTCTAAAACCCTGCAGTGTAGGAGGAAGAACTGTGCTTTGGTACCAGCAGGAACGCAAGCCGACTTTCTCCTGTAAGTATGGCATCTTAAGGTATGACTTTGTAGAAGGAATGCTAAGCAGTTTTGGTTTCTCAGTGCCGATCAGCTTAGGGCAATGAGGCAGATTGGCATGACATGTAGGAAATGAGAGAACAGATTTCCTGGAGCTGGTGGAGTGCGGAGGAAATCCAGCTCCTCCAAGGAAGAGTGCAGTGTGTTGCCCTACACTTAGCATCCAGAGAGTGACTGGGAAACTTTTCCGGGCCTGGATGTTTCCTGGCAGGCCAGGGGAGCCTGGCCGGTCCCGGTGTTCTTGCAGGGAATAGGGTGCCCACGCGAGGTCCTCGGTACCTGAAAAGCTTACTAACGTTAAAAGAAAGCAGACCTAAAATTAAGCCTCAAGTTCTCTGCTCCAAGCTTCCGCTTCGGCAGGCTATTCAAGGCTTTACCTTGAGGAAAGGACTCCCGTCAAGTTTCCTTTTAGCTCTAGAGCGTCTCAGGAGGAGCTCCCACCCAGGCTATGAAAGCACCCTGTTGATTTAGAGAAAACTCTTTCCCTTCCCAGTACACTGCCTACAGTGACAGGGACCCGTGCAAAACACTGTTATTTAGGTAGCTTCAAGGCAGCAAGAATGGAGCATTCAATATGGAAAAGCAAGCCTTGTGCCATAAATTCCCCGTTTCCAGTGAACACGCAGCCTACCTCCTTGAGATTTTACCAAGTAAATATACACTCTAGCTCCACACTGGTCCCTTCCTTGAATAAAGTTGGTTTGGCAGGGAGTTCTGCGTCTAGCCAACGGCGTCCACCAAGGAGCATTCTAGGTTCGCTATCGGGGCTTAGCTTCTTCTAAAACCCTGCACTGGAAGAGCAAGAACTGGGCTTTGGTTACAGCAGGAACGCAAGCCGACTCTCTCCTGTAAATATGGGGTCTTAAGGTATGACACTGTAGAAGGAATGCGAAGCAGTTTTGGTTTCTCAGTGCCGCTCAGCCTAGGGCAATGAGGCAGATTTCCATGACATGTACGATATACGAGAACAGATTTCCTGGAGCCTTTGGAGTGCTGAGGAAACCTTGGTCTCCCAAGGAAGAGTGCAGTGTGTTGCCCTACACTCAGCATACACAGAGTGACTGGGAAAGGTTTCCGGGCCTGGATGTTCCTTAGCAGCCCAGGGGAGCCTGCCGGAACTCTGTGTTCTAGTAGGGAATAGGGTGCCCACGCGATGTCCTGGTGCCCTGAAAAGCTTACTAACGTTAAAAGAAAGCAGACCTAAATTTAAGCCTCAAGGACTCTGCTCCAAGCTTCCGCTTCGGCAGGCTATTCAAGGCTTTACCTTGAGGAAGGGACTCCCGTCAAGTTTCCTTTTAGCTCTAGAGCGTCTCAGGAGGAGCTCCCACCCAGGCTATGAAAGCACCCTGTTGATGGAGAGAACACTCGTTCCCTTCCCAGAGCCCTGCCTACTGCGACTAGACACCCGTCCTAAAACTGTTATTTAGGTAGTGTTAAGGCAACATGAATGGAGCATTCAAAATGGGAAAGCAAGGCCTGTGCCATCAGGTCCCTGTTTCCAGCGAACACGCAGCCTACCTCCTTGTGCTTTCTACCAGGTAAATACACACTCTAGCTAAACCCTGGTCCCTTCCCTGAATAACGTTTTCTTGGCACGGAGTTCTCCGTGTAGCCAACTGCCTCTCCCAAGGAAGGCTCTAGGTACGCTATCGGGGCTTAGCTTCTTCTAAAACCCTGCAGTGTAAGACGTAGAAGTGTGCTTTGCTTCCAGCAGGAAAGCAAGCCGACTTTCTCCTGTAAGTATGGGGTGTTAAGGTATGACACTCTAGAAGGAATGCGAAGCAGTTTTGGTTTCTCAGTGCCGCTCAGCCTAGGGCAATGAGGCAAGATATGCATGACATGTGGGATGTAAGAGAACAGATTTCCTGGAGCCTTTGCAGTGCTGATTAAACCTAGGTCTCCCAAGGAAGAGTGCAGTGTGTTGCCCTACACTCAGCATACGCAGAGTGACTGGGAAAGGTTTCCGGGCCTGGATGTTTCTTAGCAGCCTAGTGGAGGCTGCCGGTACTAGGTGTTCTTGCAGGGAATAGGGAGCCCACGCGAGGTCCTCGGTGTCCTGAAAGCTTACTAACCTTCAAAGAAAACAAACCTAAAGCTAATGCTTCAAGGACTCTGCTCCAAGCTTCCGCTTTGGTAGGCTATTCAAGGCTTTATCTTGGGGAAAGGACTCACGTCACGTTTCCTTTTAGCTCTAGAGCGTCTCAGGAGGAGCTCCCACCCAGGCTATGAAAGCACCCTGTTGATCTAGAGAACACTCGTTCCCTTCCCAGAGCCCTGCCTACAGTGTCTAAAGGCCCGTCCTAAAACTGTAATTTAGGTAGCTTCAAGGCAGCATGAGTGGTGCATTCAAAATGGGAAAGCAAGCCTTGTGCCATCAGGTGACCGTTTCCAGCGAAAACGCAGCCTACCTCCTTGTGATTTCTACCAAGTAAATATACACTCTAGCTACACACTGGCCCCTTCCTTAATAAAGTTGGTTTGGCACGGAGTTCTGCGTGTAGCCACGGCCTCCCCAAAGGAGCGCTCTAGGTACGCTATCGGGGCTTAGCCTCTTCTAACACCCTGCAGTGTAGGAGGAAGAACTGTGCTTTGGTACCAGCAGGAACGCAAGCCGACTTTCTCCTGTAAGTATGGCATCTTAAGGTATGACTTTGTAGAAGGAATGCTAAGCAGTTTTGGTTTCTCAGTGCCGATCAGCTTAGGGCAATGAGGCAGATTGGCATGACATGTAGGAAATGAGAGAACAGATTTCCTGGAGCTGGTGGAGTGCGGAGGAAATCCAGCTCCTCCAAGGAAGAGTGCAGTGTGTTGCCCTACACTTAGCATCCAGAGAGTGACTGGGAAACTTTTCCGGGCCTGGATGTTTCCTGGCAGGCCAGGGGAGCCTGGCCGGTCCCGGTGTTCTTGCAGGGAATAGGGTGCCCACGCGAGGTCCTCGGTACCTGAAAAGCTTACTAACGTTAAAAGAAAGCAGACCTAAAATTAAGCCTCAAGTTCTCTGCTCCAAGCTTCCGCTTCGGCAGGCTATTCAAGGCTTTACCTTGAGGAAAGGACTCCCGTCAAGTTTCCTTTTAGCTCTGGAGCGTCTCAGGAGGAGCTCCCACCCAGGCTATGAAAGCACCCTGTTGATTTAGAGAAAACTCTTTCCCTTCCCAGTACACTGCCTACAGTGACAGGGACCCGTGCAAAACACTGTTATTTAGGTAGCTTCAAGGCAGCCAGAATGGAGCATTCAATATGGAAAAGCAAGCCTTGTGCCATAAATTCCCCGTTTCCAGTGAACACGCAGCCTACCTCCTTGAGATATTACCAAGTAAATATACACTCTAGCTCCACACTGGTCCCTTCCTTGAATAAAGTTGGTTTGGCAGGGAGTTCTGCGTCTAGCCAACGGCGTCCACCAAGGAGCGATCTAGGTTCGCTATCGGGGCTTAGCTTCTTCTACAACCCTGCACTGGAAGAGCAAGAACTGGGCTTTGGTTACAGCAGGAACGCAAGCCGACTCTCTCCTGTAAATATGGGGTCTTAAGGTATGACACTCTAGAAGGAATGCGAAGCAGTTTTGGTTTCTCAGTGCCGCTCAGCCTAGGGCAATGAGGCAGATTTCCATGACATGTACGATATACGAGAACAGATTTCCTGGAGCCTTTGGAGTGCTGAGGAAACCTTGGTCTCCCAAGGAAGAGTGCAGTGTGTTGCCCTACACTCAGCATACACAGAGTGACTGGGAAAGGTTTCCGGGCCTGGATGTTCCTTAGCAGCCCAGGGGAGCCTGCCGGAACTCTGTGTTCTAGTAGGGAATAGGGTGCCCACGCGAGGTCCTGGTGCCCTGAAAAGCTTACTAACGTTAAAAGAAAGCAGACCTAAATTTAAGCCTCAAGGACTCTGCTCCAAGCTTCCGCTTCGGCAGGCTATTCAAGGCTTTACCTTGAGGAAGGGACTCCCGTCAAGTTTCCTTTTAGCTCTAGAGTGTCTCAGGAGGAGCTCCCACCCAGGCTATGAAAGCACCCTGTTGATGGAGAGAACACTCGTTCCCTTCCCAGAGCCCTGCCTACTGCGACTAGACACCCGTCCTAAAACTGTTATTTAGGTAGTGTTAAGGCAACATGAATGGAGCATTCAAAATGGGAAAGCAAGGCCTGTGCCATCAGGTCCCTGTTTCCAGCGAACACGCAGCCTACCTCCTTGTGCTTTCTACCAGGTAAATACACACTCTAGCTAAACCCTGGTCCCTTCCCTGAATAACGTTTTCTTGGCACGGAGTTCTCCGTGTAGCCAACTGCCTCTCCCAAGGAAGGCTCTAGGTACGCTATCGGGGCTTAGCTTCTTCTAAAACCCTGCAGTGTAAGACGTAGAACTGTGCTTTGCTTACAGCTGGAAAGCAAGCCGACTTTCTCCTGTAAGTATGGGGTGTTAAGGTATGACACTGTAGAAGGAATGCGAAGCAGTTTTGGTTTCTCAGTGCCGCTCAGCCTAGGGCAATGAGGCGAGATATGCATGACATGTGGGATGTAAGAGAACAGATGTCCTGGAGCCTTTGGAGTGCTGATTAAACCTAGGTCTCCCAAGGAAGAGTGCAGTGTGTTGCCCTACACTCAGCATACGCAGAGTGACTGGGAAAGGTTTCCGGGCCTGGATGTTTCTTAGCAGCCTAGTGGAGGCTGCCGGTACTAGGTGTTCTTGCAGGGAATAGGGAGCCCACGCGAGGTCCTCGGTGTCCTGAAAGCTTACTAACCTTAAAAGAAAACAAACCTAAAGCTAATGCTTCAAGGACTCTGCTCCAAGCTTCCGCTTCGGTAGGCTATTCAAGGCTTTATCTTGGGGAAAGGACTCACGTCACGTTTCCTTTTAGCTCTAGAGCGTCTCAGGAGGAGCTCCCACCCAGGCTATGAAAGCACCCTGTTGATCTAGAGAACACTCGTTCCTTTCCCAGAGCCCTGCCTACAGTGTCTAAAGGCCTGTCCTAAAACTGTAATTTAGGTAGCTTCAAGGCAGCAGGAGTGGTGCATTCAAAATGGGAAAGCAAGCCTTGTGCCATCAGGTGACCGTTTCCAGCGAAAACGCAGCCTACCTCCTTGTGATTTCTACCAAGTAAATATACACTCTAGCTACACACTGGCCCCTTCCTTAATAAAGTTGGTTTGGCACGGAGTTCTGCGTGTAGCCACGGCCTCCCCAAAGGAGCGCTCTAGGTACGCTATCGGGGCTTAGCCTCTTCTAACACCCTGCAGTGTAGGAGGAAGAACTGTGCTTTGGTACCAGCAGGAACGCAAGCCGACTTTCTCCTGTAAGTATGGCATCTTAAGGTATGACTTTGTAGAAGGAATGCGAAGCAGTTTTGGTTTCTCAGTGCCGATCAGCTTAGGGCAATGAGGCAGATTGGCATGACATGTAGGAAATGAGAGAACAGATTTCCTGGAGCTGGTGGAGTGCGGAGGAAATCCAGCTCCTCCAAGGAAGAGTGCAGTGTGTTGCCCTACACTTAGCATCCAGAGGGTGACTGGGAAACTTTTCCGGGCCTGGATGTTTCCTGGCAGGCCAGGGGAGCCTGGCCGGTCCCGGTGTTCTTGCAGGGAATCGGGTGCCCACGCGAGGTCCTGGTGCCCTGAAAAGCTTACTAACGTTAAAAGAAAGCAGACCTAAAATTAAGCCTCAAGTTCTCTGCTCCAAGCTTCCGCTTCGGCAGGCTATTCAAGGCTTTAACTTGAGGAAAGGACTCCCGTCAAGTTTCCTTTTAGCTCTAGAGCGTCTCAGGAGGAGCTCCCACCCAGGCTATGAAAGCACCCTGTTGATTTAGAGAAAACTCTTTCCCTTCCCAGTACACTGCCTACAGTGACAGGGACCCGTGCAAAACACTCTTATTTAGGTAGCTTCAAGGCAGCCAGAATGGAGCATTCAATATGGAAAAGCAAGCCTTGTGCCATAAATTCCCCGTTTCCAGTGAACACGCAGCCTACCTCCTTGAGATTTTACCAAGTAAATATACACTCTAGCTCCACACTGGTCCCTTCCTTGAATAAAGTTGGTTTGGCAGGGAGTTCTGCGTCTAGCCAACGGCGTCCACCAAGGAGCGATCTAGGTTCGCTATCGGGGCTTAGCTTCTTCTACAACCCTGCACTGGAAGAGCAAGAACTGGGCTTTGGTTACAGCAGGAACGCAAGCCGACTCTCTCCTGTAAATATGGGGTCTTAAGGTATGACACTCTAGAAGGAATGCGAAGCAGTTTTGGTTTCTCAGTGCCGCTCAGCCTAGGGCAATGAGGCAGATTTCCATGACATGTAGGATGTAAGAGAACAGATTTCCTGGAGCTGTTGGAGTGCGGAGGAAACCTAGGTCTCCCAAGGAAGAGTGCAGTGTGTTGCCCTACACTCAGCATACACAGAGTGACTGGGAAAGGTTTCCGGGCCTGGATGTTCCTTAGCAGCCCAGGGGAGCCTGCCGGAACTCTGTGTTCTAGTAGGGAATAGGGTGCCCACGCGAGGTCCTGGTGCCCTGAAAAGCTTACTAACGTTAAAAGAAAGCAGACCTAAATTTAAGCCTCAAGGACTCTGCTCCAAGCTTCCGCTTCGGCAGGCTATTCAAGGCTTTACCTTGAGGAAGGGACTCCCGTCAAGTTTCCTTTTAGCTCTAGAGCGTCTCAGGAGGAGCTCCCACCCAGGCTATGAAAGCACCCTGTTGATGGAGAGAACACTCGTTCCCTTCCCAGAGCCCTGCCTACTGCGACTAGACACCCGTCCTAAAACTGTTATTTAGGTAGTGTTAAGGCAACATGAATGGAGCATTCAAAATGGGAAAGCAAGGCCTGTGCCATCAGGTCCCTGTTTCCAGCGAACACGCAGCCTACCTCCTTGTGCTTTCTACCAGGTAAATACACACTCTAGCTAAACCCTGGTCCCTTCCCTGAATAACGTTTTCTTGGCACGGAGTTCTCCGTGTAGCCAACTGCCTCTCCCAAGGAAGGCTCTAGGTACGCTATCGGGGCTTAGCTTCTTCTAAAACCCTGCAGTGTAAGACGTAGAAGTGTGCTTTGCTTCCAGCAGGAAAGCAAGCCGACTTTCTCCTGTAAGTATGGGGTGTTAAGGTATGACACTCTAGAAGGAATGCGAAGCAGTTTTGGTTTCTCAGTGCCGCTCAGCCTAGGGCAATGAGGCAAGATATGCATGACATGTGGGATGTAAGAGAACAGATTTCCTGGAGCCTTTGCAGTGCTGATTAAACCTAGGTCTCCCAAGGAAGAGTGCAGTGTGTTGCCCTACACTCAGCATACGCAGAGTGACTGGGAAAGGTTTCCGGGCCTGGATGTTTCTTAGCAGCCTAGTGGAGGCTGCCGGTACTAGGTGTTCTTGCAGGGAATAGGGAGCCCACGCGAGGTCCTCGGTGTCCTGAAAGCTTACTAACCTTCAAAGAAAACAAACCTAAAGCTAATGCTTCAAGGACTCTGCTCCAAGCTTCCGCTTTGGTAGGCTATTCAAGGCTTTATCTTGGGGAAAGGACTCACGTCACGTTTCCTTTTAGCTCTAGAGCGTCTCAGGAGGAGCTCCCACCCAGGCTATGAAAGCACCCTGTTGATCTAGAGAACACTCGTTCCCTTCCCAGAGCCCTGCCTACAGTGTCTAAAGGCCCGTCCTAAAACTGTAATTTAGGTAGCTTCAAGGCAGCATGAGTGGTGCATTCAAAATGGGAAAGCAAGCCTTGTGCCATCAGGTGACCGTTTCCAGCGAAAACGCAGCCTACCTCCTTGTGATTTCTACCAAGTAAATATACACTCTAGCTACACACTGGCCCCTTCCTTAATAAAGTTGGTTTGGCACGGAGTTCTGCGTGTAGCCACGGCCTCCCCAAAGGAGCGCTCTAGGTACGCTATCGGGGCTTAGCCTCTTCTAACACCCTGCAGTGTAGGAGGAAGAACTGTGCTTTGGTACCAGCAGGAACGCAAGCCGACTTTCTCCTGTAAGTATGGCATCTTAAGGTATGACTTTGTAGAAGGAATGCTAAGCAGTTTTGGTTTCTCAGTGCCGATCAGCTTAGGGCAATGAGGCAGATTGGCATGACATGTAGGAAATGAGAGAACAGATTTCCTGGAGCTGGTGGAGTGCGGAGGAAATCCAGCTCCTCCAAGGAAGAGTGCAGTGTGTTGCCCTACACTTAGCATCCAGAGAGTGACTGGGAAACTTTTCCGGGCCTGGATGTTTCCTGGCAGGCCAGGGGAGCCTGGCCGGTCCCGGTGTTCTTGCAGGGAATAGGGTGCCCACGCGAGGTCCTCGGTACCTGAAAAGCTTACTAACGTTAAAAGAAAGCAGACCTAAAATTAAGCCTCAAGTTCTCTGCTCCAAGCTTCCGCTTCGGCAGGCTATTCAAGGCTTTACCTTGAGGAAAGGACTCCCGTCAAGTTTCCTTTTAGCTCTGGAGCGTCTCAGGAGGAGCTCCCACCCAGGCTATGAAAGCACCCTGTTGATTTAGAGAAAACTCTTTCCCTTCCCAGTACACTGCCTACAGTGACAGGGACCCGTGCAAAACACTGTTATTTAGGTAGCTTCAAGGCAGCCAGAATGGAGCATTCAATATGGAAAAGCAAGCCTTGTGCCATAAATTCCCCGTTTCCAGTGAACACGCAGCCTACCTCCTTGAGATATTACCAAGTAAATATACACTCTAGCTCCACACTGGTCCCTTCCTTGAATAAAGTTGGTTTGGCAGGGAGTTCTGCGTCTAGCCAACGGCGTCCACCAAGGAGCGATCTAGGTTCGCTATCGGGGCTTAGCTTCTTCTACAACCCTGCACTGGAAGAGCAAGAACTGGGCTTTGGTTACAGCAGGAACGCAAGCCGACTCTCTCCTGTAAATATGGGGTCTTAAGGTATGACACTCTAGAAGGAATGCGAAGCAGTTTTGGTTTCTCAGTGCCGCTCAGCCTAGGGCAATGAGGCAGATTTCCATGACATGTACGATATACGAGAACAGATTTCCTGGAGCCTTTGGAGTGCTGAGGAAACCTTGGTCTCCCAAGGAAGAGTGCAGTGTGTTGCCCTACACTCAGCATACACAGAGTGACTGGGAAAGGTTTCCGGGCCTGGATGTTCCTTAGCAGCCCAGGGGAGCCTGCCGGAACTCTGTGTTCTAGTAGGGAATAGGGTGCCCACGCGAGGTCCTGGTGCCCTGAAAAGCTTACTAACGTTAAAAGAAAGCAGACCTAAATTTAAGCCTCAAGGACTCTGCTCCAAGCTTCCGCTTCGGCAGGCTATTCAAGGCTTTACCTTGAGGAAGGGACTCCCGTCAAGTTTCCTTTTAGCTCTAGAGCGTCTCAGGAGGAGCTCCCACCCAGGCTATGAAAGCACCCTGTTGATGGAGAGAACACTCGTTCCCTTCCCAGAGCCCTGCCTACTGCGACTAGACACCCGTCCTAAAACTGTTATTTAGGTAGTGTTAAGGCAACATGAATGGAGCATTCAAAATGGGAAAGCAAGGCCTGTGCCATCAGGTCCCTGTTTCCAGCGAACACGCAGCCTACCTCCTTGTGCTTTCTACCAGGTAAATACACACTCTAGCTAAACCCTGGTCCCTTCCCTGAATAACGTTTTCTTGGCACGGAGTTCTCCGTGTAGCCAACTGCCTCTCCCAAGGAAGGCTCTAGGTACGCTATCGGGGCTTAGCTTCTTCTAAAACCCTGCAGTGTAAGACGTAGAAGTGTGCTTTGCTTCCAGCAGGAAAGCAAGCCGACTTTCTCCTGTAAGTATGGGGTGTTAAGGTATGACACTCTAGAAGGAATGCGAAGCAGTTTTGGTTTCTCAGTGCCGCTCAGCCTAGGGCAATGAGGCAAGATATGCATGACATGTGGGATGTAAGAGAACAGATTTCCTGGAGCCTTTGCAGTGCTGATTAAACCTAGGTCTCCCAAGGAAGAGTGCAGTGTGTTGCCCTACACTCAGCATACGCAGAGTGACTGGGAAAGGTTTCCGGGCCTGGATGTTTCTTAGCAGCCTAGTGGAGGCTGCCGGTACTAGGTGTTCTTGCAGGGAATAGGGAGCCCACGCGAGGTCCTCGGTGTCCTGAAAGCTTACTAACCTTCAAAGAAAACAAACCTAAAGCTAATGCTTCAAGGACTCTGCTCCAAGCTTCCGCTTTGGTAGGCTATTCAAGGCTTTATCTTGGGGAAAGGACTCACGTCACGTTTCCTTTTAGCTCTAGAGCGTCTCAGGAGGAGCTCCCACCCAGGCTATGAAAGCACCCTGTTGATCTAGAGAACACTCGTTCCCTTCCCAGAGCCCTGCCTACAGTGTCTAAAGGCCCGTCCTAAAACTGTAATTTAGGTAGCTTCAAGGCAGCATGAGTGGTGCATTCAAAATGGGAAAGCAAGCCTTGTGCCATCAGGTGACCGTTTCCAGCGAAAACGCAGCCTACCTCCTTGTGATTTCTACCAAGTAAATATACACTCTAGCTACACACTGGCCCCTTCCTTAATAAAGTTGGTTTGGCACGGAGTTCTGCGTGTAGCCACGGCCTCCCCAAAGGAGCGCTCTAGGTACGCTATCGGGGCTTAGCCTCTTCTAACACCCTGCAGTGTAGGAGGAAGAACTGTGCTTTGGTACCAGCAGGAACGCAAGCCGACTTTCTCCTGTAAGTATGGCATCTTAAGGTATGACTTTGTAGAAGGAATGCTAAGCAGTTTTGGTTTCTCAGTGCCGATCAGCTTAGGGCAATGAGGCAGATTGGCATGACATGTAGGAAATGAGAGAACAGATTTCCTGGAGCTGGTGGAGTGCGGAGGAAATCCAGCTCCTCCAAGGAAGAGTGCAGTGTGTTGCCCTACACTTAGCATCCAGAGAGTGACTGGGAAACTTTTCCGGGCCTGGATGTTTCCTGGCAGGCCAGGGGAGCCTGGCCGGTCCCGGTGTTCTTGCAGGGAATAGGGTGCCCACGCGAGGTCCTCGGTACCTGAAAAGCTTACTAACGTTAAAAGAAAGCAGACCTAAAATTAAGCCTCAAGTTCTCTGCTCCAAGCTTCCGCTTCGGCAGGCTATTCAAGGCTTTACCTTGAGGAAAGGACTCCCGTCAAGTTTCCTTTTAGCTCTGGAGCGTCTCAGGAGGAGCTCCCACCCAGGCTATGAAAGCACCCTGTTGATTTAGAGAAAACTCTTTCCCTTCCCAGTACACTGCCTACAGTGACAGGGACCCGTGCAAAACACTGTTATTTAGGTAGCTTCAAGGCAGCCAGAATGGAGCATTCAATATGGAAAAGCAAGCCTTGTGCCATAAATTCCCCGTTTCCAGTGAACACGCAGCCTACCTCCTTGAGATATTACCAAGTAAATATACACTCTAGCTCCACACTGGTCCCTTCCTTGAATAAAGTTGGTTTGGCAGGGAGTTCTGCGTCTAGCCAACGGCGTCCACCAAGGAGCGATCTAGGTTCGCTATCGGGGCTTAGCTTCTTCTACAACCCTGCACTGGAAGAGCAAGAACTGGGCTTTGGTTACAGCAGGAACGCAAGCCGACTCTCTCCTGTAAATATGGGGTCTTAAGGTATGACACTCTAGAAGGAATGCGAAGCAGTTTTGGTTTCTCAGTGCCGCTCAGCCTAGGGCAATGAGGCAGATTTCCATGACATGTACGATATACGAGAACAGATTTCCTGGAGCCTTTGGAGTGCTGAGGAAACCTTGGTCTCCCAAGGAAGAGTGCAGTGTGTTGCCCTACACTCAGCATACACAGAGTGACTGGGAAAGGTTTCCGGGCCTGGATGTTCCTTAGCAGCCCAGGGGAGCCTGCCGGAACTCTGTGTTCTAGTAGGGAATAGGGTGCCCACGCGAGGTCCTGGTGCCCTGAAAAGCTTACTAACGTTAAAAGAAAGCAGACCTAAATTTAAGCCTCAAGGACTCTGCTCCAAGCTTCCGCTTCGGCAGGCTATTCAAGGCTTTACCTTGAGGAAGGGACTCCCGTCAAGTTTCCTTTTAGCTCTAGAGCGTCTCAGGAGGAGCTCCCACCCAGGCTATGAAAGCACCCTGTTGATGGAGAGAACACTCGTTCCCTTCCCAGAGCCCTGCCTACTGCGACTAGACACCCGTCCTAAAACTGTTATTTAGGTAGTGTTAAGGCAACATGAATGGAGCATTCAAAATGGGAAAGCAAGGCCTGTGCCATCAGGTCCCTGTTTCCAGCGAACACGCAGCCTACCTCCTTGTGCTTTCTACCAGGTAAATACACACTCTAGCTAAACCCTGGTCCCTTCCCTGAATAACGTTTTCTTGGCACGGAGTTCTCCGTGTAGCCAACTGCCTCTCCCAAGGAAGGCTCTAGGTACGCTATCGGGGCTTAGCTTCTTCTAAAACCCTGCAGTGTAAGACGTAGAACTGTGCTTTGCTTACAGCTGGAAAGCAAGCCGACTTTCTCCTGTAAGTATGGGGTGTTAAGGTATGACACTGTAGAAGGAATGCGAAGCAGTTTTGGTTTCTCAGTGCCGCTCAGCCTAGGGCAATGAGGCGAGATATGCATGACATGTGGGATGTAAGAGAACAGATGTCCTGGAGCCTTTGGAGTGCTGATTAAACCTAGGTCTCCCAAGGAAGAGTGCAGTGTGTTGCCCTACACTCAGCATACGCAGAGTGACTGGGAAAGGTTTCCGGGCCTGGATGTTTCTTAGCAGCCTAGTGGAGGCTGCCGGTACTAGGTGTTCTTGCAGGGAATAGGGAGCCCACGCGAGGTCCTCGGTGTCCTGAAAGCTTACTAACCTTAAAAGAAAACAAACCTAAAGCTAATGCTTCAAGGACTCTGCTCCAAGCTTCCGCTTCGGTAGGCTATTCAAGGCTTTATCTTGGGGAAAGGACTCACGTCACGTTTCCTTTTAGCTCTAGAGCGTCTCAGGAGGAGCTCCCACCCAGGCTATGAAAGCACCCTGTTGATCTAGAGAACACTCGTTCCCTTCCCAGAGCCCTGCCTACAGTGTCTAAAGGCCTGTCCTAAAACTGTAATTTAGGTAGCTTCAAGGCAGCAGGAGTGGTGCATTCAAAATGGGAAAGCAAGCCTTGTGCCATCAGGTGACCGTTTCCAGCGAAAACGCAGCCTACCTCCTTGTGATTTCTACCAAGTAAATATACACTCTAGCTACACACTGGCCCCTTCCTTAATAAAGTTGGTTTGGCACGGAGTTCTGCGTGTAGCCACGGCCTCCCCAAAGGAGCGCTCTAGGTACGCTATCGGGGCTTAGCCTCTTCTAAAACCCTGCAGTGTAGGAGGAAGAACTGTGCTTTGGTACCAGCAGGAACGCAAGCCGACTTTCTCCTGTAAGTATGGCATCTTAAGGTATGACTTTGTAGAAGGAATGCGAAGCAGTTTTGGTTTCTCAGTGCCGATCAGCTTAGGGCAATGAGGCAGATTGGCATGACATGTAGGAAATGAGAGAACAGATTTCCTGGAGCTGGTGGAGTGCGGAGGAAATCCAGCTCCTCCAAGGAAGAGTGCAGTGTGTTGCCCTACACTTAGCATCCAGAGGGTGACTGGGAAACTTTTCCGGGCCTGGATGTTTCCTGGCAGGCCAGGGGAGCCTGGCCGGTCCCGGTGTTCTTGCAGGGAATAGGGTGCCCACGCGAGGTCCTGGTGCCCTGAAAAGCTTACTAACGTTAAAAGAAAGCAGACCTAAAATTAAGCCTCAAGTTCTCTGCTCCAAGCTTCCGCTTCGGCAGGCTATTCAAGGCTTTAACTTGAGGAAAGGACTCCCGTCAAGTTTCCTTTTAGCTCTAGAGCGTCTCAGGAGGAGCTCCCACCCAGGCTATGAAAGCACCCTGTTGATTTAGAGAAAACTCTTTCCCTTCCCAGTACACTGCCTACAGTGACAGGGACCCGTGCAAAACACTCTTATTTAGGTAGCTTCAAGGCAGCCAGAATGGAGCATTCAATATGGAAAAGCAAGCCTTGTGCCATAAATTCCCCGTTTCCAGTGAACACGCAGCCTACCTCCTTGAGATTTTACCAAGTAAATATACACTCTAGCTCCACACTGGTCCCTTCCTTGAATAAAGTTGGTTTGGCAGGGAGTTCTGCGTCTAGCCAACGGCGTCCACCAAGGAGCGATCTAGGTTCGCTATCGGGGCTTAGCTTCTTCTACAACCCTGCACTGGAAGAGCAAGAACTGGGCTTTGGTTACAGCAGGAACGCAAGCCGACTCTCTCCTGTAAATATGGGGTCTTAAGGTATGACACTCTAGAAGGAATGCGAAGCAGTTTTGGTTTCTCAGTGCCGCTCAGCCTAGGGCAATGAGGCAGATTTCCATGACATGTAGGATGTAAGAGAACAGATTTCCTGGAGCTGTTGGAGTGCGGAGGAAACCTAGGTCTCCCAAGGAAGAGTGCAGTGTGTTGCCCTACACTCAGCATACACAGAGTGACTGGGAAAGGTTTCCGGGCCTGGATGTTCCTTAGCAGCCCAGGGGAGCCTGCCGGAACTCTGTGTTCTAGTAGGGAATAGGGTGCCCACGCGAGGTCCTGGTGCCCTGAAAAGCTTACTAACGTTAAAAGAAAGCAGACCTAAATTTAAGCCTCAAGGACTCTGCTCCAAGCTTCCGCTTCGGCAGGCTATTCAAGGCTTTACCTTGAGGAAGGGACTCCCGTCAAGTTTCCTTTTAGCTCTAGAGCGTCTCAGGAGGAGCTCCCACCCAGGCTATGAAAGCACCCTGTTGATGGAGAGAACACTCGTTCCCTTCCCAGAGCCCTGCCTACTGCGACTAGACACCCGTCCTAAAACTGTTATTTAGGTAGTGTTAAGGCAACATGAATGGAGCATTCAAAATGGGAAAGCAAGCCTTGTGCCATCAGGTGACCGTTTCCAGCGAAAACGCAGCCTACCTCCTTGTGATTTCTACCAAGTAAATATACACTCTAGCTACACACTGGCCCCTTCCTTAATAAAGTTGGTTTGGCACGGAGTTCTGCGTGTAGCCACGGCCTCCCCAAAGGAGCGCTCTAGGTACGCTATCGGGGCTTAGCCTCTTCTAAAACCCTGCAGTGTAGGAGGAAGAACTGTGCTTTGGTACCAGCAGGAACGCAAGCCGACTTTCTCCTGTAAGTATGGCATCTTAAGGTATGACTTTGTAGAAGGAATGCGAAGCAGTTTTGGTTTCTCAGTGCCGATCAGCTTAGGGCAATGAGGCAGATTGGCATGACATGTAGGAAATGAGAGAACAGATTTCCTGGAGCTGGTGGAGTGCGGAGGAAATCCAGCTCCTCCAAGGAAGAGTGCAGTGTGTTGCCCTACACTTAGCATCCAGAGGGTGACTGGGAAACTTTTCCGGGCCTGGATGTTTCCTGGCAGGCCAGGGGAGCCTGGCCGGTCCCGGTGTTCTTGCAGGGAATCGGGTGCCCACGCGAGGTCCTGGTGCCCTGAAAAGCTTACTAACGTTAAAAGAAAGCAGACCTAAAATTAAGCCTCAAGTTCTCTGCTCCAAGCTTCCGCTTCGGCAGGCTATTCAAGGCTTTAACTTGAGGAAAGGACTCCCGTCAAGTTTCCTTTTAGCTCTAGAGCGTCTCAGGAGGAGCTCCCACCCAGGCTATGAAAGCACCCTGTTGATTTAGAGAAAACTCTTTCCCTTCCCAGTACACTGCCTACAGTGACAGGGACCCGTGCAAAACACTCTTATTTAGGTAGCTTCAAGGCAGCCAGAATGGAGCATTCAATATGGAAAAGCAAGCCTTGTGCCATAAATTCCCCGTTTCCAGTGAACACGCAGCCTACCTCCTTGAGATTTTACCAAGTAAATATACACTCTAGCTCCACACTGGTCCCTTCCTTGAATAAAGTTGGTTTGGCAGGGAGTTCTGCGTCTAGCCAACGGCGTCCACCAAGGAGCGATCTAGGTTCGCTATCGGGGCTTAGCTTCTTCTACAACCCTGCACTGGAAGAGCAAGAACTGGGCTTTGGTTACAGCAGGAACGCAAGCCGACTCTCTCCTGTAAATATGGGGTCTTAAGGTATGACACTCTAGAAGGAATGCGAAGCAGTTTTGGTTTCTCAGTGCCGCTCAGCCTAGGGCAATGAGGCAGATTTCCATGACATGTAGGATGTAAGAGAACAGATTTCCTGGAGCTGTTGGAGTGCGGAGGAAACCTAGGTCTCCCAAGGAAGAGTGCAGTGTGTTGCCCTACACTCAGCATACACAGAGTGACTGGGAAAGGTTTCCGGGCCTGGATGTTCCTTAGCAGCCCAGGGGAGCCTGCCGGAACTCTGTGTTCTAGTAGGGAATAGGGTGCCCACGCGAGGTCCTGGTGCCCTGAAAAGCTTACTAACGTTAAAAGAAAGCAGACCTAAATTTAAGCCTCAAGGACTCTGCTCCAAGCTTCCGCTTCGGCAGGCTATTCAAGGCTTTACCTTGAGGAAGGGACTCCCGTCAAGTTTCCTTTTAGCTCTAGAGCGTCTCAGGAGGAGCTCCCACCCAGGCTATGAAAGCACCCTGTTGATGGAGAGAACACTCGTTCCCTTCCCAGAGCCCTGCCTACTGCGACTAGACACCCGTCCTAAAACTGTTATTTAGGTAGTGTTAAGGCAACATGAATGGAGCATTCAAAATGGGAAAGCAAGGCCTGTGCCATCAGGTCCCTGTTTCCAGCGAACACGCAGCCTACCTCCTTGTGCTTTCTACCAGGTAAATACACACTCTAGCTAAACCCTGGTCCCTTCCCTGAATAACGTTTTCTTGGCACGGAGTTCTCCGTGTAGCCAACTGCCTCTCCCAAGGAAGGCTCTAGGTACGCTATCGGGGCTTAGCTTCTTCTAAAACCCTGCAGTGTAAGACGTAGAACTGTGCTTTGCTTACAGCTGGAAAGCAAGCCGACTTTCTCCTGTAAGTATGGGGTGTTAAGGTATGACACTGTAGAAGGAATGCGAAGCAGTTTTGGTTTCTCAGTGCCGCTCAGCCTAGGGCAATGAGGCGAGATATGCATGACATGTGGGATGTAAGAGAACAGATGTCCTGGAGCCTTTGGAGTGCTGATTAAACCTAGGTCTCCCAAGGAAGAGTGCAGTGTGTTGCCCTACACTCAGCATACGCAGAGTGACTGGGAAAGGTTTCCGGGCCTGGATGTTTCTTAGCAGCCTAGTGGAGGCTGCCGGTACTAGGTGTTCTTGCAGGGAATAGGGAGCCCACGCGAGGTCCTCGGTGTCCTGAAAGCTTACTAACCTTAAAAGAAAACAAACCTAAAGCTAATGCTTCAAGGACTCTGCTCCAAGCTTCCGCTTTGGTAGGCTATTCAAGGCTTTATCTTGGGGAAGGGACTCACGTCACGTTTCCTTTTAGCTCTAGAGCGTCTCAGGAGGAGCTCCCACCCAGGCTATGAAAGCACCCTGTTGATCTAGAGAACACTCGTTCCCTTCCCAGAGCCCTGCCTACAGTGTCTAAAGGCCTGTCCTAAAACTGTAATTTAGGTAGCTTCAAGGCAGCAGGAGTGGTGCATTCAAAATGGGAAAGCAAGCCTTGTGCCATCAGGTGACCGTTTCCAGCGAAAACGCAGCCTACCTCCTTGTGATTTCTACCAAGTAAATATACACTCTAGCTACACACTGGCCCCTTCCTTAATAAAGTTGGTTTGGCACGGAGTTCTGCGTGTAGCCACGGCCTCCCCAAAGGAGCGCTCTAGGTACGCTATCGGGGCTTAGCCTCTTCTAAAACCCTGCAGTGTAGGAGGAAGAACTGTGCTTTGGTACCAGCAGGAACGCAAGCCGACTTTCTCCTGTAAGTATGGCCTCTTAAGGTATGACTTTGTAGAAGGAATGCGAAGCAGTTTTGGTTTCTCAGTGCCGATCAGCTTAGGGCAATGAGGCAGATTGGCATGACATGTAGGAAATGAGAGAACAGATTTCCTGGAGCTGGTGGAGTGCGGAGGAAATCCAGCTCCTCCAAGGAAGAGTGCAGTGTGTTGCCCTACACTTAGCATCCAGAGGGTGACTGGGAAACTTTTCCGGGCCTGGATGTTTCCTGGCAGGCCAGGGGAGCCTGGCCGGTCCCGGTGTTCTTGCAGGGAATAGGGTGCCCACGCGAGGTCCTGGTGCCCTGAAAAGCTTACTAACGTTAAAAGAAAGCAGACCTAAAATTAAGCCTCAAGTTCTCTGCTCCAAGCTTCCGCTTCGGCAGGCTATTCAAGGCTTTAACTTGAGGAAGGGACTCCCGTCAAGTTTCCTTTTAGCTCTAGAGCGTCTCAGGAGGAGCTCCCACCCAGGCTATGAAAGCACCCTGTTGATTTAGAGAAAACTCTTTCCCTTCCCAGTACACTGCCTACAGTGACAGGGACCCGTGCAAAACACTCTTATTTAGGTAGCTTCAAGGCAGCCAGAATGGAGCATTCAATATGGAAAAGCAAGCCTTGTGCCATAAATTCCCCGTTTCCAGTGAACACGCAGCCTACCTCCTTGAGATTTTACCAAGTAAATATACACTCTAGCTCCACACTGGTCCCTTCCTTGAATAAAGTTGGTTTGGCAGGGAGTTCTGCGTCTAGCCAACGGCGTCCACCAAGGAGCGATCTAGGTTCGCTATCGGGGCTTAGCTTCTTCTACAACCCTGCACTGGAAGAGCAAGAACTGGGCTTTGGTTACAGCAGGAACGCAAGCCGACTCTCTCCTGTAAATATGGGGTCTTAAGGTATGACACTCTAGAAGGAATGCGAAGCAGTTTTGGTTTCTCAGTGCCGCTCAGCCTAGGGCAATGAGGCAGATTTCCATGACATGTAGGATGTAAGAGAACAGATTTCCTGGAGCTGTTGGAGTGCGGAGGAAACCTAGGTCTCCCAAGGAAGAGTGCAGTGTGTTGCCCTACACTCAGCATACACAGAGTGACTGGGAAAGGTTTCCGGGCCTGGATGTTCCTTAGCAGCCCAGGGGAGCCTGCCGGAACTCTGTGTTCTAGTAGGGAATAGGGTGCCCACGCGAGGTCCTGGTGCCCTGAAAAGCTTACTAACGTTAAAAGAAAGCAGACCTAAATTTAAGCCTCAAGGACTCTGCTCCAAGCTTCCGCTTCGGCAGGCTATTCAAGGCTTTACCTTGAGGAAGGGACTCCCGTCAAGTTTCCTTTTAGCTCTAGAGCGTCTCAGGAGGAGCTCCCACCCAGGCTATGAAAGCACCCTGTTGATGGAGAGAACACTCGTTCCCTTCCCAGAGCCCTGCCTACTGCGACTAGACACCCGTCCTAAAACTGTTATTTAGGTAGTGTTAAGGCAACATGAATGGAGCATTCAAAATGGGAAAGCAAGGCCTGTGCCATCAGGTCCCTGTTTCCAGCGAACACGCAGCCTACCTCCTTGTGCTTTCTACCAGGTAAATACACACTCTAGCTAAACCCTGGTCCCTTCCCTGAATAACGTTTTCTTGGCACGGAGTTCTCCGTGTAGCCAACTGCCTCTCCCAAGGAAGGCTCTAGGTACGCTATCGGGGCTTAGCTTCTTCTAAAACCCTGCAGTGTAAGACGTAGAACTGTGCTTTGCTTACAGCTGGAAAGCAAGCCGACTTTCTCCTGTAAGTATGGGGTGTTAAGGTATGACACTGTAGAAGGAATGCGAAGCAGTTTTGGTTTCTCAGTGCCGCTCAGCCTAGGGCAATGAGGCGAGATATGCATGACATGTGGGATGTAAGAGAACAGATGTCCTGGAGCCTTTGGAGTGCTGATTAAACCTAGGTCTCCCAAGGAAGAGTGCAGTGTGTTGCCCTACACTCAGCATACGCAGAGTGACTGGGAAAGGTTTCCGGGCCTGGATGTTTCTTAGCAGCCTAGTGGAGGCTGCCGGTACTAGGTGTTCTTGCAGGGAATAGGGAGCCCACGCGAGGTCCTCGGTGTCCTGAAAGCTTACTAACCTTAAAAGAAAACAAACCTAAAGCTAATGCTTCAAGGACTCTGCTCCAAGCTTCCGCTTCGGTAGGCTATTCAAGGCTTTACCTTGGGGAAGGGACTCACGTCACGTTTCCTTTTAGCTCTAGAGCGTCTCAGGAGGAGCTCCCACCCAGGCTATGAAAGCACCCTGTTGATCTAGAGAACACTCGTTCCCTTCCCAGAGCCCTGCCTACAGTGTCTAAAGGCCTGTCCTAAAACTGTAATTTAGGTAGCTTCAAGGCAGCAGGAGTGGTGCATTCAAAATGGGAAAGCAAGCCTTGTGCCATCAGGTGACCGTTTCCAGCGAAAACGCAGCCTACCTCCTTGTGATTTCTACCAAGTAAATATACACTCTAGCTACACACTGGCCCCTTCCTTAATAAAGTTGGTTTGGCACGGAGTTCTGCGTGTAGCCACGGCCTCCCCAAAGGAGCGCTCTAGGTACGCTATCGGGGCTTAGCCTCTTCTAAAACCCTGCAGTGTAGGAGGAAGAACTGTGCTTTGGTACCAGCAGGAACGCAAGCCGACTTTCTCCTGTAAGTATGGCATCTTAAGGTATGACTTTGTAGAAGGAATGCGAAGCAGTTTTGGTTTCTCAGTGCCGATCAGCTTAGGGCAATGAGGCAGATTGGCATGACATGTAGGAAATGAGAGAACAGATTTCCTGGAGCTGGTGGAGTGCGGAGGAAATCCAGCTCCTCCAAGGAAGAGTGCAGTGTGTTGCCCTACACTTAGCATCCAGAGGGTGACTGGGAAACTTTTCCGGGCCTGGATGTTTCCTGGCAGGCCAGGGGAGCCTGGCCGGTCCCGGTGTTCTTGCAGGGAATCGGGTGCCCACGCGAGGTCCTGGTGCCCTGAAAAGCTTACTAACGTTAAAAGAAAGCAGACCTAAAATTAAGCCTCAAGTTCTCTGCTCCAAGCTTCCGCTTCGGCAGGCTATTCAAGGCTTTAACTTGAGGAAAGGACTCCCGTCAAGTTTCCTTTTAGCTCTAGAGCGTCTCAGGAGGAGCTCCCACCCAGGCTATGAAAGCACCCTGTTGATTTAGAGAAAACTCTTTCCCTTCCCAGTACACTGCCTACAGTGACAGGGACCCGTGCAAAACACTCTTATTTAGGTAGCTTCAAGGCAGCCAGAATGGAGCATTCAATATGGAAAAGCAAGCCTTGTGCCATAAATTCCCCGTTTCCAGTGAACACGCAGCCTACCTCCTTGAGATTTTACCAAGTAAATATACACTCTAGCTCCACACTGGTCCCTTCCTTGAATAAAGTTGGTTTGGCAGGGAGTTCTGCGTCTAGCCAACGGCGTCCACCAAGGAGCGATCTAGGTTCGCTATCGGGGCTTAGCTTCTTCTACAACCCTGCACTGGAAGAGCAAGAACTGGGCTTTGGTTACAGCAGGAACGCAAGCCGACTCTCTCCTGTAAATATGGGGTCTTAAGGTATGACACTCTAGAAGGAATGCGAAGCAGTTTTGGTTTCTCAGTGCCGCTCAGCCTAGGGCAATGAGGCAGATTTCCATGACATGTAGGATGTAAGAGAACAGATTTCCTGGAGCTGTTGGAGTGCGGAGGAAACCTAGGTCTCCCAAGGAAGAGTGCAGTGTGTTGCCCTACACTCAGCATACACAGAGTGACTGGGAAAGGTTTCCGGGCCTGGATGTTCCTTAGCAGCCCAGGGGAGCCTGCCGGAACTCTGTGTTCTAGTAGGGAATAGGGTGCCCACGCGAGGTCCTGGTGCCCTGAAAAGCTTACTAACGTTAAAAGAAAGCAGACCTAAATTTAAGCCTCAAGGACTCTGCTCCAAGCTTCTGCTTCGGCAGGCTATTCAAGGCTTTACCTTGAGGAAGGGACTCCCGTCAAGTTTCCTTTTAGCTCTAGAGCGTCTCAGGAGGAGCTCCCACCCAGGCTATGAAAGCACCCTGTTGATGGAGAGAACACTCGTTCCCTTCCCAGAGCCCTGCCTACTGCGACTAGACACCCGTCCTAAAACTGTTATTTAGGTAGTGTTAAGGCAACATGAATGGAGCATTCAAAATGGGAAAGCAAGGCCTGTGCCATCAGGTCCCTGTTTCCAGCGAACACGCAGCCTACCTCCTTGTGCTTTCTACCAGGTAAATACACACTCTAGCTAAACCCTGGTCCCTTCCCTGAATAACGTTTTCTTGGCACGGAGTTCTCCGTGTAGCCAACTGCCTCTCCCAAGGAAGGCTCTAGGTACGCTATCGGGGCTTAGCTTCTTCTAAAACCCTGCAGTGTAAGACGTAGAACTGTGCTTTGCTTACAGCTGGAAAGCAAGCCGACTTTCTCCTGTAAGTATGGGGTGTTAAGGTATGACACTGTAGAAGGAATGCGAAGCAGTTTTGGTTTCTCAGTGCCGCTCAGCCTAGGGCAATGAGGCGAGATATGCATGACATGTGGGATGTAAGAGAACAGATGTCCTGGAGCCTTTGGAGTGCTGATTAAACCTAGGTCTCCCAAGGAAGAGTGCAGTGTGTTGCCCTACACTCAGCATACGCAGAGTGACTGGGAAAGGTTTCCGGGCCTGGATGTTTCTTAGCAGCCTAGTGGAGGCTGCCGGTACTAGGTGTTCTTGCAGGGAATAGGGAGCCCACGCGAGGTCCTCGGTGTCCTGAAAGCTTACTAACCTTAAAAGAAAACAAACCTAAAGCTAATGCTTCAAGGACTCTGCTCCAAGCTTCCGCTTCGGTAGGCTATTCAAGGCTTTACCTTGGGGAAGGGACTCACGTCACGTTTCCTTTTAGCTCTAGAGCGTCTCAGGAGGAGCTCCCACCCAGGCTATGAAAGCACCCTGTTGATCTAGAGAACACTCGTTCCCTTCCCAGAGCCCTGCCTACAGTGTCTAAAGGCCTGTCCTAAAACTGTAATTTAGGTAGCTTCAAGGCAGCAGGAGTGGTGCATTCAAAATGGGAAAGCAAGCCTTGTGCCATCAGGTGACCGTTTCCAGCGAAAACGCAGCCTACCTCCTTGTGATTTCTACCAAGTAAATATACACTCTAGCTACACACTGGCCCCTTCCTTAATAAAGTTGGTTTGGCACGGAGTTCTGCGTGTAGCCACGGCCTCCCCAAAGGAGCGCTCTAGGTACGCTATCGGGGCTTAGCCTCTTCTAAAACCCTGCAGTGTAGGAGGAAGAACTGTGCTTTGGTACCAGCAGGAACGCAAGCCGACTTTCTCCTGTAAGTATGGCATCTTAAGGTATGACTTTGTAGAAGGAATGCGAAGCAGTTTTGGTTTCTCAGTGCCGATCAGCTTAGGGCAATGAGGCAGATTGGCATGACATGTAGGAAATGAGAGAACAGATTTCCTGGAGCTGGTGGAGTGCGGAGGAAATCCAGCTCCTCCAAGGAAGAGTGCAGTGTGTTGCCCTACACTTAGCATCCAGAGGGTGACTGGGAAACTTTTCCGGGCCTGGATGTTTCCTGGCAGGCCAGGGGAGCCTGGCCGGTCCCGGTGTTCTTGCAGGGAATCGGGTGCCCACGCGAGGTCCTGGTGCCCTGAAAAGCTTACTAACGTTAAAAGAAAGCAGACCTAAAATTAAGCCTCAAGTTCTCTGCTCCAAGCTTCCGCTTCGGCAGGCTATTCAAGGCTTTAACTTGAGGAAAGGACTCCCGTCAAGTTTCCTTTTAGCTCTAGAGCGTCTCAGGAGGAGCTCCCACCCAGGCTATGAAAGCACCCTGTTGATTTAGAGAAAACTCTTTCCCTTCCCAGTACACTGCCTACAGTGACAGGGACCCGTGCAAAACACTCTTATTTAGGTAGCTTCAAGGCAGCCAGAATGGAGCATTCAATATGGAAAAGCAAGCCTTGTGCCATAAATTCCCCGTTTCCAGTGAACACGCAGCCTACCTCCTTGAGATTTTACCAAGTAAATATACACTCTAGCTCCACACTGGTCCCTTCCTTGAATAAAGTTGGTTTGGCAGGGAGTTCTGCGTCTAGCCAACGGCGTCCACCAAGGAGCGATCTAGGTTCGCTATCGGGGCTTAGCTTCTTCTACAACCCTGCACTGGAAGAGCAAGAACTGGGCTTTGGTTACAGCAGGAACGCAAGCCGACTCTCTCCTGTAAATATGGGGTCTTAAGGTATGACACTCTAGAAGGAATGCGAAGCAGTTTTGGTTTCTCAGTGCCGCTCAGCCTAGGGCAATGAGGCAGATTTCCATGACATGTAGGATGTAAGAGAACAGATTTCCTGGAGCTGTTGGAGTGCGGAGGAAACCTAGGTCTCCCAAGGAAGAGTGCAGTGTGTTGCCCTACACTCAGCATACACAGAGTGACTGGGAAAGGTTTCCGGGCCTGGATGTTCCTTAGCAGCCCAGGGGAGCCTGCCGGAACTCTGTGTTCTAGTAGGGAATAGGGTGCCCACGCGAGGTCCTGGTGCCCTGAAAAGCTTACTAACGTTAAAAGAAAGCAGACCTAAATTTAAGCCTCAAGGACTCTGCTCCAAGCTTCCGCTTCGGCAGGCTATTCAAGGCTTTACCTTGAGGAAGGGACTCCCGTCAAGTTTCCTTTTAGCTCTAGAGCGTCTCAGGAGGAGCTCCCACCCAGGCTATGAAAGCACCCTGTTGATGGAGAGAACACTCGTTCCCTTCCCAGAGCCCTGCCTACTGCGACTAGACACCCGTCCTAAAACTGTTATTTAGGTAGTGTTAAGGCAACATGAATGGAGCATTCAAAATGGGAAAGCAAGGCCTGTGCCATCAGGTCCCTGTTTCCAGCGAACACGCAGCCTACCTCCTTGTGCTTTCTACCAGGTAAATACACACTCTAGCTAAACCCTGGTCCCTTCCCTGAATAACGTTTTCTTGGCACGGAGTTCTCCGTGTAGCCAACTGCCTCTCCCAAGGAAGGCTCTAGGTACGCTATCGGGGCTTAGCTTCTTCTAAAACCCTGCAGTGTAAGACGTAGAACTGTGCTTTGCTTACAGCTGGAAAGCAAGCCGACTTTCTCCTGTAAGTATGGGGTGTTAAGGTATGACACTGTAGAAGGAATGCGAAGCAGTTTTGGTTTCTCAGTGCCGCTCAGCCTAGGGCAATGAGGCGAGATATGCATGACATGTGGGATGTAAGAGAACAGATGTCCTGGAGCCTTTGGAGTGCTGATTAAACCTAGGTCTCCCAAGGAAGAGTGCAGTGTGTTGCCCTACACTCAGCATACGCAGAGTGACTGGGAAAGGTTTCCGGGCCTGGATGTTTCTTAGCAGCCTAGTGGAGGCTGCCGGTACTAGGTGTTCTTGCAGGGAATAGGGAGCCCACGCGAGGTCCTCGGTGTCCTGAAAGCTTACTAACCTTAAAAGAAAACAAACCTAAAGCTAATGCTTCAAGGACTCTGCTCCAAGCTTCCGCTTCGGTAGGCTATTCAAGGCTTTACCTTGGGGAAGGGACTCACGTCACGTTTCCTTTTAGCTCTAGAGCGTCTCAGGAGGAGCTCCCACCCAGGCTATGAAAGCACCCTGTTGATCTAGAGAACACTCGTTCCCTTCCCAGAGCCCTGCCTACAGTGTCTAAAGGCCTGTCCTAAAACTGTAATTTAGGTAGCTTCAAGGCAGCAGGAGTGGTGCATTCAAAATGGGAAAGCAAGCCTTGTGCCATCAGGTGACCGTTTCCAGCGAAAACGCAGCCTACCTCCTTGTGATTTCTACCAAGTAAATATACACTCTAGCTACACACTGGCCCCTTCCTTAATAAAGTTGGTTTGGCACGGAGTTCTGCGTGTAGCCACGGCCTCCCCAAAGGAGCGCTCTAGGTACGCTATCGGGGCTTAGCCTCTTCTAAAACCCTGCAGTGTAGGAGGAAGAACTGTGCTTTGGTACCAGCAGGAACGCAAGCCGACTTTCTCCTGTAAGTATGGCATCTTAAGGTATGACTTTGTAGAAGGAATGCGAAGCAGTTTTGGTTTCTCAGTGCCGATCAGCTTAGGGCAATGAGGCAGATTGGCATGACATGTAGGAAATGAGAGAACAGATTTCCTGGAGCTGGTGGAGTGCGGAGGAAATCCAGCTCCTCCAAGGAAGAGTGCAGTGTGTTGCCCTACACTTAGCATCCAGAGGGTGACTGGGAAACTTTTCCGGGCCTGGATGTTTCCTGGCAGGCCAGGGGAGCCTGGCCGGTCCCGGTGTTCTTGCAGGGAATCGGGTGCCCACGCGAGGTCCTGGTGCCCTGAAAAGCTTACTAACGTTAAAAGAAAGCAGACCTAAAATTAAGCCTCAAGTTCTCTGCTCCAAGCTTCCGCTTCGGCAGGCTATTCAAGGCTTTAACTTGAGGAAAGGACTCCCGTCAAGTTTCCTTTTAGCTCTAGAGCGTCTCAGGAGGAGCTCCCACCCAGGCTATGAAAGCACCCTGTTGATTTAGAGAAAACTCTTTCCCTTCCCAGTACACTGCCTACAGTGACAGGGACCCGTGCAAAACACTCTTATTTAGGTAGCTTCAAGGCAGCCAGAATGGAGCATTCAATATGGAAAAGCAAGCCTTGTGCCATAAATTCCCCGTTTCCAGTGAACACGCAGCCTACCTCCTTGAGATTTTACCAAGTAAATATACACTCTAGCTCCACACTGGTCCCTTCCTTGAATAAAGTTGGTTTGGCAGGGAGTTCTGCGTCTAGCCAACGGCGTCCACCAAGGAGCGATCTAGGTTCGCTATCGGGGCTTAGCTTCTTCTACAACCCTGCACTGGAAGAGCAAGAACTGGGCTTTGGTTACAGCAGGAACGCAAGCCGACTCTCTCCTGTAAATATGGGGTCTTAAGGTATGACACTCTAGAAGGAATGCGAAGCAGTTTTGGTTTCTCAGTGCCGCTCAGCCTAGGGCAATGAGGCAGATTTCCATGACATGTAGGATGTAAGAGAACAGATTTCCTGGAGCTGTTGGAGTGCGGAGGAAACCTAGGTCTCCCAAGGAAGAGTGCAGTGTGTTGCCCTACACTCAGCATACACAGAGTGACTGGGAAAGGTTTCCGGGCCTGGATGTTCCTTAGCAGCCCAGGGGAGCCTGCCGGAACTCTGTGTTCTAGTAGGGAATAGGGTGCCCACGCGAGGTCCTGGTGCCCTGAAAAGCTTACTAACGTTAAAAGAAAGCAGACCTAAATTTAAGCCTCAAGGACTCTGCTCCAAGCTTCCGCTTCGGCAGGCTATTCAAGGCTTTACCTTGAGGAAGGGACTCCCGTCAAGTTTCCTTTTAGCTCTAGAGCGTCTCAGGAGGAGCTCCCACCCAGGCTATGAAAGCACCCTGTTGATGGAGAGAACACTCGTTCCCTTCCCAGAGCCCTGCCTACTGCGACTAGACACCCGTCCTAAAACTGTTATTTAGGTAGTGTTAAGGCAACATGAATGGAGCATTCAAAATGGGAAAGCAAGGCCTGTGCCATCAGGTCCCTGTTTCCAGCGAACACGCAGCCTACCTCCTTGTGCTTTCTACCAGGTAAATACACACTCTAGCTAAACCCTGGTCCCTTCCCTGAATAACGTTTTCTTGGCACGGAGTTCTCCGTGTAGCCAACTGCCTCTCCCAAGGAAGGCTCTAGGTACGCTATCGGGGCTTAGCTTCTTCTAAAACCCTGCAGTGTAAGACGTAGAACTGTGCTTTGCTTACAGCTGGAAAGCAAGCCGACTTTCTCCTGTAAGTATGGGGTGTTAAGGTATGACACTGTAGAAGGAATGCGAAGCAGTTTTGGTTTCTCAGTGCCGCTCAGCCTAGGGCAATGAGGCGAGATATGCATGACATGTGGGATGTAAGAGAACAGATGTCCTGGAGCCTTTGGAGTGCTGATTAAACCTAGGTCTCCCAAGGAAGAGTGCAGTGTGTTGCCCTACACTCAGCATACGCAGAGTGACTGGGAAAGGTTTCCGGGCCTGGATGTTTCTTAGCAGCCTAGTGGAGGCTGCCGGTACTAGGTGTTCTTGCAGGGAATAGGGAGCCCACGCGAGGTCCTCGGTGTCCTGAAAGCTTACTAACCTTAAAAGAAAACAAACCTAAAGTTAATGCTTCAAGGACTCTGCTCCAAGCTTCCGCTTTGGTAGGCTATTCAAGGCTTTATCTTGGGGAAGGGACTCACGTCACGTTTCCTTTTAGCTCTAGAGCGTCTCAGGAGGAGCTCCCACCCAGGCTATGAAAGCACCCTGTTGATCTAGAGAACACTCGTTCCCTTCCCAGAGCCCTGCCTACAGTGTCTAAAGGCCTGTCCTAAAACTGTAATTTAGGTAGCTTCAAGGCAGCAGGAGTGGTGCATTCAAAATGGGAAAGCAAGCCTTGTGCCATCAGGTGACCGTTTCCAGCGAAAACGCAGCCTACCTCCTTGTGATTTCTACCAAGTAAATATACACTCTAGCTACACACTGGCCCCTTCCTTAATAAAGTTGGTTTGGCACGGAGTTCTGCGTGTAGCCACGGCCTCCCCAAAGGAGCGCTCTAGGTACGCTATCGGGGCTTAGCCTCTTCTAAAACCCTGCAGTGTAGGAGGAAGAACTGTGCTTTGGTACCAGCAGGAACGCAAGCCGACTTTCTCCTGTAAGTATGGCATCTTAAGGTATGACTTTGTAGAAGGAATGCGAAGCAGTTTTGGTTTCTCAGTGCCGATCAGCTTAGGGCAATGAGGCAGATTGGCATGACATGTAGGAAATGAGAGAACAGATTTCCTGGAGCTGGTGGAGTGCGGAGGAAATCCAGCTCCTCCAAGGAAGAGTGCAGTGTGTTGCCCTACACTTAGCATCCAGAGGGTGACTGGGAAACTTTTCCGGGCCTGGATGTTTCCTGGCAGGCCAGGGGAGCCTGGCCGGTCCCGGTGTTCTTGCAGGGAATAGGGTGCCCACGCGAGGTCCTGGTGCCCTGAAAAGCTTACTAACGTTAAAAGAAAGCAGACCTAAAATTAAGCCTCAAGTTCTCTGCTCCAAGCTTCCGCTTCGGCAGGCTATTCAAGGCTTTAACTTGAGGAAGGGACTCCCGTCAAGTTTCCTTTTAGCTCTAGAGCGTCTCAGGAGGAGCTCCCACCCAGGCTATGAAAGCACCCTGTTGATTTAGAGAAAACTCTTTCCCTTCCCAGTACACTGCCTACAGTGACAGGGACCCGTGCAAAACACTCTTATTTAGGTAGCTTCAAGGCAGCCAGAATGGAGCATTCAATATGGAAAAGCAAGCCTTGTGCCATAAATTCCCCGTTTCCAGTGAACACGCAGCCTACCTCCTTGAGATTTTACCAAGTAAATATACACTCTAGCTCCACACTGGTCCCTTCCTTGAATAAAGTTGGTTTGGCAGGGAGTTCTGCGTCTAGCCAACGGCGTCCACCAAGGAGCGATCTAGGTTCGCTATCGGGGCTTAGCTTCTTCTACAACCCTGCACTGGAAGAGCAAGAACTGGGCTTTGGTTACAGCAGGAACGCAAGCCGACTCTCTCCTGTAAATATGGGGTCTTAAGGTATGACACTCTAGAAGGAATGCGAAGCAGTTTTGGTTTCTCAGTGCCGCTCAGCCTAGGGCAATGAGGCAGATTTCCATGACATGTAGGATGTAAGAGAACAGATTTCCTGGAGCTGTTGGAGTGCGGAGGAAACCTAGGTCTCCCAAGGAAGAGTGCAGTGTGTTGCCCTACACTCAGCATACACGGAGTGACTGGGAAAGGTTTCCGGGCCTGGATGTTCCTTAGCAGCCCAGGGGAGCCTGCCGGAACTCTGTGTTCTAGTAGGGAATAGGGTGCCCACGCGAGGTCCTGGTGCCCTGAAAAGCTTACTAACGTTAAAAGAAAGCAGACCTAAATTTAAGCCTCAAGGACTCTGCTCCAAGCTTCCGCTTCGGCAGGCTATTCAAGGCTTTACCTTGAGGAAGGGACTCCCGTCAAGTTTCCTTTTAGCTCTAGAGCGTCTCAGGAGGAGCTCCCACCCAGGCTATGAAAGCACCCTGTTGATGGAGAGAACACTCGTTCCCTTCCCAGAGCCCTGCCTACTGCGACTAGACACCCGTCCTAAAACTGTTATTTAGGTAGTGTTAAGGCAACATGAATGGAGCATTCAAAATGGGAAAGCAAGGCCTGTGCCATCAGGTCCCTGTTTCCAGCGAACACGCAGCCTACCTCCTTGTGCTTTCTACCAGGTAAATACACACTCTAGCTAAACCCTGGTCCCTTCCCTGAATAACGTTTTCTTGGCACGGAGTTCTCCGTGTAGCCAACTGCCTCTCCCAAGGAAGGCTCTAGGTACGCTATCGGGGCTTAGCTTCTTCTAAAACCCTGCAGTGTAAGACGTAGAACTGTGCTTTGCTTACAGCTGGAAAGCAAGCCGACTTTCTCCTGTAAGTATGGGGTGTTAAGGTATGACACTGTAGAAGGAATGCGAAGCAGTTTTGGTTTCTCAGTGCCGCTCAGCCTAGGGCAATGAGGCGAGATATGCATGACATGTGGGATGTAAGAGAACAGATGTCCTGGAGCCTTTGGAGTGCTGATTAAACCTAGGTCTCCCAAGGAAGAGTGCAGTGTGTTGCCCTACACTCAGCATACGCAGAGTGACTGGGAAAGGTTTCCGGGCCTGGATGTTTCTTAGCAGCCTAGTGGAGGCTGCCGGTACTAGGTGTTCTTGCAGGGAATAGGGAGCCCACGCGAGGTCCTCGGTGTCCTGAAAGCTTACTAACCTTAAAAGAAAACAAACCTAAAGCTAATGCTTCAAGGACTCTGCTCCAAGCTTCCGCTTCGGTAGGCTATTCAAGGCTTTACCTTGGGGAAGGGACTCACGTCACGTTTCCTTTTAGCTCTAGAGCGTCTCAGGAGGAGCTCCCACCCAGGCTATGAAAGCACCCTGTTGATCTAGAGAACACTCGTTCCCTTCCCAGAGCCCTGCCTACAGTGTCTAAAGGCCTGTCCTAAAACTGTAATTTAGGTAGCTTCAAGGCAGCAGGAGTGGTGCATTCAAAATGGGAAAGCAAGCCTTGTGCCATCAGGTGACCGTTTCCAGCGAAAACGCAGCCTACCTCCTTGTGATTTCTACCAAGTAAATATACACTCTAGCTACACACTGGCCCCTTCCTTAATAAAGTTGGTTTGGCACGGAGTTCTGCGTGTAGCCACGGCCTCCCCAAAGGAGCGCTCTAGGTACGCTATCGGGGCTTAGCCTCTTCTAAAACCCTGCAGTGTAGGAGGAAGAACTGTGCTTTGGTACCAGCAGGAACGCAAGCCGACTTTCTCCTGTAAGTATGGCATCTTAAGGTATGACTTTGTAGAAGGAATGCGAAGCAGTTTTGGTTTCTCAGTGCCGATCAGCTTAGGGCAATGAGGCAGATTGGCATGACATGTAGGAAATGAGAGAACAGATTTCCTGGAGCTGGTGGAGTGCGGAGGAAATCCAGCTCCTCCAAGGAAGAGTGCAGTGTGTTGCCCTACACTTAGCATCCAGAGGGTGACTGGGAAACTTTTCCGGGCCTGGATGTTTCCTGGCAGGCCAGGGGAGCCTGGCCGGTCCCGGTGTTCTTGCAGGGAATCGGGTGCCCACGCGAGGTCCTGGTGCCCTGAAAAGCTTACTAACGTTAAAAGAAAGCAGACCTAAAATTAAGCCTCAAGTTCTCTGCTCCAAGCTTCCGCTTCGGCAGGCTATTCAAGGCTTTAACTTGAGGAAAGGACTCCCGTCAAGTTTCCTTTTAGCTCTAGAGCGTCTCAGGAGGAGCTCCCACCCAGGCTATGAAAGCACCCTGTTGATTTAGAGAAAACTCTTTCCCTTCCCAGTACACTGCCTACAGTGACAGGGACCCGTGCAAAACACTCTTATTTAGGTAGCTTCAAGGCAGCCAGAATGGAGCATTCAATATGGAAAAGCAAGCCTTGTGCCATAAATTCCCCGTTTCCAGTGAACACGCAGCCTACCTCCTTGAGATTTTACCAAGTAAATATACACTCTAGCTCCACACTGGTCCCTTCCTTGAATAAAGTTGGTTTGGCAGGGAGTTCTGCGTCTAGCCAACGGCGTCCACCAAGGAGCGATCTAGGTTCGCTATCGGGGCTTAGCTTCTTCTACAACCCTGCACTGGAAGAGCAAGAACTGGGCTTTGGTTACAGCAGGAACGCAAGCCGACTCTCTCCTGTAAATATGGGGTCTTAAGGTATGACACTCTAGAAGGAATGCGAAGCAGTTTTGGTTTCTCAGTGCCGCTCAGCCTAGGGCAATGAGGCAGATTTCCATGACATGTAGGATGTAAGAGAACAGATTTCCTGGAGCTGTTGGAGTGCGGAGGAAACCTAGGTCTCCCAAGGAAGAGTGCAGTGTGTTGCCCTACACTCAGCATACACAGAGTGACTGGGAAAGGTTTCCGGGCCTGGATGTTCCTTAGCAGCCCAGGGGAGCCTGCCGGAACTCTGTGTTCTAGTAGGGAATAGGGTGCCCACGCGAGGTCCTGGTGCCCTGAAAAGCTTACTAACGTTAAAAGAAAGCAGACCTAAATTTAAGCCTCAAGGACTCTGCTCCAAGCTTCCGCTTCGGCAGGCTATTCAAGGCTTTACCTTGAGGAAGGGACTCCCGTCAAGTTTCCTTTTAGCTCTAGAGCGTCTCAGGAGGAGCTCCCACCCAGGCTATGAAAGCACCCTGTTGATGGAGAGAACACTCGTTCCCTTCCCAGAGCCCTGCCTACTGCGACTAGACACCCGTCCTAAAACTGTTATTTAGGTAGTGTTAAGGCAACATGAATGGAGCATTCAAAATGGGAAAGCAAGGCCTGTGCCATCAGGTCCCTGTTTCCAGCGAACACGCAGCCTACCTCCTTGTGCTTTCTACCAGGTAAATACACACTCTAGCTAAACCCTGGTCCCTTCCCTGAATAACGTTTTCTTGGCACGGAGTTCTCCGTGTAGCCAACTGCCTCTCCCAAGGAAGGCTCTAGGTACGCTATCGGGGCTTAGCTTCTTCTAAAACCCTGCAGTGTAAGACGTAGAACTGTGCTTTGCTTACAGCTGGAAAGCAAGCCGACTTTCTCCTGTAAGTATGGGGTGTTAAGGTATGACACTGTAGAAGGAATGCGAAGCAGTTTTGGTTTCTCAGTGCCGCTCAGCCTAGGGCAATGAGGCGAGATATGCATGACATGTGGGATGTAAGAGAACAGATGTCCTGGAGCCTTTGGAGTGCTGATTAAACCTAGGTCTCCCAAGGAAGAGTGCAGTGTGTTGCCCTACACTCAGCATACGCAGAGTGACTGGGAAAGGTTTCCGGGCCTGGATGTTTCTTAGCAGCCTAGTGGAGGCTGCCGGTACTAGGTGTTCTTGCAGGGAATAGGGAGCCCACGCGAGGTCCTCGGTGTCCTGAAAGCTTACTAACCTTAAAAGAAAACAAACCTAAAGCTAATGCTTCAAGGACTCTGCTCCAAGCTTCCGCTTCGGTAGGCTATTCAAGGCTTTACCTTGGGGAAGGGACTCACGTCACGTTTCCTTTTAGCTCTAGAGCGTCTCAGGAGGAGCTCCCACCCAGGCTATGAAAGCACCCTGTTGATCTAGAGAACACTCGTTCCCTTCCCAGAGCCCTGCCTACAGTGTCTAAAGGCCTGTCCTAAAACTGTAATTTAGGTAGCTTCAAGGCAGCAGGAGTGGTGCATTCAAAATGGGAAAGCAAGCCTTGTGCCATCAGGTGACCGTTTCCAGCGAAAACGCAGCCTACCTCCTTGTGATTTCTACCAAGTAAATATACACTCTAGCTACACACTGGCCCCTTCCTTAATAAAGTTGGTTTGGCACGGAGTTCTGCGTGTAGCCACGGCCTCCCCAAAGGAGCGCTCTAGGTACGCTATCGGGGCTTAGCCTCTTCTAAAACCCTGCAGTGTAGGAGGAAGAACTGTGCTTTGGTACCAGCAGGAACGCAAGCCGACTTTCTCCTGTAAGTATGGCATCTTAAGGTATGACTTTGTAGAAGGAATGCGAAGCAGTTTTGGTTTCTCAGTGCCGATCAGCTTAGGGCAATGAGGCAGATTGGCATGACATGTAGGAAATGAGAGAACAGATTTCCTGGAGCTGGTGGAGTGCGGAGGAAATCCAGCTCCTCCAAGGAAGAGTGCAGTGTGTTGCCCTACACTTAGCATCCAGAGGGTGACTGGGAAACTTTTCCGGGCCTGGATGTTTCCTGGCAGGCCAGGGGAGCCTGGCCGGTCCCGGTGTTCTTGCAGGGAATAGGGTGCCCACGCGAGGTCCTGGTGCCCTGAAAAGCTTACTAACGTTAAAAGAAAGCAGACCTAAAATTAAGCCTCAAGTTCTCTGCTCCAAGCTTCCGCTTCGGCAGGCTATTCAAGGCTTTAACTTGAGGAAAGGACTCCCGTCAAGTTTCCTTTTAGCTCTAGAGCGTCTCAGGAGGAGCTCCCACCCAGGCTATGAAAGCACCCTGTTGATTTAGAGAAAACTCTTTCCCTTCCCAGTACACTGCCTACAGTGACAGGGACCCGTGCAAAACACTCTTATTTAGGTAGCTTCAAGGCAGCCAGAATGGAGCATTCAATATGGAAAAGCAAGCCTTGTGCCATAAATTCCCCGTTTCCAGTGAACACGCAGCCTACCTCCTTGAGATTTTACCAAGTAAATATACACTCTAGCTCCACACTGGTACCTTCCTTGAATAAAGTTGGTTTGGCAGGGAGTTCTGCGTCTAGCCAACGGCGTCCACCAAGGAGCGATCTAGGTTCGCTATCGGGGCTTAGCTTCTTCTACAACCCTGCACTGGAAGAGCAAGAACTGGGCTTTGGTTACAGCAGGAACGCAAGCCGACTCTCTCCTGTAAATATGGGGTCTTAAGGTATGACACTCTAGAAGGAATGCGAAGCAGTTTTGGTTTCTCAGTGCCGCTCAGCCTAGGGCAATGAGGCAGATTTCCATGACATGTAGGATGTAAGAGAACAGATTTCCTGGAGCTGTTGGAGTGCGGAGGAAACCTAGGTCTCCCAAGGAAGAGTGCAGTGTGTTGCCCTACACTCAGCATACACGGAGTGACTGGGAAAGGTTTCCGGGCCTGGATGTTCCTTAGCAGCCCAGGGGAGCCTGCCGGAACTCTGTGTTCTAGTAGGGAATAGGGTGCCCACGCGAGGTCCTGGTGCCCTGAAAAGCTTACTAACGTTAAAAGAAAGCAGACCTAAATTTAAGCCTCAAGGACTCTGCTCCAAGCTTCCGCTTCGGCAGGCTATTCAAGGCTTTACCTTGAGGAAGGGACTCCCGTCAAGTTTCCTTTTAGCTCTAGAGCGTCTCAGGAGGAGCTCCCACCCAGGCTATGAAAGCACCCTGTTGATGGAGAGAACACTCGTTCCCTTCCCAGAGCCCTGCCTACTGCGACTAGACACCCGTCCTAAAACTGTTATTTAGGTAGTGTTAAGGCAACATGAATGGAGCATTCAAAATGGGAAAGCAAGGCCTGTGCCATCAGGTCCCTGTTTCCAGCGAACACGCAGCCTACCTCCTTGTGCTTTCTACCAGGTAAATACACACTCTAGCTAAACCCTGGTCCCTTCCCTGAATAACGTTTTCTTGGCACGGAGTTCTCCGTGTAGCCAACTGCCTCTCCCAAGGAAGGCTCTAGGTACGCTATCGGGGCTTAGCTTCTTCTAAAACCCTGCAGTGTAAGACGTAGAACTGTGCTTTGCTTACAGCTGGAAAGCAAGCCGACTTTCTCCTGTAAGTATGGGGTGTTAAGGTATGACACTGTAGAAGGAATGCGAAGCAGTTTTGGTTTCTCAGTGCCGCTCAGCCTAGGGCAATGAGGCGAGATATGCATGACATGTGGGATGTAAGAGAACAGATGTCCTGGAGCCTTTGGAGTGCTGATTAAACCTAGGTCTCCCAAGGAAGAGTGCAGTGTGTTGCCCTACACTCAGCATACGCAGAGTGACTGGGAAAGGTTTCCGGGCCTGGATGTTTCTTAGCAGCCTAGTGGAGGCTGCCGGTACTAGGTGTTCTTGCAGGGAATAGGGAGCCCACGCGAGGTCCTCGGTGTCCTGAAAGCTTACTAACCTTAAAAGAAAACAAACCTAAAGCTAATGCTTCAAGGACTCTGCTCCAAGCTTCCGCTTCGGTAGGCTATTCAAGGCTTTACCTTGGGGAAGGGACTCACGTCACGTTTCCTTTTAGCTCTAGAGCGTCTCAGGAGGAGCTCCCACCCAGGCTATGAAAGCACCCTGTTGATCTAGAGAACACTCGTTCCCTTCCCAGAGCCCTGCCTACAGTGTCTAAAGGCCTGTCCTAAAACTGTAATTTAGGTAGCTTCAAGGCAGCAGGAGTGGTGCATTCAAAATGGGAAAGCAAGCCTTGTGCCATCAGGTGACCGTTTCCAGCGAAAACGCAGCCTACCTCCTTGTGATTTCTACCAAGTAAATATACACTCTAGCTACACACTGGCCCCTTCCTTAATAAAGTTGGTTTGGCACGGAGTTCTGCGTGTAGCCACGGCCTCCCCAAAGGAGCGCTCTAGGTACGCTATCGGGGCTTAGCCTCTTCTAAAACCCTGCAGTGTAGGAGGAAGAACTGTGCTTTGGTACCAGCAGGAACGCAAGCCGACTTTCTCCTGTAAGTATGGCATCTTAAGGTATGACTTTGTAGAAGGAATGCGAAGCAGTTTTGGTTTCTCAGTGCCGATCAGCTTAGGGCAATGAGGCAGATTGGCATGACATGTAGGAAATGAGAGAACAGATTTCCTGGAGCTGGTGGAGTGCGGAGGAAATCCAGCTCCTCCAAGGAAGAGTGCAGTGTGTTGCCCTACACTTAGCATCCAGAGGGTGACTGGGAAACTTTTCCGGGCCTGGATGTTTCCTGGCAGGCCAGGGGAGCCTGGCCGGTCCCGGTGTTCTTGCAGGGAATAGGGTGCCCACGCGAGGTCCTGGTGCCCTGAAAAGCTTACTAACGTTAAAAGAAAGCAGACCTAAAATTAAGCCTCAAGTTCTCTGCTCCAAGCTTCCGCTTCGGCAGGCTATTCAAGGCTTTAACTTGAGGAAAGGACTCCCGTCAAGTTTCCTTTTAGCTCTAGAGCGTCTCAGGAGGAGCTCCCACCCAGGCTATGAAAGCACCCTGTTGATTTAGAGAAAACTCTTTCCCTTCCCAGTACACTGCCTACAGTGACAGGGACCCGTGCAAAACACTCTTATTTAGGTAGCTTCAAGGCAGCCAGAATGGAGCATTCAATATGGAAAAGCAAGCCTTGTGCCATAAATTCCCCGTTTCCAGTGAACACGCAGCCTACCTCCTTGAGATTTTACCAAGTAAATATACACTCTAGCTCCACACTGGTCCCTTCCTTGAATAAAGTTGGTTTGGCAGGGAGTTCTGCGTCTAGCCAACGGCGTCCACCAAGGAGCGATCTAGGTTCGCTATCGGGGCTTAGCTTCTTCTACAACCCTGCACTGGAAGAGCAAGAACTGGGCTTTGGTTACAGCAGGAACGCAAGCCGACTCTCTCCTGTAAATATGGGGTCTTAAGGTATGACACTCTAGAAGGAATGCGAAGCAGTTTTGGTTTCTCAGTGCCGCTCAGCCTAGGGCAATGAGGCAGATTTCCATGACATGTAGGATGTAAGAGAACAGATTTCCTGGAGCTGTTGGAGTGCGGAGGAAACCTAGGTCTCCCAAGGAAGAGTGCAGTGTGTTGCCCTACACTCAGCATACACAGAGTGACTGGGAAAGGTTTCCGGGCCTGGATGTTCCTTAGCAGCCCAGGGGAGCCTGCCGGAACTCTGTGTTCTAGTAGGGAATAGGGTGCCCACGCGAGGTCCTGGTGCCCTGAAAAGCTTACTAACGTTAAAAGAAAGCAGACCTAAATTTAAGCCTCAAGGACTCTGCTCCAAGCTTCCGCTTCGGCAGGCTATTCAAGGCTTTACCTTGAGGAAGGGACTCCCGTCAAGTTTCCTTTTAGCTCTAGAGCGTCTCAGGAGGAGCTCCCACCCAGGCTATGAAAGCACCCTGTTGATGGAGAGAACACTCGTTCCCTTCCCAGAGCCCTGCCTACTGCGACTAGACACCCGTCCTAAAACTGTTATTTAGGTAGTGTTAAGGCAACATGAATGGAGCATTCAAAATGGGAAAGCAAGGCCTGTGCCATCAGGTCCCTGTTTCCAGCGAACACGCAGCCTACCTCCTTGTGCTTTCTACCAGGTAAATACACACTCTAGCTAAACCCTGGTCCCTTCCCTGAATAACGTTTTCTTGGCACGGAGTTCTCCGTGTAGCCAACTGCCTCTCCCAAGGAAGGCTCTAGGTACGCTATCGGGGCTTAGCTTCTTCTAAAACCCTGCAGTGTAAGACGTAGAACTGTGCTTTGCTTACAGCTGGAAAGCAAGCCGACTTTCTCCTGTAAGTATGGGGTGTTAAGGTATGACACTGTAGAAGGAATGCGAAGCAGTTTTGGTTTCTCAGTGCCGCTCAGCCTAGGGCAATGAGGCGAGATATGCATGACATGTGGGATGTAAGAGAACAGATGTCCTGGAGCCTTTGGAGTGCTGATTAAACCTAGGTCTCCCAAGGAAGAGTGCAGTGTGTTGCCCTACACTCAGCATACGCAGAGTGACTGGGAAAGGTTTCCGGGCCTGGATGTTTCTTAGCAGCCTAGTGGAGGCTGCCGGTACTAGGTGTTCTTGCAGGGAATAGGGAGCCCACGCGAGGTCCTCGGTGTCCTGAAAGCTTACTAACCTTAAAAGAAAACAAACCTAAAGCTAATGCTTCAAGGACTCTGCTCCAAGCTTCCGCTTCGGTAGGCTATTCAAGGCTTTACCTTGGGGAAGGGACTCACGTCACGTTTCCTTTTAGCTCTAGAGCGTCTCAGGAGGAGCTCCCACCCAGGCTATGAAAGCACCCTGTTGATCTAGAGAACACTCGTTCCCTTCCCAGAGCCCTGCCTACAGTGTCTAAAGGCCTGTCCTAAAACTGTAATTTAGGTAGCTTCAAGGCAGCAGGAGTGGTGCATTCAAAATGGGAAAGCAAGCCTTGTGCCATCAGGTGACCGTTTCCAGCGAAAACGCAGCCTACCTCCTTGTGATTTCTACCAAGTAAATATACACTCTAGCTACACACTGGCCCCTTCCTTAATAAAGTTGGTTTGGCACGGAGTTCTGCGTGTAGCCACGGCCTCCCCAAAGGAGCGCTCTAGGTACGCTATCGGGGCTTAGCCTCTTCTAAAACCCTGCAGTGTAGGAGGAAGAACTGTGCTTTGGTACCAGCAGGAACGCAAGCCGACTTTCTCCTGTAAGTATGGCATCTTAAGGTATGACTTTGTAGAAGGAATGCGAAGCAGTTTTGGTTTCTCAGTGCCGATCAGCTTAGGGCAATGAGGCAGATTGGCATGACATGTAGGAAATGAGAGAACAGATTTCCTGGAGCTGGTGGAGTGTGGAGGAAATCCAGCTCCTCCAAGGAAGAGTGCAGTGTGTTGCCCTACACTTAGCATCCAGAGGGTGACTGGGAAACTTTTCCGGGCCTGGATGTTTCCTGGCAGGCCAGGGGAGCCTGGCCGGTCCCGGTGTTCTTGCAGGGAATAGGGTGCCCACGCGAGGTCCTGGTGCCCTGAAAAGCTTACTAACGTTAAAAGAAAGCAGACCTAAAATTAAGCCTCAAGTTCTCTGCTCCAAGCTTCCGCTTCGGCAGGCTATTCAAGGCTTTAACTTGAGGAAAGGACTCCCGTCAAGTTTCCTTTTAGCTCTAGAGCGTCTCAGGAGGAGCTCCCACCCAGGCTATGAAAGCACCCTGTTGATTTAGAGAAAACTCTTTCCCTTCCCAGTACACTGCCTACAGTGACAGGGACCCGTGCAAAACACTCTTATTTAGGTAGCTTCAAGGCAGCCAGAATGGAGCATTCAATATGGAAAAGCAAGCCTTGTGCCATAAATTCCCCGTTTCCAGTGAACACGCAGCCTACCTCCTTGAGATTTTACCAAGTAAATATACACTCTAGCTCCACACTGGTCCCTTCCTTGAATAAAGTTGGTTTGGCAGGGAGTTCTGCGTCTAGCCAACGGCGTCCACCAAGGAGCGATCTAGGTTCGCTATCGGGGCTTAGCTTCTTCTACAACCCTGCACTGGAAGAGCAAGAACTGGGCTTTGGTTACAGCAGGAACGCAAGCCGACTCTCTCCTGTAAATATGGGGTCTTAAGGTATGACACTCTAGAAGGAATGCGAAGCAGTTTTGGTTTCTCAGTGCCGCTCAGCCTAGGGCAATGAGGCAGATTTCCATGACATGTAGGATGTAAGAGAACAGATTTCCTGGAGCTGTTGGAGTGCGGAGGAAACCTAGGTCTCCCAAGGAAGAGTGCAGTGTGTTGCCCTACACTCAGCATACACGGAGTGACTGGGAAAGGTTTCCGGGCCTGGATGTTCCTTAGCAGCCCAGGGGAGCCTGCCGGAACTCTGTGTTCTAGTAGGGAATAGGGTGCCCACGCGAGGTCCTGGTGCCCTGAAAAGCTTACTAACGTTAAAAGAAAGCAGACCTAAATTTAAGCCTCAAGGACTCTGCTCCAAGCTTCCGCTTCGGCAGGCTATTCAAGGCTTTACCTTGAGGAAGGGACTCCCGTCAAGTTTCCTTTTAGCTCTAGAGCGTCTCAGGAGGAGCTCCCACCCAGGCTATGAAAGCACCCTGTTGATGGAGAGAACACTCGTTCCCTTCCCAGAGCCCTGCCTACTGCGACTAGACACCCGTCCTAAAACTGTTATTTAGGTAGTGTTAAGGCAACATGAATGGAGCATTCAAAATGGGAAAGCAAGGCCTGTGCCATCAGGTCCCTGTTTCCAGCGAACACGCAGCCTACCTCCTTGTGCTTTCTACCAGGTAAATACACACTCTAGCTAAACCCTGGTCCCTTCCCTGAATAACGTTTTCTTGGCACGGAGTTCTCCGTGTAGCCAACTGCCTCTCCCAAGGAAGGCTCTAGGTACGCTATCGGGGCTTAGCTTCTTCTAAAACCCTGCAGTGTAAGACGTAGAACTGTGCTTTGCTTACAGCTGGAAAGCAAGCCGACTTTCTCCTGTAAGTATGGGGTGTTAAGGTATGACACTGTAGAAGGAATGCGAAGCAGTTTTGGTTTCTCAGTGCCGCTCAGCCTAGGGCAATGAGGCGAGATATGCATGACATGTGGGATGTAAGAGAACAGATGTCCTGGAGCCTTTGGAGTGCTGATTAAACCTAGGTCTCCCAAGGAAGAGTGCAGTGTGTTGCCCTACACTCAGCATACGCAGAGTGACTGGGAAAGGTTTCCGGGCCTGGATGTTTCTTAGCAGCCTAGTGGAGGCTGCCGGTACTAGGTGTTCTTGCAGGGAATAGGGAGCCCACGCGAGGTCCTCGGTGTCCTGAAAGCTTACTAACCTTAAAAGAAAACAAACCTAAAGCTAATGCTTCAAGGACTCTGCTCCAAGCTTCCGCTTCGGTAGGCTATTCAAGGCTTTACCTTGGGGAAGGGACTCACGTCACGTTTCCTTTTAGCTCTAGAGCGTCTCAGGAGGAGCTCCCACCCAGGCTATGAAAGCACCCTGTTGATCTAGAGAACACTCGTTCCCTTCCCAGAGCCCTGCCTACAGTGTCTAAAGGCCTGTCCTAAAACTGTAATTTAGGTAGCTTCAAGGCAGCAGGAGTGGTGCATTCAAAATGGGAAAGCAAGCCTTGTGCCATCAGGTGACCGTTTCCAGCGAAAACGCAGCCTACCTCCTTGTGATTTCTACCAAGTAAATATACACTCTAGCTACACACTGGCCCCTTCCTTAATAAAGTTGGTTTGGCACGGAGTTCTGCGTGTAGCCACGGCCTCCCCAAAGGAGCGCTCTAGGTACGCTATCGGGGCTTAGCCTCTTCTAAAACCCTGCAGTGTAGGAGGAAGAACTGTGCTTTGGTACCAGCAGGAACGCAAGCCGACTTTCTCCTGTAAGTATGGCATCTTAAGGTATGACTTTGTAGAAGGAATGTGAAGCAGTTTTGGTTTCTCAGTGCCGATCAGCTTAGGGCAATGAGGCAGATTGGCATGACATGTAGGAAATGAGAGAACAGATTTCCTGGAGCTGGTGGAGTGCGGAGGAAATCCAGCTCCTCCAAGGAAGAGTGCAGTGTGTTGCCCTACACTTAGCATCCAGAGGGTGACTGGGAAACTTTTCCGGGCCTGGATGTTTCCTGGCAGGCCAGGGGAGCCTGGCCGGTCCCGGTGTTCTTGCAGGGAATAGGGTGCCCACGCGAGGTCCTGGTGCCCTGAAAAGCTTACTAACGTTAAAAGAAAGCAGACCTAAAATTAAGCCTCAAGTTCTCTGCTCCAAGCTTCCGCTTCGGCAGGCTATTCAAGGCTTTAACTTGAGGAAAGGACTCCCGTCAAGTTTCCTTTTAGCTCTAGAGCGTCTCAGGAGGAGCTCCCACCCAGGCTATGAAAGCACCCTGTTGATTTAGAGAAAACTCTTTCCCTTCCCAGTACACTGCCTACAGTGACAGGGACCCGTGCAAAACACTCTTATTTAGGTAGCTTCAAGGCAGCCAGAATGGAGCATTCAATATGGAAAAGCAAGCCTTGTGCCATAAATTCCCCGTTTCCAGTGAACACGCAGCCTACCTCCTTGAGATTTTACCAAGTAAATATACACTCTAGCTCCACACTGGTCCCTTCCTTGAATAAAGTTGGTTTGGCAGGGAGTTCTGCGTCTAGCCAACGGCGTCCACCAAGGAGCGATCTAGGTTCGCTATCGGGGCTTAGCTTCTTCTACAACCCTGCACTGGAAGAGCAAGAACTGGGCTTTGGTTACAGCAGGAACGCAAGCCGACTCTCTCCTGTAAATATGGGGTCTTAAGGTATGACACTCTAGAAGGAATGCGAAGCAGTTTTGGTTTCTCAGTGCCGCTCAGCCTAGGGCAATGAGGCAGATTTCCATGACATGTAGGATGTAAGAGAACAGATTTCCTGGAGCTGTTGGAGTGCGGAGGAAACCTAGGTCTCCCAAGGAAGAGTGCAGTGTGTTGCCCTACACTCAGCATACACGGAGTGACTGGGAAAGGTTTCCGGGCCTGGATGTTCCTTAGCAGCCCAGGGGAGCCTGCCGGAACTCTGTGTTCTAGTAGGGAATAGGGTGCCCACGCGAGGTCCTGGTGCCCTGAAAAGCTTACTAACGTTAAAAGAAAGCAGACCTAAATTTAAGCCTCAAGGACTCTGCTCCAAGCTTCCGCTTCGGCAGGCTATTCAAGGCTTTACCTTGAGGAAGGGACTCCCGTCAAGTTTCCTTTTAGCTCTAGAGCGTCTCAGGAGGAGCTCCCACCCAGGCTATGAAAGCACCCTGTTGATGGAGAGAACACTCGTTCCCTTCCCAGAGCCCTGCCTACTGCGACTAGACACCCGTCCTAAAACTGTTATTTAGGTAGTGTTAAGGCAACATGAATGGAGCATTCAAAATGGGAAAGCAAGGCCTGTGCCATCAGGTCCCTGTTTCCAGCGAACACGCAGCCTACCTCCTTGTGCTTTCTACCAGGTAAATACACACTCTAGCTACACACTGGTCCCTTCCCTGAATAACGTTTTCTTGGCATGGAGTTCTCCGTGTAGCCAACTGCCTATCCCAAGGAAGGCTCTAGGTACGCTATCGGGGCTTAGCTTCTTCTAAAACCCTGCAGTGTAAGACGTAGAACTGTGCTTTGCTTACAGCTGGAAAGCAAGCCGACTTTCTCCTGTAAGTATGGGGTGTTAAGGTATGACACTGTAGAAGGAATGCGAAGCAGTTTTGGTTTCTCAGTGCCGCTCAGCCTAGGGCAATGAGGCGAGATATGCATGACATGTGGGATGTAAGAGAACAGATGTCCTGGAGCCTTTGGAGTGCTGATTAAACCTAGGTCTCCCAAGGAAGAGTGCAGTGTGTTGCCCTACACTCAGCATACGCAGAGTGACTGGGAAAGGTTTCCGGGCCTGGATGTTTCTTAGCAGCCTAGTGGAGGCTGCCGGTACTAGGTGTTCTTGCAGGGAATAGGGAGCCCACGCGAGGTCCTCGGTGTCCTGAAAGCTTACTAACCTTAAAAGAAAACAAACCTAAAGCTAATGCTTCAAGGACTCTGCTCCAAGCTTCCGCTTCGGTAGGCTATTCAAGGCTTTACCTTGGGGAAGGGACTCACGTCACGTTTCCTTTTAGCTCTAGAGCGTCTCAGGAGGAGCTCCCACCCAGGCTATGAAAGCACCCTGTTGATCTAGAGAACACTCGTTCCCTTCCCAGAGCCCTGCCTACAGTGTCTAAAGGCCTGTCCTAAAACTGTAATTTAGGTAGCTTCAAGGCAGCAGGAGTGGTGCATTCAAAATGGGAAAGCAAGCCTTGTGCCATCAGGTGACCGTTTCCAGCGAAAACGCAGCCTACCTCCTTGTGATTTCTACCAAGTAAATATACACTCTAGCTACACACTGGCCCCTTCCTTAATAAAGTTGGTTTGGCACGGAGTTCTGCGTGTAGCCACGGCCTCCCCAAAGGAGCGCTCTAGGTACGCTATCGGGGCTTAGCCTCTTCTAAAACCCTGCAGTGTAGGAGGAAGAACTGTGCTTTGGTACCAGCAGGAACGCAAGCCGACTTTCTCCTGTAAGTATGGCATCTTAAGGTATGACTTTGTAGAAGGAATGCGAAGCAGTTTTGGTTTCTCAGTGCCGATCAGCTTAGGGCAATGAGGCAGATTGGCATGACATGTAGGAAATGAGAGAACAGATTTCCTGGAGCTGGTGGAGTGTGGAGGAAATCCAGCTCCTCCAAGGAAGAGTGCAGTGTGTTGCCCTACACTTAGCATCCAGAGGGTGACTGGGAAACTTTTCCGGGCCTGGATGTTTCCTGGCAGGCCAGGGGAGCCTGGCCGGTCCCGGTGTTCTTGCAGGGAATAGGGTGCCCACGCGAGGTCCTGGTGCCCTGAAAAGCTTACTAACGTTAAAAGAAAGCAGACCTAAAATTAAGCCTCAAGTTCTCTGCTCCAAGCTTCCGCTTCGGCAGGCTATTCAAGGCTTTAACTTGAGGAAAGGACTCCCGTCAAGTTTCCTTTTAGCTCTAGAGCGTCTCAGGAGGAGCTCCCACCCAGGCTATGAAAGCACCCTGTTGATTTAGAGAAAACTCTTTCCCTTCCCAGTACACTGCCTACAGTGACAGGGACCCGTGCAAAACACTCTTATTTAGGTAGCTTCAAGGCAGCCAGAATGGAGCATTCAATATGGAAAAGCAAGCCTTGTGCCATAAATTCCCCGTTTCCAGTGAACACGCAGCCTACCTCCTTGAGATTTTACCAAGTAAATATACACTCTAGCTCCACACTGGTCCCTTCCTTGAATAAAGTTGGTTTGGCAGGGAGTTCTGCGTCTAGCCAACGGCGTCCACCAAGGAGCGATCTAGGTTCGCTATCGGGGCTTAGCTTCTTCTACAACCCTGCACTGGAAGAGCAAGAACTGGGCTTTGGTTACAGCAGGAACGCAAGCCGACTCTCTCCTGTAAATATGGGGTCTTAAGGTATGACACTCTAGAAGGAATGCGAAGCAGTTTTGGTTTCTCAGTGCCGCTCAGCCTAGGGCAATGAGGCAGATTTCCATGACATGTAGGATGTAAGAGAACAGATTTCCTGGAGCTGTTGGAGTGCGGAGGAAACCTAGGTCTCCCAAGGAAGAGTGCAGTGTGTTGCCCTACACTCAGCATACACAGAGTGACTGGGAAAGGTTTCCGGGCCTGGATGTTCCTTAGCAGCCCAGGGGAGCCTGCCGGAACTCTGTGTTCTAGTAGGGAATAGGGTGCCCACGCGAGGTCCTGGTGCCCTGAAAAGCTTACTAACGTTAAAAGAAAGCAGACCTAAATTTAAGCCTCAAGGACTCTGCTCCAAGCTTCCGCTTCGGCAGGCTATTCAAGGCTTTACCTTGAGGAAGGGACTCCCGTCAAGTTTCCTTTTAGCTCTAGAGCGTCTCAGGAGGAGCTCCCACCCAGGCTATGAAAGCACCCTGTTGATGGAGAGAACACTCGTTCCCTTCCCAGAGCCCTGCCTACTGCGACTAGACACCCGTCCTAAAACTGTTATTTAGGTAGTGTTAAGGCAACATGAATGGAGCATTCAAAATGGGAAAGCAAGGCCTGTGCCATCAGGTCCCTGTTTCCAGCGAACACGCAGCCTACCTCCTTGTGCTTTCTACCAGGTAAATACACACTCTAGCTAAACCCTGGTCCCTTCCCTGAATAACGTTTTCTTGGCACGGAGTTCTCCGTGTAGCCAACTGCCTCTCCCAAGGAAGGCTCTAGGTACGCTATCGGGGCTTAGCTTCTTCTAAAACCCTGCAGTGTAAGACGTAGAACTGTGCTTTGCTTACAGCTGGAAAGCAAGCCGACTTTCTCCTGTAAGTATGGGGTGTTAAGGTATGACACTGTAGAAGGAATGCGAAGCAGTTTTGGTTTCTCAGTGCCGCTCAGCCTAGGGCAATGAGGCGAGATATGCATGACATGTGGGATGTAAGAGAACAGATGTCCTGGAGCCTTTGGAGTGCTGATTAAACCTAGGTCTCCCAAGGAAGAGTGCAGTGTGTTGCCCTACACTCAGCATACGCAGAGTGACTGGGAAAGGTTTCCGGGCCTGGATGTTTCTTAGCAGCCTAGTGGAGGCTGCCGGTACTAGGTGTTCTTGCAGGGAATAGGGAGCCCACGCGAGGTCCTCGGTGTCCTGAAAGCTTACTAACCTTAAAAGAAAACAAACCTAAAGCTAATGCTTCAAGGACTCTGCTCCAAGCTTCCGCTTCGGTAGGCTATTCAAGGCTTTACCTTGGGGAAGGGACTCACGTCACGTTTCCTTTTAGCTCTAGAGCGTCTCAGGAGGAGCTCCCACCCAGGCTATGAAAGCACCCTGTTGATCTAGAGAACACTCGTTCCCTTCCCAGAGCCCTGCCTACAGTGTCTAAAGGCCTGTCCTAAAACTGTAATTTAGGTAGCTTCAAGGCAGCAGGAGTGGTGCATTCAAAATGGGAAAGCAAGCCTTGTGCCATCAGGTGACCGTTTCCAGCGAAAACGCAGCCTACCTCCTTGTGATTTCTACCAAGTAAATATACACTCTAGCTACACACTGGCCCCTTCCTTAATAAAGTTGGTTTGGCACGGAGTTCTGCGTGTAGCCACGGCCTCCCCAAAGGAGCGCTCTAGGTACGCTATCGGGGCTTAGCCTCTTCTAAAACCCTGCAGTGTAGGAGGAAGAACTGTGCTTTGGTACCAGCAGGAACGCAAGCCGACTTTCTCCTGTAAGTATGGCATCTTAAGGTATGACTTTGTAGAAGGAATGTGAAGCAGTTTTGGTTTCTCAGTGCCGATCAGCTTAGGGCAATGAGGCAGATTGGCATGACATGTAGGAAATGAGAGAACAGATTTCCTGGAGCTGGTGGAGTGCGGAGGAAATCCAGCTCCTCCAAGGAAGAGTGCAGTGTGTTGCCCTACACTTAGCATCCAGAGGGTGACTGGGAAACTTTTCCGGGCCTGGATGTTTCCTGGCAGGCCAGGGGAGCCTGGCCGGTCCCGGTGTTCTTGCAGGGAATAGGGTGCCCACGCGAGGTCCTGGTGCCCTGAAAAGCTTACTAACGTTAAAAGAAAGCAGACCTAAAATTAAGCCTCAAGTTCTCTGCTCCAAGCTTCCGCTTCGGCAGGCTATTCAAGGCTTTAACTTGAGGAAAGGACTCCCGTCAAGTTTCCTTTTAGCTCTAGAGCGTCTCAGGAGGAGCTCCCACCCAGGCTATGAAAGCACCCTGTTGATTTAGAGAAAACTCTTTCCCTTCCCAGTACTCTGCCTACAGTGACAGGGACCCGTGCAAAACACTCTTATTTAGGTAGCTTCAAGGCAGCCAGAATGGAGCATTCAATATGGAAAAGCAAGCCTTGTGCCATAAATTCCCCGTTTCCAGTGAACACGCAGCCTACCTCCTTGAGATTTTACCAAGTAAATATACACTCTAGCTCCACACTGGTCCCTTCCTTGAATAAAGTTGGTTTGGCAGGGAGTTCTGCGTCTAGCCAACGGCGTCCACCAAGGAGCGATCTAGGTTCGCTATCGGGGCTTAGCTTCTTCTACAACCCTGCACTGGAAGAGCAAGAACTGGGCTTTGGTTACAGCAGGAACGCAAGCCGACTCTCTCCTGTAAATATGGGGTCTTAAGGTATGACACTCTAGAAGGAATGCGAAGCAGTTTTGGTTTCTCAGTGCCGCTCAGCCTAGGGCAATGAGGCAGATTTCCATGACATGTAGGATGTAAGAGAACAGATTTCCTGGAGCTGTTGGAGTGCGGAGGAAACCTAGGTCTCCCAAGGAAGAGTGCAGTGTGTTGCCCTACACTCAGCATACACGGAGTGACTGGGAAAGGTTTCCGGGCCTGGATGTTCCTTAGCAGCCCAGGGGAGCCTGCCGGAACTCTGTGTTCTAGTAGGGAATAGGGTGCCCACGCGAGGTCCTGGTGCCCTGAAAAGCTTACTAACGTTAAAAGAAAGCAGACCTAAATTTAAGCCTCAAGGACTCTGCTCCAAGCTTCCGCTTCGGCAGGCTATTCAAGGCTTTACCTTGAGGAAGGGACTCCCGTCAAGTTTCCTTTTAGCTCTAGAGCGTCTCAGGAGGAGCTCCCACCCAGGCTATGAAAGCACCCTGTTGATGGAGAGAACACTCGTTCCCTTCCCAGAGCCCTGCCTACTGCGACTAGACACCCGTCCTAAAACTGTTATTTAGGTAGTGTTAAGGCAACATGAATGGAGCATTCAAAATGGGAAAGCAAGGCCTGTGCCATCAGGTCCCTGTTTCCAGCGAACACGCAGCCTACCTCCTTGTGCTTTCTACCAGGTAAATACACACTCTAGCTAAACCCTGGTCCCTTCCCTGAATAACGTTTTCTTGGCACGGAGTTCTCCGTGTAGCCAACTGCCTCTCCCAAGGAAGGCTCTAGGTACGCTATCGGGGCTTAGCTTCTTCTAAAACCCTGCAGTGTAAGACGTAGAACTGTGCTTTGCTTACAGCTGGAAAGCAAGCCGACTTTCTCCTGTAAGTATGGGGTGTTAAGGTATGACACTGTAGAAGGAATGCGAAGCAGTTTTGGTTTCTCAGTGCCGCTCAGCCTAGGGCAATGAGGCGAGATATGCATGACATGTGGGATGTAAGAGAACAGATGTCCTGGAGCCTTTGGAGTGCTGATTAAACCTAGGTCTCCCAAGGAAGAGTGCAGTGTGTTGCCCTACACTCAGCATACGCAGAGTGACTGGGAAAGGTTTCCGGGCCTGGATGTTTCTTAGCAGCCTAGTGGAGGCTGCCGGTACTAGGTGTTCTTGCAGGGAATAGGGAGCCCACGCGAGGTCCTCGGTGTCCTGAAAGCTTACTAACCTTAAAAGAAAACAAACCTAAAGCTAATGCTTCAAGGACTCTGCTCCAAGCTTCCGCTTCGGTAGGCTATTCAAGGCTTTACCTTGGGGAAGGGACTCACGTCACGTTTCCTTTTAGCTCTAGAGCGTCTCAGGAGGAGCTCCCACCCAGGCTATGAAAGCACCCTGTTGATCTAGAGAACACTCGTTCCCTTCCCAGAGCCCTGCCTACAGTGTCTAAAGGCCTGTCCTAAAACTGTAATTTAGGTAGCTTCAAGGCAGCAGGAGTGGTGCATTCAAAATGGGAAAGCAAGCCTTGTGCCATCAGGTGACCGTTTCCAGCGAAAACGCAGCCTACCTCCTTGTGATTTCTACCAAGTAAATATACACTCTAGCTACACACTGGCCCCTTCCTTAATAAAGTTGGTTTGGCACGGAGTTCTGCGTGTAGCCACGGCCTCCCCAAAGGAGCGCTCTAGGTACGCTATCGGGGCTTAGCCTCTTCTAAAACCCTGCAGTGTAGGAGGAAGAACTGTGCTTTGGTACCAGCAGGAACGCAAGCCGACTTTCTCCTGTAAGTATGGCATCTTAAGGTATGACTTTGTAGAAGGAATGTGAAGCAGTTTTGGTTTCTCAGTGCCGATCAGCTTAGGGCAATGAGGCAGATTGGCATGACATGTAGGAAATGAGAGAACAGATTTCCTGGAGCTGGTGGAGTGCGGAGGAAATCCAGCTCCTCCAAGGAAGAGTGCAGTGTGTTGCCCTACACTTAGCATCCAGAGGGTGACTGGGAAACTTTTCCGGGCCTGGATGTTTCCTGGCAGGCCAGGGGAGCCTGGCCGGTCCCGGTGTTCTTGCAGGGAATAGGGTGCCCACGCGAGGTCCTGGTGCCCTGAAAAGCTTACTAACGTTAAAAGAAAGCAGACCTAAAATTAAGCCTCAAGTTCTCTGCTCCAAGCTTCCGCTTCGGCAGGCTATTCAAGGCTTTAACTTGAGGAAAGGACTCCCGTCAAGTTTCCTTTTAGCTCTAGAGCGTCTCAGGAGGAGCTCCCACCCAGGCTATGAAAGCACCCTGTTGATTTAGAGAAAACTCTTTCCCTTCCCAGTACACTGCCTACAGTGACAGGGACCCGTGCAAAACACTCTTATTTAGGTAGCTTCAAGGCAGCCAGAATGGAGCATTCAATATGGAAAAGCAAGCCTTGTGCCATAAATTCCCCGTTTCCAGTGAACACGCAGCCTACCTCCTTGAGATTTTACCAAGTAAATATACACTCTAGCTCCACACTGGTCCCTTCCTTGAATAAAGTTGGTTTGGCAGGGAGTTCTGCGTCTAGCCAACGGCGTCCACCAAGGAGCGATCTAGGTTCGCTATCGGGGCTTAGCTTCTTCTACAACCCTGCACTGGAAGAGCAAGAACTGGGCTTTGGTTACAGCAGGAACGCAAGCCGACTCTCTCCTGTAAATATGGGGTCTTAAGGTATGACACTCTAGAAGGAATGCGAAGCAGTTTTGGTTTCTCAGTGCCGCTCAGCCTAGGGCAATGAGGCAGATTTCCATGACATGTAGGATGTAAGAGAACAGATTTCCTGGAGCTGTTGGAGTGCGGAGGAAACCTAGGTCTCCCAAGGAAGAGTGCAGTGTGTTGCCCTACACTCAGCATACACGGAGTGACTGGGAAAGGTTTCCGGGCCTGGATGTTCCTTAGCAGCCCAGGGGAGCCTGCCGGAACTCTGTGTTCTAGTAGGGAATAGGGTGCCCACGCGAGGTCCTGGTGCCCTGAAAAGCTTACTAACGTTAAAAGAAAGCAGACCTAAATTTAAGCCTCAAGGACTCTGCTCCAAGCTTCCGCTTCGGCAGGCTATTCAAGGCTTTACCTTGAGGAAGGGACTCCCGTCAAGTTTCCTTTTAGCTCTAGAGCGTCTCAGGAGGAGCTCCCACCCAGGCTATGAAAGCACCCTGTTGATGGAGAGAACACTCGTTCCCTTCCCAGAGCCCTGCCTACTGCGACTAGACACCCGTCCTAAAACTGTTATTTAGGTAGTGTTAAGGCAACATGAATGGAGCATTCAAAATGGGAAAGCAAGGCCTGTGCCATCAGGTCCCTGTTTCCAGCGAACACGCAGCCTACCTCCTTGTGCTTTCTACCAGGTAAATACACACTCTAGCTAAACCCTGGTCCCTTCCCTGAATAACGTTTTCTTGGCACGGAGTTCTCCGTGTAGCCAACTGCCTCTCCCAAGGAAGGCTCTAGGTACGCTATCGGGGCTTAGCTTCTTCTAAAACCCTGCAGTGTAAGACGTAGAACTGTGCTTTGCTTACAGCTGGAAAGCAAGCCGACTTTCTCCTGTAAGTATGGGGTGTTAAGGTATGACACTGTAGAAGGAATGCGAAGCAGTTTTGGTTTCTCAGTGCCGCTCAGCCTAGGGCAATGAGGCGAGATATGCATGACATGTGGGATGTAAGAGAACAGATGTCCTGGAGCCTTTGGAGTGCTGATTAAACCTAGGTCTCCCAAGGAAGAGTGCAGTGTGTTGCCCTACACTCAGCATACGCAGAGTGACTGGGAAAGGTTTCCGGGCCTGGATGTTTCTTAGCAGCCTAGTGGAGGCTGCCGGTACTAGGTGTTCTTGCAGGGAATAGGGAGCCCACGCGAGGTCCTCGGTGTCCTGAAAGCTTACTAACCTTAAAAGAAAACAAACCTAAAGCTAATGCTTCAAGGACTCTGCTCCAAGCTTCCGCTTCGGTAGGCTATTCAAGGCTTTACCTTGGGGAAGGGACTCACGTCACGTTTCCTTTTAGCTCTAGAGCGTCTCAGGAGGAGCTCCCACCCAGGCTATGAAAGCACCCTGTTGATCTAGAGAACACTCGTTCCCTTCCCAGAGCCCTGCCTACAGTGTCTAAAGGCCTGTCCTAAAACTGTAATTTAGGTAGCTTCAAGGCAGCAGGAGTGGTGCATTCAAAATGGGAAAGCAAGCCTTGTGCCATCAGGTGACCGTTTCCAGCGAAAACGCAGCCTACCTCCTTGTGATTTCTACCAAGTAAATATACACTCTAGCTACACACTGGCCCCTTCCTTAATAAAGTTGGTTTGGCACGGAGTTCTGCGTGTAGCCACGGCCTCCCCAAAGGAGCGCTCTAGGTACGCTATCGGGGCTTAGCCTCTTCTAAAACCCTGCAGTGTAGGAGGAAGAACTGTGCTTTGGTACCAGCAGGAACGCAAGCCGACTTTCTCCTGTAAGTATGGCATCTTAAGGTATGACTTTGTAGAAGGAATGCGAAGCAGTTTTGGTTTCTCAGTGCCGATCAGCTTAGGGCAATGAGGCAGATTGGCATGACATGTAGGAAATGAGAGAACAGATTTCCTGGAGCTGGTGGAGTGCGGAGGAAATCCAGCTCCTCCAAGGAAGAGTGCAGTGTGTTGCCCTACACTTAGCATCCAGAGGGTGACTGGGAAACTTTTCCGGGCCTGGATGTTTCCTGGCAGGCCAGGGGAGCCTGGCCGGTCCCGGTGTTCTTGCAGGGAATAGGGTGCCCACGCGAGGTCCTGGTGCCCTGAAAAGCTTACTAACGTTAAAAGAAAGCAGACCTAAAATTAAGCCTCAAGTTCTCTGCTCCAAGCTTCCGCTTCGGCAGGCTATTCAAGGCTTTAACTTGAGGAAAGGACTCCCGTCAAGTTTCCTTTTAGCTCTAGAGCGTCTCAGGAGGAGCTCCCACCCAGGCTATGAAAGCACCCTGTTGATTTAGAGAAAACTCTTTCCCTTCCCAGTACACTGCCTACAGTGACAGGGACCCGTGCAAAACACTCTTATTTAGGTAGCTTCAAGGCAGCCAGAATGGAGCATTCAATATGGAAAAGCAAGCCTTGTGCCATAAATTCCCCGTTTCCAGTGAACACGCAGCCTACCTCCTTGAGATTTTACCAAGTAAATATACACTCTAGCTCCACACTGGTCCCTTCCTTGAATAAAGTTGGTTTGGCAGGGAGTTCTGCGTCTAGCCAACGGCGTCCACCAAGGAGCGATCTAGGTTCGCTATCGGGGCTTAGCTTCTTCTACAACCCTGCACTGGAAGAGCAAGAACTGGGCTTTGGTTACAGCAGGAACGCAAGCCGACTCTCTCCTGTAAATATGGGGTCTTAAGGTATGACACTCTAGAAGGAATGCGAAGCAGTTTTGGTTTCTCAGTGCCGCTCAGCCTAGGGCAATGAGGCAGATTTCCATGACATGTAGGATGTAAGAGAACAGATTTCCTGGAGCTGTTGGAGTGCGGAGGAAACCTAGGTCTCCCAAGGAAGAGTGCAGTGTGTTGCCCTACACTCAGCATACACGGAGTGACTGGGAAAGGTTTCCGGGCCTGGATGTTCCTTAGCAGCCCAGGGGAGCCTGCCGGAACTCTGTGTTCTAGTAGGGAATAGGGTGCCCACGCGAGGTCCTGGTGCCCTGAAAAGCTTACTAACGTTAAAAGAAAGCAGACCTAAATTTAAGCCTCAAGGACTCTGCTCCAAGCTTCCGCTTCGGCAGGCTATTCAAGGCTTTACCTTGAGGAAGGGACTCCCGTCAAGTTTCCTTTTAGCTCTAGAGCGTCTCAGGAGGAGCTCCCACCCAGGCTATGAAAGCACCCTGTTGATGGAGAGAACACTCGTTCCCTTCCCAGAGCCCTGCCTACTGCGACTAGACACCCGTCCTAAAACTGTTATTTAGGTAGTGTTAAGGCAACATGAATGGAGCATTCAAAATGGGAAAGCAAGGCCTGTGCCATCAGGTCCCTGTTTCCAGCGAACACGCAGCCTACCTCCTTGTGCTTTCTACCAGGTAAATACACACTCTAGCTAAACCCTGGTCCCTTCCCTGAATAACGTTTTCTTGGCACGGAGTTCTCCGTGTAGCCAACTGCCTCTCCCAAGGAAGGCTCTAGGTACGCTATCGGGGCTTAGCTTCTTCTAAAACCCTGCAGTGTAAGACGTAGAACTGTGCTTTGCTTACAGCTGGAAAGCAAGCCGACTTTCTCCTGTAAGTATGGGGTGTTAAGGTATGACACTGTAGAAGGAATGCGAAGCAGTTTTGGTTTCTCAGTGCCGCTCAGCCTAGGGCAATGAGGCGAGATATGCATGACATGTGGGATGTAAGAGAACAGATGTCCTGGAGCCTTTGGAGTGCTGATTAAACCTAGGTCTCCCAAGGAAGAGTGCAGTGTGTTGCCCTACACTCAGCATACGCAGAGTGACTGGGAAAGGTTTCCGGGCCTGGATGTTTCTTAGCAGCCTAGTGGAGGCTGCCGGTACTAGGTGTTCTTGCAGGGAATAGGGAGCCCACGCGAGGTCCTCGGTGTCCTGAAAGCTTACTAACCTTAAAAGAAAACAAACCTAAAGCTAATGCTTCAAGGACTCTGCTCCAAGCTTCCGCTTTGGTCGGCTATTCAAGGCTTTATCTTGGGGAAGGGACTCACGTCACGTTTCCTTTTAGCTCTAGAGCGTCTCAGGAGGAGCTCCCACCCAGGCTATGAAAGCACCCTGTTGATCTAGAGAACACTCGTTCCCTTCCCAGAGCCCTGCCTACAGTGTCTAAAGGCCTGTCCTAAAACTGTAATTTAGGTAGCTTCAAGGCAGCAGGAGTGGTGCATTCAAAATGGGAAAGCAAGCCTTGTGCCATCAGGTGACCGTTTCCAGCGAAAACGCAGCCTACCTCCTTGTGATTTCTACCAAGTAAATATACACTCTAGCTACACACTGGCCCCTTCCTTAATAAAGTTGGTTTGGCACGGAGTTCTGCGTGTAGCCACGGCCTCCCCAAAGGAGCGCTCTAGGTACGCTATCGGGGCTTAGCCTCTTCTAAAACCCTGCAGTGTAGGAGGAAGAACTGTGCTTTGGTACCAGCAGGAACGCAAGCCGACTTTCTCCTGTAAGTATGGCATCTTAAGGTATGACTTTGTAGAAGGAATGCGAAGCAGTTTTGGTTTCTCAGTGCCGATCAGCTTAGGGCAATGAGGCAGATTGGCATGACATGTAGGAAATGAGAGAACAGATTTCCTGGAGCTGGTGGAGTGCGGAGGAAATCCAGCTCCTCCAAGGAAGAGTGCAGTGTGTTGCCCTACACTTAGCATCCAGAGGGTGACTGGGAAACTTTTCCGGGCCTGGATGTTTCCTGGCAGGCCAGGGGAGCCTGGCCGGTCCCGGTGTTCTTGCAGGGAATAGGGTGCCCACGCGAGGTCCTGGTGCCCTGAAAAGCTTACTAACGTTAAAAGAAAGCAGACCTAAAATTAAGCCTCAAGTTCTCTGCTCCAAGCTTCCGCTTCGGCAGGCTATTCAAGGCTTTAACTTGAGGAAAGGACTCCCGTCAAGTTTCCTTTTAGCTCTAGAGCGTCTCAGGAGGAGCTCCCACCCAGGCTATGAAAGCACCCTGTTGATTTAGAGAAAACTCTTTCCCTTCCCAGTACACTGCCTACAGTGACAGGGACCCGTGCAAAACACTCTTATTTAGGTAGCTTCAAGGCAGCCAGAATGGAGCATTCAATATGGAAAAGCAAGCCTTGTGCCATAAATTCCCCGTTTCCAGTGAACACGCAGCCTACCTCCTTGAGATTTTACCAAGTAAATATACACTCTAGCTCCACACTGGTCCCTTCCTTGAATAAAGTTGGTTTGGCAGGGAGTTCTGCGTCTAGCCAACGGCGTCCACCAAGGAGCGATCTAGGTTCGCTATCGGGGCTTAGCTTCTTCTACAACCCTGCACTGGAAGAGCAAGAACTGGGCTTTGGTTACAGCAGGAACGCAAGCCGACTCTCTCCTGTAAATATGGGGTCTTAAGGTATGACACTCTAGAAGGAATGCGAAGCAGTTTTGGTTTCTCAGTGCCGCTCAGCCTAGGGCAATGAGGCAGATTTCCATGACATGTAGGATGTAAGAGAACAGATTTCCTGGAGCTGTTGGAGTGCGGAGGAAACCTAGGTCTCCCAAGGAAGAGTGCAGTGTGTTGCCCTACACTCAGCATACACGGAGTGACTGGGAAAGGTTTCCGGGCCTGGATGTTCCTTAGCAGCCCAGGGGAGCCTGCCGGAACTCTGTGTTCTAGTAGGGAATAGGGTGCCCACGCGAGGTCCTGGTGCCCTGAAAAGCTTACTAACGTTAAAAGAAAGCAGACCTAAATTTAAGCCTCAAGGACTCTGCTCCAAGCTTCCGCTTCGGCAGGCTATTCAAGGCTTTACCTTGAGGAAGGGACTCCCGTCAAGTTTCCTTTTAGCTCTAGAGCGTCTCAGGAGGAGCTCCCACCCAGGCTATGAAAGCACCCTGTTGATGGAGAGAACACTCGTTCCCTTCCCAGAGCCCTGCCTACTGCGACTAGACACCCGTCCTAAAACTGTTATTTAGGTAGTGTTAAGGCAACATGAATGGAGCATTCAAAATGGGAAAGCAAGGCCTGTGCCATCAGGTCCCTGTTTCCAGCGAACACGCAGCCTACCTCCTTGTGCTTTCTACCAGGTAAATACACACTCTAGCTAAACCCTGGTCCCTTCCCTGAATAACGTTTTCTTGGCACGGAGTTCTCCGTGTAGCCAACTGCCTCTCCCAAGGAAGGCTCTAGGTACGCTATCGGGGCTTAGCTTCTTCTAAAACCCTGCAGTGTAAGACGTAGAACTGTGCTTTGCTTACAGCTGGAAAGCAAGCCGACTTTCTCCTGTAAGTATGGGGTGTTAAGGTATGACACTGTAGAAGGAATGCGAAGCAGTTTTGGTTTCTCAGTGCCGCTCAGCCTAGGGCAATGAGGCGAGATATGCATGACATGTGGGATGTAAGAGAACAGATGTCCTGGAGCCTTTGGAGTGCTGATTAAACCTAGGTCTCCCAAGGAAGAGTGCAGTGTGTTGCCCTACACTCAGCATACGCAGAGTGACTGGGAAAGGTTTCCGGGCCTGGATGTTTCTTAGCAGCCTAGTGGAGGCTGCCGGTACTAGGTGTTCTTGCAGGGAATAGGGAGCCCACGCGAGGTCCTCGGTGTCCTGAAAGCTTACTAACCTTAAAAGAAAACAAACCTAAAGCTAATGCTTCAAGGACTCTGCTCCAAGCTTCCGCTTCGGTAGGCTATTCAAGGCTTTACCTTGGGGAAGGGACTCACGTCACGTTTCCTTTTAGCTCTAGAGCGTCTCAGGAGGAGCTCCCACCCAGGCTATGAAAGCACCCTGTTGATCTAGAGAACACTCGTTCCCTTCCCAGAGCCCTGCCTACAGTGTCTAAAGGCCTGTCCTAAAACTGTAATTTAGGTAGCTTCAAGGCAGCAGGAGTGGTGCATTCAAAATGGGAAAGCAAGCCTTGTGCCATCAGGTGACCGTTTCCAGCGAAAACGCAGCCTACCTCCTTGTGATTTCTACCAAGTAAATATACACTCTAGCTACACACTGGCCCCTTCCTTAATAAAGTTGGTTTGGCACGGAGTTCTGCGTGTAGCCACGGCCTCCCCAAAGGAGCGCTCTAGGTACGCTATCGGGGCTTAGCCTCTTCTAAAACCCTGCAGTGTAGGAGGAAGAACTGTGCTTTGGTACCAGCAGGAACGCAAGCCGACTTTCTCCTGTAAGTATGGCATCTTAAGGTATGACTTTGTAGAAGGAATGCGAAGCAGTTTTGGTTTCTCAGTGCCGATCAGCTTAGGGCAATGAGGCAGATTGGCATGACATGTAGGAAATGAGAGAACAGATTTCCTGGAGCTGGTGGAGTGCGGAGGAAATCCAGCTCCTCCAAGGAAGAGTGCAGTGTGTTGCCCTACACTTAGCATCCAGAGGGTGACTGGGAAACTTTTCCGGGCCTGGATGTTTCCTGGCAGGCCAGGGGAGCCTGGCCGGTCCCGGTGTTCTTGCAGGGAATAGGGTGCCCACGCGAGGTCCTGGTGCCCTGAAAAGCTTACTAACGTTAAAAGAAAGCAGACCTAAAATTAAGCCTCAAGTTCTCTGCTCCAAGCTTCCGCTTCGGCAGGCTATTCAAGGCTTTAACTTGAGGAAAGGACTCCCGTCAAGTTTCCTTTTAGCTCTAGAGCGTCTCAGGAGGAGCTCCCACCCAGGCTATGAAAGCACCCTGTTGATTTAGAGAAAACTCTTTCCCTTCCCAGTACACTGCCTACAGTGACAGGGACCCGTGCAAAACACTCTTATTTAGGTAGCTTCAAGGCAGCCAGAATGGAGCATTCAATATGGAAAAGCAAGCCTTGTGCCATAAATTCCCCGTTTCCAGTGAACACGCAGCCTACCTCCTTGAGATTTTACCAAGTAAATATACACTCTAGCTCCACACTGGTCCCTTCCTTGAATAAAGTTGGTTTGGCAGGGAGTTCTGCGTCTAGCCAACGGCGTCCACCAAGGAGCGATCTAGGTTCGCTATCGGGGCTTAGCTTCTTCTACAACCCTGCACTGGAAGAGCAAGAACTGGGCTTTGGTTACAGCAGGAACGCAAGCCGACTCTCTCCTGTAAATATGGGGTCTTAAGGTATGACACTCTAGAAGGAATGCGAAGCAGTTTTGGTTTCTCAGTGCCGCTCAGCCTAGGGCAATGAGGCAGATTTCCATGACATGTAGGATGTAAGAGAACAGATTTCCTGGAGCTGTTGGAGTGCGGAGGAAACCTAGGTCTCCCAAGGAAGAGTGCAGTGTGTTGCCCTACACTCAGCATACACGGAGTGACTGGGAAAGGTTTCCGGGCCTGGATGTTCCTTAGCAGCCCAGGGGAGCCTGCCGGAACTCTGTGTTCTAGTAGGGAATAGGGTGCCCACGCGAGGTCCTGGTGCCCTGAAAAGCTTACTAACGTTAAAAGAAAGCAGACCTAAATTTAAGCCTCAAGGACTCTGCTCCAAGCTTCCGCTTCGGCAGGCTATTCAAGGCTTTACCTTGAGGAAGGGACTCCCGTCAAGTTTCCTTTTAGCTCTAGAGCGTCTCAGGAGGAGCTCCCACCCAGGCTATGAAAGCACCCTGTTGATGGAGAGAACACTCGTTCCCTTCCCAGAGCCCTGCCTACTGCGACTAGACACCCGTCCTAAAACTGTTATTTAGGTAGTGTTAAGGCAACATGAATGGAGCATTCAAAATGGGAAAGCAAGGCCTGTGCCATCAGGTCCCTGTTTCCAGCGAACACGCAGCCTACCTCCTTGTGCTTTCTACCAGGTAAATACACACTCTAGCTAAACCCTGGTCCCTTCCCTGAATAACGTTTTCTTGGCACGGAGTTCTCCGTGTAGCCAACTGCCTCTCCCAAGGAAGGCTCTAGGTACGCTATCGGGGCTTAGCTTCTTCTAAAACCCTGCAGTGTAAGACGTAGAACTGTGCTTTGCTTACAGCTGGAAAGCAAGCCGACTTTCTCCTGTAAGTATGGGGTGTTAAGGTATGACACTGTAGAAGGAATGCGAAGCAGTTTTGGTTTCTCAGTGCCGCTCAGCCTAGGGCAATGAGGCGAGATATGCATGACATGTGGGATGTAAGAGAACAGATGTCCTGGAGCCTTTGGAGTGCTGATTAAACCTAGGTCTCCCAAGGAAGAGTGCAGTGTGTTGCCCTACACTCAGCATACGCAGAGTGACTGGGAAAGGTTTCCGGGCCTGGATGTTTCTTAGCAGCCTAGTGGAGGCTGCCGGTACTAGGTGTTCTTGCAGGGAATAGGGAGCCCACGCGAGGTCCTCGGTGTCCTGAAAGCTTACTAACCTTAAAAGAAAACAAACCTAAAGCTAATGCTTCAAGGACTCTGCTCCAAGCTTCCGCTTCGGTAGGCTATTCAAGGCTTTACCTTGGGGAAGGGACTCACGTCACGTTTCCTTTTAGCTCTAGAGCGTCTCAGGAGGAGCTCCCACCCAGGCTATGAAAGCACCCTGTTGATCTAGAGAACACTCGTTCCCTTCCCAGAGCCCTGCCTACAGTGTCTAAAGGCCTGTCCTAAAACTGTAATTTAGGTAGCTTCAAGGCAGCAGGAGTGGTGCATTCAAAATGGGAAAGCAAGCCTTGTGCCATCAGGTGACCGTTTCCAGCGAAAACGCAGCCTACCTCCTTGTGATTTCTACCAAGTAAATATACACTCTAGCTACACACTGGCCCCTTCCTTAATAAAGTTGGTTTGGCACGGAGTTCTGCGTGTAGCCACGGCCTCCCCAAAGGAGCGCTCTAGGTACGCTATCGGGGCTTAGCCTCTTCTAAAACCCTGCAGTGTAGGAGGAAGAACTGTGCTTTGGTACCAGCAGGAACGCAAGCCGACTTTCTCCTGTAAGTATGGCATCTTAAGGTATGACTTTGTAGAAGGAATGCGAAGCAGTTTTGGTTTCTCAGTGCCGATCAGCTTAGGGCAATGAGGCAGATTGGCATGACATGTAGGAAATGAGAGAACAGATTTCCTGGAGCTGGTGGAGTGCGGAGGAAATCCAGCTCCTCCAAGGAAGAGTGCAGTGTGTTGCCCTACACTTAGCATCCAGAGGGTGACTGGGAAACTTTTCCGGGCCTGGATGTTTCCTGGCAGGCCAGGGGAGCCTGGCCGGTCCCGGTGTTCTTGCAGGGAATAGGGTGCCCACGCGAGGTCCTGGTGCCCTGAAAAGCTTACTAACGTTAAAAGAAAGCAGACCTAAAATTAAGCCTCAAGTTCTCTGCTCCAAGCTTCCGCTTCGGCAGGCTATTCAAGGCTTTAACTTGAGGAAAGGACTCCCGTCAAGTTTCCTTTTAGCTCTAGAGCGTCTCAGGAGGAGCTCCCACCCAGGCTATGAAAGCACCCTGTTGATTTAGAGAAAACTCTTTCCCTTCCCAGTACACTGCCTACAGTGACAGGGACCCGTGCAAAACACTCTTATTTAGGTAGCTTCAAGGCAGCCAGAATGGAGCATTCAATATGGAAAAGCAAGCCTTGTGCCATAAATTCCCCGTTTCCAGTGAACACGCAGCCTACCTCCTTGAGATTTTACCAAGTAAATATACACTCTAGCTCCACACTGGTCCCTTCCTTGAATAAAGTTGGTTTGGCAGGGAGTTCTGCGTCTAGCCAACGGCGTCCACCAAGGAGCGATCTAGGTTCGCTATCGGGGCTTAGCTTCTTCTACAACCCTGCACTGGAAGAGCAAGAACTGGGCTTTGGTTACAGCAGGAACGCAAGCCGACTCTCTCCTGTAAATATGGGGTCTTAAGGTATGACACTCTAGAAGGAATGCGAAGCAGTTTTGGTTTCTCAGTGCCGCTCAGCCTAGGGCAATGAGGCAGATTTCCATGACATGTAGGATGTAAGAGAACAGATTTCCTGGAGCTGTTGGAGTGCGGAGGAAACCTAGGTCTCCCAAGGAAGAGTGCAGTGTGTTGCCCTACACTCAGCATACACGGAGTGACTGGGAAAGGTTTCCGGGCCTGGATGTTCCTTAGCAGCCCAGGGGAGCCTGCCGGAACTCTGTGTTCTAGTAGGGAATAGGGTGCCCACGCGAGGTCCTGGTGCCCTGAAAAGCTTACTAACGTTAAAAGAAAGCAGACCTAAATTTAAGCCTCAAGGACTCTGCTCCAAGCTTCCGCTTCGGCAGGCTATTCAAGGCTTTACCTTGAGGAAGGGACTCCCGTCAAGTTTCCTTTTAGCTCTAGAGCGTCTCAGGAGGAGCTCCCACCCAGGCTATGAAAGCACCCTGTTGATGGAGAGAACACTCGTTCCCTTCCCAGAGCCCTGCCTACTGCGACTAGACACCCGTCCTAAAACTGTTATTTAGGTAGTGTTAAGGCAACATGAATGGAGCATTCAAAATGGGAAAGCAAGGCCTGTGCCATCAGGTCCCTGTTTCCAGCGAACACGCAGCCTACCTCCTTGTGCTTTCTACCAGGTAAATACACACTCTAGCTAAACCCTGGTCCCTTCCCTGAATAACGTTTTCTTGGCACGGAGTTCTCCGTGTAGCCAACTGCCTCTCCCAAGGAAGGCTCTAGGTACGCTATCGGGGCTTAGCTTCTTCTAAAACCCTGCAGTGTAAGACGTAGAACTGTGCTTTGCTTACAGCTGGAAAGCAAGCCGACTTTCTCCTGTAAGTATGGGGTGTTAAGGTATGACACTGTAGAAGGAATGCGAAGCAGTTTTGGTTTCTCAGTGCCGCTCAGCCTAGGGCAATGAGGCGAGATATGCATGACATGTGGGATGTAAGAGAACAGATGTCCTGGAGCCTTTGGAGTGCTGATTAAACCTAGGTCTCCCAAGGAAGAGTGCAGTGTGTTGCCCTACACTCAGCATACGCAGAGTGACTGGGAAAGGTTTCCGGGCCTGGATGTTTCTTAGCAGCCTAGTGGAGGCTGCCGGTACTAGGTGTTCTTGCAGGGAATAGGGAGCCCACGCGAGGTCCTCGGTGTCCTGAAAGCTTACTAACCTTAAAAGAAAACAAACCTAAAGCTAATGCTTCAAGGACTCTGCTCCAAGCTTCCGCTTCGGTAGGCTATTCAAGGCTTTACCTTGGGGAAGGGACTCACGTCACGTTTCCTTTTAGCTCTAGAGCGTCTCAGGAGGAGCTCCCACCCAGGCTATGAAAGCACCCTGTTGATCTAGAGAACACTCGTTCCCTTCCCAGAGCCCTGCCTACAGTGTCTAAAGGCCTGTCCTAAAACTGTAATTTAGGTAGCTTCAAGGCAGCAGGAGTGGTGCATTCAAAATGGGAAAGCAAGCCTTGTGCCATCAGGTGACCGTTTCCAGCGAAAACGCAGCCTACCTCCTTGTGATTTCTACCAAGTAAATATACACTCTAGCTACACACTGGCCCCTTCCTTAATAAAGTTGGTTTGGCACGGAGTTCTGCGTGTAGCCACGGCCTCCCCAAAGGAGCGCTCTAGGTACGCTATCGGGGCTTAGCCTCTTCTAAAACCCTGCAGTGTAGGAGGAAGAACTGTGCTTTGGTACCAGCAGGAACGCAAGCCGACTTTCTCCTGTAAGTATGGCATCTTAAGGTATGACTTTGTAGAAGGAATGCGAAGCAGTTTTGGTTTCTCAGTGCCGATCAGCTTAGGGCAATGAGGCAGATTGGCATGACATGTAGGAAATGAGAGAACAGATTTCCTGGAGCTGGTGGAGTGCGGAGGAAATCCAGCTCCTCCAAGGAAGAGTGCAGTGTGTTGCCCTACACTTAGCATCCAGAGGGTGACTGGGAAACTTTTCCGGGCCTGGATGTTTCCTGGCAGGCCAGGGGAGCCTGGCCGGTCCCGGTGTTCTTGCAGGGAATAGGGTGCCCACGCGAGGTCCTGGTGCCCTGAAAAGCTTACTAACGTTAAAAGAAAGCAGACCTAAAATTAAGCCTCAAGTTCTCTGCTCCAAGCTTCCGCTTCGGCAGGCTATTCAAGGCTTTAACTTGAGGAAAGGACTCCCGTCAAGTTTCCTTTTAGCTCTAGAGCGTCTCAGGAGGAGCTCCCACCCAGGCTATGAAAGCACCCTGTTGATTTAGAGAAAACTCTTTCCCTTCCCAGTACACTGCCTACAGTGACAGGGACCCGTGCAAAACACTCTTATTTAGGTAGCTTCAAGGCAGCCAGAATGGAGCATTCAATATGGAAAAGCAAGCCTTGTGCCATAAATTCCCCGTTTCCAGTGAACACGCAGCCTACCTCCTTGAGATTTTACCAAGTAAATATACACTCTAGCTCCACACTGGTCCCTTCCTTGAATAAAGTTGGTTTGGCAGGGAGTTCTGCGTCTAGCCAACGGCGTCCACCAAGGAGCGATCTAGGTTCGCTATCGGGGCTTAGCTTCTTCTACAACCCTGCACTGGAAGAGCAAGAACTGGGCTTTGGTTACAGCAGGAACGCAAGCCGACTCTCTCCTGTAAATATGGGGTCTTAAGGTATGACACTCTAGAAGGAATGCGAAGCAGTTTTGGTTTCTCAGTGCCGCTCAGCCTAGGGCAATGAGGCAGATTTCCATGACATGTAGGATGTAAGAGAACAGATTTCCTGGAGCTGTTGGAGTGCGGAGGAAACCTAGGTCTCCCAAGGAAGAGTGCAGTGTGTTGCCCTACACTCAGCATACACGGAGTGACTGGGAAAGGTTTCCGGGCCTGGATGTTCCTTAGCAGCCCAGGGGAGCCTGCCGGAACTCTGTGTTCTAGTAGGGAATAGGGTGCCCACGCGAGGTCCTGGTGCCCTGAAAAGCTTACTAACGTTAAAAGAAAGCAGACCTAAATTTAAGCCTCAAGGACTCTGCTCCAAGCTTCCGCTTCGGCAGGCTATTCAAGGCTTTACCTTGAGGAAGGGACTCCCGTCAAGTTTCCTTTTAGCTCTAGAGCGTCTCAGGAGGAGCTCCCACCCAGGCTATGAAAGCACCCTGTTGATGGAGAGAACACTCGTTCCCTTCCCAGAGCCCTGCCTACTGCGACTAGACACCCGTCCTAAAACTGTTATTTAGGTAGTGTTAAGGCAACATGAATGGAGCATTCAAAATGGGAAAGCAAGGCCTGTGCCATCAGGTCCCTGTTTCCAGCGAACACGCAGCCTACCTCCTTGTGCTTTCTACCAGGTAAATACACACTCTAGCTAAACCCTGGTCCCTTCCCTGAATAACGTTTTCTTGGCACGGAGTTCTCCGTGTAGCCAACTGCCTCTCCCAAGGAAGGCTCTAGGTACGCTATCGGGGCTTAGCTTCTTCTAAAACCCTGCAGTGTAAGACGTAGAACTGTGCTTTGCTTACAGCTGGAAAGCAAGCCGACTTTCTCCTGTAAGTATGGGGTGTTAAGGTATGACACTGTAGAAGGAATGCGAAGCAGTTTTGGTTTCTCAGTGCCGCTCAGCCTAGGGCAATGAGGCGAGATATGCATGACATGTGGGATGTAAGAGAACAGATGTCCTGGAGCCTTTGGAGTGCTGATTAAACCTAGGTCTCCCAAGGAAGAGTGCAGTGTGTTGCCCTACACTCAGCATACGCAGAGTGACTGGGAAAGGTTTCCGGGCCTGGATGTTTCTTAGCAGCCTAGTGGAGGCTGCCGGTACTAGGTGTTCTTGCAGGGAATAGGGAGCCCACGCGAGGTCCTCGGTGTCCTGAAAGCTTACTAACCTTAAAAGAAAACAAACCTAAAGCTAATGCTTCAAGGACTCTGCTCCAAGCTTCCGCTTCGGTAGGCTATTCAAGGCTTTACCTTGGGGAAGGGACTCACGTCACGTTTCCTTTTAGCTCTAGAGCGTCTCAGGAGGAGCTCCCACCCAGGCTATGAAAGCACCCTGTTGATCTAGAGAACACTCGTTCCCTTCCCAGAGCCCTGCCTACAGTGTCTAAAGGCCTGTCCTAAAACTGTAATTTAGGTAGCTTCAAGGCAGCAGGAGTGGTGCATTCAAAATGGGAAAGCAAGCCTTGTGCCATCAGGTGACCGTTTCCAGCGAAAACGCAGCCTACCTCCTTGTGATTTCTACCAAGTAAATATACACTCTAGCTACACACTGGCCCCTTCCTTAATAAAGTTGGTTTGGCACGGAGTTCTGCGTGTAGCCACGGCCTCCCCAAAGGAGCGCTCTAGGTACGCTATCGGGGCTTAGCCTCTTCTAAAACCCTGCAGTGTAGGAGGAAGAACTGTGCTTTGGTACCAGCAGGAACGCAAGCCGACTTTCTCCTGTAAGTATGGCATCTTAAGGTATGACTTTGTAGAAGGAATGCGAAGCAGTTTTGGTTTCTCAGTGCCGATCAGCTTAGGGCAATGAGGCAGATTGGCATGACATGTAGGAAATGAGAGAACAGATTTCCTGGAGCTGGTGGAGTGCGGAGGAAATCCAGCTCCTCCAAGGAAGAGTGCAGTGTGTTGCCCTACACTTAGCATCCAGAGGGTGACTGGGAAACTTTTCCGGGCCTGGATGTTTCCTGGCAGGCCAGGGGAGCCTGGCCGGTCCCGGTGTTCTTGCAGGGAATAGGGTGCCCACGCGAGGTCCTGGTGCCCTGAAAAGCTTACTAACGTTAAAAGAAAGCAGACCTAAAATTAAGCCTCAAGTTCTCTGCTCCAAGCTTCCGCTTCGGCAGGCTATTCAAGGCTTTAACTTGAGGAAAGGACTCCCGTCAAGTTTCCTTTTAGCTCTAGAGCGTCTCAGGAGGAGCTCCCACCCAGGCTATGAAAGCACCCTGTTGATTTAGAGAAAACTCTTTCCCTTCCCAGTACACTGCCTACAGTGACAGGGACCCGTGCAAAACACTCTTATTTAGGTAGCTTCAAGGCAGCCAGAATGGAGCATTCAATATGGAAAAGCAAGCCTTGTGCCATAAATTCCCCGTTTCCAGTGAACACGCAGCCTACCTCCTTGAGATTTTACCAAGTAAATATACACTCTAGCTCCACACTGGTCCCTTCCTTGAATAAAGTTGGTTTGGCAGGGAGTTCTGCGTCTAGCCAACGGCGTCCACCAAGGAGCGATCTAGGTTCGCTATCGGGGCTTAGCTTCTTCTACAACCCTGCACTGGAAGAGCAAGAACTGGGCTTTGGTTACAGCAGGAACGCAAGCCGACTCTCTCCTGTAAATATGGGGTCTTAAGGTATGACACTCTAGAAGGAATGCGAAGCAGTTTTGGTTTCTCAGTGCCGCTCAGCCTAGGGCAATGAGGCAGATTTCCATGACATGTAGGATGTAAGAGAACAGATTTCCTGGAGCTGTTGGAGTGCGGAGGAAACCTAGGTCTCCCAAGGAAGAGTGCAGTGTGTTGCCCTACACTCAGCATACACGGAGTGACTGGGAAAGGTTTCCGGGCCTGGATGTTCCTTAGCAGCCCAGGGGAGCCTGCCGGAACTCTGTGTTCTAGTAGGGAATAGGGTGCCCACGCGAGGTCCTGGTGCCCTGAAAAGCTTACTAACGTTAAAAGAAAGCAGACCTAAATTTAAGCCTCAAGGACTCTGCTCCAAGCTTCCGCTTCGGCAGGCTATTCAAGGCTTTACCTTGAGGAAGGGACTCCCGTCAAGTTTCCTTTTAGCTCTAGAGCGTCTCAGGAGGAGCTCCCACCCAGGCTATGAAAGCACCCTGTTGATGGAGAGAACACTCGTTCCCTTCCCAGAGCCCTGCCTACTGCGACTAGACACCCGTCCTAAAACTGTTATTTAGGTAGTGTTAAGGCAACATGAATGGAGCATTCAAAATGGGAAAGCAAGGCCTGTGCCATCAGGTCCCTGTTTCCAGCGAACACGCAGCCTACCTCCTTGTGCTTTCTACCAGGTAAATACACACTCTAGCTAAACCCTGGTCCCTTCCCTGAATAACGTTTTCTTGGCACGGAGTTCTCCGTGTAGCCAACTGCCTCTCCCAAGGAAGGCTCTAGGTACGCTATCGGGGCTTAGCTTCTTCTAAAACCCTGCAGTGTAAGACGTAGAACTGTGCTTTGCTTACAGCTGGAAAGCAAGCCGACTTTCTCCTGTAAGTATGGGGTGTTAAGGTATGACACTGTAGAAGGAATGCGAAGCAGTTTTGGTTTCTCAGTGCCGCTCAGCCTAGGGCAATGAGGCGAGATATGCATGACATGTGGGATGTAAGAGAACAGATGTCCTGGAGCCTTTGGAGTGCTGATTAAACCTAGGTCTCCCAAGGAAGAGTGCAGTGTGTTGCCCTACACTCAGCATACGCAGAGTGACTGGGAAAGGTTTCCGGGCCTGGATGTTTCTTAGCAGCCTAGTGGAGGCTGCCGGTACTAGGTGTTCTTGCAGGGAATAGGGAGCCCACGCGAGGTCCTCGGTGTCCTGAAAGCTTACTAACCTTAAAAGAAAACAAACCTAAAGCTAATGCTTCAAGGACTCTGCTCCAAGCTTCCGCTTCGGTAGGCTATTCAAGGCTTTACCTTGGGGAAGGGACTCACGTCACGTTTCCTTTTAGCTCTAGAGCGTCTCAGGAGGAGCTCCCACCCAGGCTATGAAAGCACCCTGTTGATCTAGAGAACACTCGTTCCCTTCCCAGAGCCCTGCCTACAGTGTCTAAAGGCCTGTCCTAAAACTGTAATTTAGGTAGCTTCAAGGCAGCAGGAGTGGTGCATTCAAAATGGGAAAGCAAGCCTTGTGCCATCAGGTGACCGTTTCCAGCGAAAACGCAGCCTACCTCCTTGTGATTTCTACCAAGTAAATATACACTCTAGCTACACACTGGCCCCTTCCTTAATAAAGTTGGTTTGGCACGGAGTTCTGCGTGTAGCCACGGCCTCCCCAAAGGAGCGCTCTAGGTACGCTATCGGGGCTTAGCCTCTTCTAAAACCCTGCAGTGTAGGAGGAAGAACTGTGCTTTGGTACCAGCAGGAACGCAAGCCGACTTTCTCCTGTAAGTATGGCATCTTAAGGTATGACTTTGTAGAAGGAATGCGAAGCAGTTTTGGTTTCTCAGTGCCGATCAGCTTAGGGCAATGAGGCAGATTGGCATGACATGTAGGAAATGAGAGAACAGATTTCCTGGAGCTGGTGGAGTGCGGAGGAAATCCAGCTCCTCCAAGGAAGAGTGCAGTGTGTTGCCCTACACTTAGCATCCAGAGGGTGACTGGGAAACTTTTCCGGGCCTGGATGTTTCCTGGCAGGCCAGGGGAGCCTGGCCGGTCCCGGTGTTCTTGCAGGGAATAGGGTGCCCACGCGAGGTCCTGGTGCCCTGAAAAGCTTACTAACGTTAAAAGAAAGCAGACCTAAAATTAAGCCTCAAGTTCTCTGCTCCAAGCTTCCGCTTCGGCAGGCTATTCAAGGCTTTAACTTGAGGAAAGGACTCCCGTCAAGTTTCCTTTTAGCTCTAGAGCGTCTCAGGAGGAGCTCCCACCCAGGCTATGAAAGCACCCTGTTGATTTAGAGAAAACTCTTTCCCTTCCCAGTACACTGCCTACAGTGACAGGGACCCGTGCAAAACACTCTTATTTAGGTAGCTTCAAGGCAGCCAGAATGGAGCATTCAATATGGAAAAGCAAGCCTTGTGCCATAAATTCCCCGTTTCCAGTGAACACGCAGCCTACCTCCTTGAGATTTTACCAAGTAAATATACACTCTAGCTCCACACTGGTCCCTTCCTTGAATAAAGTTGGTTTGGCAGGGAGTTCTGCGTCTAGCCAACGGCGTCCACCAAGGAGCGATCTAGGTTCGCTATCGGGGCTTAGCTTCTTCTACAACCCTGCACTGGAAGAGCAAGAACTGGGCTTTGGTTACAGCAGGAACGCAAGCCGACTCTCTCCTGTAAATATGGGGTCTTAAGGTATGACACTCTAGAAGGAATGCGAAGCAGTTTTGGTTTCTCAGTGCCGCTCAGCCTAGGGCAATGAGGCAGATTTCCATGACATGTAGGATGTAAGAGAACAGATTTCCTGGAGCTGTTGGAGTGCGGAGGAAACCTAGGTCTCCCAAGGAAGAGTGCAGTGTGTTGCCCTACACTCAGCATACACGGAGTGACTGGGAAAGGTTTCCGGGCCTGGATGTTCCTTAGCAGCCCAGGGGAGCCTGCCGGAACTCTGTGTTCTAGTAGGGAATAGGGTGCCCACGCGAGGTCCTGGTGCCCTGAAAAGCTTACTAACGTTAAAAGAAAGCAGACCTAAATTTAAGCCTCAAGGACTCTGCTCCAAGCTTCCGCTTCGGCAGGCTATTCAAGGCTTTACCTTGAGGAAGGGACTCCCGTCAAGTTTCCTTTTAGCTCTAGAGCGTCTCAGGAGGAGCTCCCACCCAGGCTATGAAAGCACCCTGTTGATGGAGAGAACACTCGTTCCCTTCCCAGAGCCCTGCCTACTGCGACTAGACACCCGTCCTAAAACTGTTATTTAGGTAGTGTTAAGGCAACATGAATGGAGCATTCAAAATGGGAAAGCAAGGCCTGTGCCATCAGGTCCCTGTTTCCAGCGAACACGCAGCCTACCTCCTTGTGCTTTCTACCAGGTAAATACACACTCTAGCTAAACCCTGGTCCCTTCCCTGAATAACGTTTTCTTGGCACGGAGTTCTCCGTGTAGCCAACTGCCTCTCCCAAGGAAGGCTCTAGGTACGCTATCGGGGCTTAGCTTCTTCTAAAACCCTGCAGTGTAAGACGTAGAACTGTGCTTTGCTTACAGCTGGAAAGCAAGCCGACTTTCTCCTGTAAGTATGGGGTGTTAAGGTATGACACTGTAGAAGGAATGCGAAGCAGTTTTGGTTTCTCAGTGCCGCTCAGCCTAGGGCAATGAGGCGAGATATGCATGACATGTGGGATGTAAGAGAACAGATGTCCTGGAGCCTTTGGAGTGCTGATTAAACCTAGGTCTCCCAAGGAAGAGTGCAGTGTGTTGCCCTACACTCAGCATACGCAGAGTGACTGGGAAAGGTTTCCGGGCCTGGATGTTTCTTAGCAGCCTAGTGGAGGCTGCCGGTACTAGGTGTTCTTGCAGGGAATAGGGAGCCCACGCGAGGTCCTCGGTGTCCTGAAAGCTTACTAACCTTAAAAGAAAACAAACCTAAAGCTAATGCTTCAAGGACTCTGCTCCAAGCTTCCGCTTCGGTAGGCTATTCAAGGCTTTACCTTGGGGAAGGGACTCACGTCACGTTTCCTTTTAGCTCTAGAGCGTCTCAGGAGGAGCTCCCACCCAGGCTATGAAAGCACCCTGTTGATCTAGAGAACACTCGTTCCCTTCCCAGAGCCCTGCCTACAGTGTCTAAAGGCCTGTCCTAAAACTGTAATTTAGGTAGCTTCAAGGCAGCAGGAGTGGTGCATTCAAAATGGGAAAGCAAGCCTTGTGCCATCAGGTGACCGTTTCCAGCGAAAACGCAGCCTACCTCCTTGTGATTTCTACCAAGTAAATATACACTCTAGCTACACACTGGCCCCTTCCTTAATAAAGTTGGTTTGGCACGGAGTTCTGCGTGTAGCCACGGCCTCCCCAAAGGAGCGCTCTAGGTACGCTATCGGGGCTTAGCCTCTTCTAAAACCCTGCAGTGTAGGAGGAAGAACTGTGCTTTGGTACCAGCAGGAACGCAAGCCGACTTTCTCCTGTAAGTATGGCATCTTAAGGTATGACTTTGTAGAAGGAATGCGAAGCAGTTTTGGTTTCTCAGTGCCGATCAGCTTAGGGCAATGAGGCAGATTGGCATGACATGTAGGAAATGAGAGAACAGATTTCCTGGAGCTGGTGGAGTGCGGAGGAAATCCAGCTCCTCCAAGGAAGAGTGCAGTGTGTTGCCCTACACTTAGCATCCAGAGAGTGACTGGGAAACTTTTCCGGGCCTGGATGTTTCCTGGCAGGCCAGGGGAGCCTGGCCGGTCCCGGTGTTCTTGCAGGGAATAGGGTGCCCACGCGAGGTCCTGGTGCCCTGAAAAGCTTACTAACGTTAAAAGAAAGCAGACCTAAAATTAAGCCTCAAGTTCTCTGCTCCAAGCTTCCGCTTCGGCAGGCTATTCAAGGCTTTAACTTGAGGAAAGGACTCCCGTCAAGTTTCCTTTTAGCTCTAGAGCGTCTCAGGAGGAGCTCCCACCCAGGCTATGAAAGCACCCTGTTGATTTAGAGAAAACTCTTTCCCTTCCCAGTACACTGCCTACAGTGACAGGGACCCGTGCAAAACACTCTTATTTAGGTAGCTTCAAGGCAGCCAGAATGGAGCATTCAATATGGAAAAGCAAGCCTTGTGCCATACATTCCCCGTTTCCAGTGAACACGCAGCCTACCTCCTTGAGATTTTACCAAGTAAATATACACTCTAGCTCCACACTGGTCCCTTCCTTGAATAAAGTTGGTTTGGCAGGGAGTTCTGCGTCTAGCCAACGGCGTCCACCAAGGAGCGATCTAGGTTCGCTATCGGGGCTTAGCTTCTTCTACAACCCTGCACTGGAAGAGCAAGAACTGGGCTTTGGTTACAGCAGGAACGCAAGCCGACTCTCTCCTGTAAATATGGGGTCTTAAGGTATGACACTCTAGAAGGAATGCGAAGCAGTTTTGGTTTCTCAGTGCCGCTCAGCCTAGGGCAATGAGGCAGATTTCCATGACATGTAGGATGTAAGAGAACAGATTTCCTGGAGCTGTTGGAGTGCGGAGGAAACCTAGGTCTCCCAAGGAAGAGTGCAGTGTGTTGCCCTACACTCAGCATACACGGAGTGACTGGGAAAGGTTTCCGGGCCTGGATGTTCCTTAGCAGCCCAGGGGAGCCTGCCGGAACTCTGTGTTCTAGTAGGGAATAGGGTGCCCACGCGAGGTCCTGGTGCCCTGAAAAGCTTACTAACGTTAAAAGAAAGCAGACCTAAATTTAAGCCTCAAGGACTCTGCTCCAAGCTTCCGCTTCGGCAGGCTATTCAAGGCTTTACCTTGAGGAAGGGACTCCCGTCAAGTTTCCTTTTAGCTCTAGAGCGTCTCAGGAGGAGCTCCCACCCAGGCTATGAAAGCACCCTGTTGATGGAGAGAACACTCGTTCCCTTCCCAGAGCCCTGCCTACTGCGACTAGACACCCGTCCTAAAACTGTTATTTAGGTAGTGTTAAGGCAACATGAATGGAGCATTCAAAATGGGAAAGCAAGGCCTGTGCCATCAGGTCCCTGTTTCCAGCGAACACGCAGCCTACCTCCTTGTGCTTTCTACCAGGTAAATACACACTCTAGCTAAACCCTGGTCCCTTCCCTGAATAACGTTTTCTTGGCACGGAGTTCTCCGTGTAGCCAACTGCCTCTCCCAAGGAAGGCTCTAGGTACGCTATCGGGGCTTAGCTTCTTCTAAAACCCTGCAGTGTAAGACGTAGAACTGTGCTTTGCTTACAGCTGGAAAGCAAGCCGACTTTCTCCTGTAAGTATGGGGTGTTAAGGTATGACACTGTAGAAGGAATGCGAAGCAGTTTTGGTTTCTCAGTGCCGCTCAGCCTAGGGCAATGAGGCGAGATATGCATGACATGTGGGATGTAAGAGAACAGATGTCCTGGAGCCTTTGGAGTGCTGATTAAACCTAGGTCTCCCAAGGAAGAGTGCAGTGTGTTGCCCTACACTCAGCATACGCAGAGTGACTGGGAAAGGTTTCCGGGCCTGGATGTTTCTTAGCAGCCTAGTGGAGGCTGCCGGTACTAGGTGTTCTTGCAGGGAATAGGGAGCCCACGCGAGGTCCTCGGTGTCCTGAAAGCTTACTAACCTTAAAAGAAAACAAACCTAAAGCTAATGCTTCAAGGACTCTGCTCCAAGCTTCCGCTTCGGTAGGCTATTCAAGGCTTTACCTTGGGGAAGGGACTCACGTCACGTTTCCTTTTAGCTCTAGAGCGTCTCAGGAGGAGCTCCCACCCAGGCTATGAAAGCACCCTGTTGATCTAGAGAACACTCGTTCCCTTCCCAGAGCCCTGCCTACAGTGTCTAAAGGCCTGTCCTAAAACTGTAATTTAGGTAGCTTCAAGGCAGCAGGAGTGGTGCATTCAAAATGGGAAAGCAAGCCTTGTGCCATCAGGTGACCGTTTCCAGCGAAAACGCAGCCTACCTCCTTGTGATTTCTACCAAGTAAATATACACTCTAGCTACACACTGGCCCCTTCCTTAATAAAGTTGGTTTGGCACGGAGTTCTGCGTGTAGCCACGGCCTCCCCAAAGGAGCGCTCTAGGTACGCTATCGGGGCTTAGCCTCTTCTAAAACCCTGCAGTGTAGGAGGAAGAACTGTGCTTTGGTACCAGCAGGAACGCAAGCCGACTTTCTCCTGTAAGTATGGCATCTTAAGGTATGACTTTGTAGAAGGAATGCGAAGCAGTTTTGGTTTCTCAGTGCCGATCAGCTTAGGGCAATGAGGCAGATTGGCATGACATGTAGGAAATGAGAGAACAGATTTCCTGGAGCTGGTGGAGTGCGGAGGAAATCCAGCTCCTCCAAGGAAGAGTGCAGTGTGTTGCCCTACACTTAGCATCCAGAGGGTGACTGGGAAACTTTTCCGGGCCTGGATGTTTCCTGGCAGGCCAGGGGAGCCTGGCCGGTCCCGGTGTTCTTGCAGGGAATAGGGTGCCCACGCGAGGTCCTGGTGCCCTGAAAAGCTTACTAACGTTAAAAGAAAGCAGACCTAAAATTAAGCCTCAAGTTCTCTGCTCCAAGCTTCCGCTTCGGCAGGCTATTCAAGGCTTTAACTTGAGGAAAGGACTCCCGTCAAGTTTCCTTTTAGCTCTAGAGCGTCTCAGGAGGAGCTCCCACCCAGGCTATGAAAGCACCCTGTTGATTTAGAGAAAACTCTTTCCCTTCCCAGTACACTGCCTACAGTGACAGGGACCCGTGCAAAACACTCTTATTTAGGTAGCTTCAAGGCAGCCAGAATGGAGCATTCAATATGGAAAAGCAAGCCTTGTGCCATACATTCCCCGTTTCCAGTGAACACGCAGCCTACCTCCTTGAGATTTTACCAAGTAAATATACACTCTAGCTCCACACTGGTCCCTTCCTTGAATAAAGTTGGTTTGGCAGGGAGTTCTGCGTCTAGCCAACGGCGTCCACCAAGGAGCGATCTAGGTTCGCTATCGGGGCTTAGCTTCTTCTACAACCCTGCACTGGAAGAGCAAGAACTGGGCTTTGGTTACAGCAGGAACGCAAGCCGACTCTCTCCTGTAAATATGGGGTCTTAAGGTATGACACTCTAGAAGGAATGCGAAGCAGTTTTGGTTTCTCAGTGCCGCTCAGCCTAGGGCAATGAGGCAGATTTCCATGACATGTAGGATGTAAGAGAACAGATTTCCTGGAGCTGTTGGAGTGCGGAGGAAACCTAGGTCTCCCAAGGAAGAGTGCAGTGTGTTGCCCTACACTCAGCATACACGGAGTGACTGGGAAAGGTTTCCGGGCCTGGATGTTCCTTAGCAGCCCAGGGGAGCCTGCCGGAACTCTGTGTTCTAGTAGGGAATAGGGTGCCCACGCGAGGTCCTGGTGCCCTGAAAAGCTTACTAACGTTAAAAGAAAGCAGACCTAAATTTAAGCCTCAAGGACTCTGCTCCAAGCTTCCGCTTCGGCAGGCTATTCAAGGCTTTACCTTGAGGAAGGGACTCCCGTCAAGTTTCCTTTTAGCTCTAGAGCGTCTCAGGAGGAGCTCCCACCCAGGCTATGAAAGCACCCTGTTGATGGAGAGAACACTCGTTCCCTTCCCAGAGCCCTGCCTACTGCGACTAGACACCCGTCCTAAAACTGTTATTTAGGTAGTGTTAAGGCAACATGAATGGAGCATTCAAAATGGGAAAGCAAGGCCTGTGCCATCAGGTCCCTGTTTCCAGCGAACACGCAGCCTACCTCCTTGTGCTTTCTACCAGGTAAATACACACTCTAGCTAAACCCTGGTCCCTTCCCTGAATAACGTTTTCTTGGCACGGAGTTCTCCGTGTAGCCAACTGCCTCTCCCAAGGAAGGCTCTAGGTACGCTATCGGGGCTTAGCTTCTTCTAAAACCCTGCAGTGTAAGACGTAGAACTGTGCTTTGCTTACAGCTGGAAAGCAAGCCGACTTTCTCCTGTAAGTATGGGGTGTTAAGGTATGACACTGTAGAAGGAATGCGAAGCAGTTTTGGTTTCTCAGTGCCGCTCAGCCTAGGGCAATGAGGCGAGATATGCATGACATGTGGGATGTAAGAGAACAGATGTCCTGGAGCCTTTGGAGTGCTGATTAAACCTAGGTCTCCCAAGGAAGAGTGCAGTGTGTTGCCCTACACTCAGCATACGCAGAGTGACTGGGAAAGGTTTCCGGGCCTGGATGTTTCTTAGCAGCCTAGTGGAGGCTGCCGGTACTAGGTGTTCTTGCAGGGAATAGGGAGCCCACGCGAGGTCCTCGGTGTCCTGAAAGCTTACTAACCTTAAAAGAAAACAAACCTAAAGCTAATGCTTCAAGGACTCTGCTCCAAGCTTCCGCTTCGGTAGGCTATTCAAGGCTTTACCTTGGGGAAGGGACTCACGTCACGTTTCCTTTTAGCTCTAGAGCGTCTCAGGAGGAGCTCCCACCCAGGCTATGAAAGCACCCTGTTGATCTAGAGAACACTCGTTCCCTTCCCAGAGCCCTGCCTACAGTGTCTAAAGGCCTGTCCTAAAACTGTAATTTAGGTAGCTTCAAGGCAGCAGGAGTGGTGCATTCAAAATGGGAAAGCAAGCCTTGTGCCATCAGGTGACCGTTTCCAGCGAAAACGCAGCCTACCTCCTTGTGATTTCTACCAAGTAAATATACACTCTAGCTACACACTGGCCCCTTCCTTAATAAAGTTGGTTTGGCACGGAGTTCTGCGTGTAGCCACGGCCTCCCCAAAGGAGCGCTCTAGGTACGCTATCGGGGCTTAGCCTCTTCTAAAACCCTGCAGTGTAGGAGGAAGAACTGTGCTTTGGTACCAGCAGGAACGCAAGCCGACTTTCTCCTGTAAGTATGGCATCTTAAGGTATGACTTTGTAGAAGGAATGCGAAGCAGTTTTGGTTTCTCAGTGCCGATCAGCTTAGGGCAATGAGGCAGATTGGCATGACATGTAGGAAATGAGAGAACAGATTTCCTGGAGCTGGTGGAGTGCGGAGGAAATCCAGCTCCTCCAAGGAAGAGTGCAGTGTGTTGCCCTACACTTAGCATCCAGAGGGTGACTGGGAAACTTTTCCGGGCCTGGATGTTTCCTGGCAGGCCAGGGGAGCCTGGCCGGTCCCGGTGTTCTTGCAGGGAATAGGGTGCCCACGCGAGGTCCTGGTGCCCTGAAAAGCTTACTAACGTTAAAAGAAAGCAGACCTAAAATTAAGCCTCAAGTTCTCTGCTCCAAGCTTCCGCTTCGGCAGGCTATTCAAGGCTTTAACTTGAGGAAAGGACTCCCGTCAAGTTTCCTTTTAGCTCTAGAGCGTCTCAGGAGGAGCTCCCACCCAGGCTATGAAAGCACCCTGTTGATTTAGAGAAAACTCTTTCCCTTCCCAGTACACTGCCTACAGTGACAGGGACCCGTGCAAAACACTCTTATTTAGGTAGCTTCAAGGCAGCCAGAATGGAGCATTCAATATGGAAAAGCAAGCCTTGTGCCATAAATTCCCCGTTTCCAGTGAACACGCAGCCTACCTCCTTGAGATTTTACCAAGTAAATATACACTCTAGCTCCACACTGGTCCCTTCCTTGAATAAAGTTGGTTTGGCAGGGAGTTCTGCGTCTAGCCAACGGCGTCCACCAAGGAGCGATCTAGGTTCGCTATCGGGGCTTAGCTTCTTCTACAACCCTGCACTGGAAGAGCAAGAACTGGGCTTTGGTTACAGCAGGAACGCAAGCCGACTCTCTCCTGTAAATATGGGGTCTTAAGGTATGACACTCTAGAAGGAATGCGAAGCAGTTTTGGTTTCTCAGTGCCGCTCAGCCTAGGGCAATGAGGCAGATTTCCATGACATGTAGGATGTAAGAGAACAGATTTCCTGGAGCTGTTGGAGTGCGGAGGAAACCTAGGTCTCCCAAGGAAGAGTGCAGTGTGTTGCCCTACACTCAGCATACACGGAGTGACTGGGAAAGGTTTCCGGGCCTGGATGTTCCTTAGCAGCCCAGGGGAGCCTGCCGGAACTCTGTGTTCTAGTAGGGAATAGGGTGCCCACGCGAGGTCCTGGTGCCCTGAAAAGCTTACTAACGTTAAAAGAAAGCAGACCTAAATTTAAGCCTCAAGGACTCTGCTCCAAGCTTCCGCTTCGGCAGGCTATTCAAGGCTTTACCTTGAGGAAGGGACTCCCGTCAAGTTTCCTTTTAGCTCTAGAGCGTCTCAGGAGGAGCTCCCACCCAGGCTATGAAAGCACCCTGTTGATGGAGAGAACACTCGTTCCCTTCCCAGAGCCCTGCCTACTGCGACTAGACACCCGTCCTAAAACTGTTATTTAGGTAGTGTTAAGGCAACATGAATGGAGCATTCAAAATGGGAAAGCAAGGCCTGTGCCATCAGGTCCCTGTTTCCAGCGAACACGCAGCCTACCTCCTTGTGCTTTCTACCAGGTAAATACACACTCTAGCTAAACCCTGGTCCCTTCCCTGAATAACGTTTTCTTGGCACGGAGTTCTCCGTGTAGCCAACTGCCTCTCCCAAGGAAGGCTCTAGGTACGCTATCGGGGCTTAGCTTCTTCTAAAACCCTGCAGTGTAAGACGTAGAACTGTGCTTTGCTTACAGCTGGAAAGCAAGCCGACTTTCTCCTGTAAGTATGGGGTGTTAAGGTATGACACTGTAGAAGGAATGCGAAGCAGTTTTGGTTTCTCAGTGCCGCTCAGCCTAGGGCAATGAGGCGAGATATGCATGACATGTGGGATGTAAGAGAACAGATGTCCTGGAGCCTTTGGAGTGCTGATTAAACCTAGGTCTCCCAAGGAAGAGTGCAGTGTGTTGCCCTACACTCAGCATACGCAGAGTGACTGGGAAAGGTTTCCGGGCCTGGATGTTTCTTAGCAGCCTAGTGGAGGCTGCCGGTACTAGGTGTTCTTGCAGGGAATAGGGAGCCCACGCGAGGTCCTCGGTGTCCTGAAAGCTTACTAACCTTAAAAGAAAACAAACCTAAAGCTAATGCTTCAAGGACTCTGCTCCAAGCTTCCGCTTCGGTAGGCTATTCAAGGCTTTACCTTGGGGAAGGGACTCACGTCACGTTTCCTTTTAGCTCTAGAGCGTCTCAGGAGGAGCTCCCACCCAGGCTATGAAAGCACCCTGTTGATCTAGAGAACACTCGTTCCCTTCCCAGAGCCCTGCCTACAGTGTCTAAAGGCCTGTCCTAAAACTGTAATTTAGGTAGCTTCAAGGCAGCAGGAGTGGTGCATTCAAAATGGGAAAGCAAGCCTTGTGCCATCAGGTGACCGTTTCCAGCGAAAACGCAGCCTACCTCCTTGTGATTTCTACCAAGTAAATATACACTCTAGCTACACACTGGCCCCTTCCTTAATAAAGTTGGTTTGGCACGGAGTTCTGCGTGTAGCCACGGCCTCCCCAAAGGAGCGCTCTAGGTACGCTATCGGGGCTTAGCCTCTTCTAAAACCCTGCAGTGTAGGAGGAAGAACTGTGCTTTGGTACCAGCAGGAACGCAAGCCGACTTTCTCCTGTAAGTATGGCATCTTAAGGTATGACTTTGTAGAAGGAATGCGAAGCAGTTTTGGTTTCTCAGTGCCGATCAGCTTAGGGCAATGAGGCAGATTGGCATGACATGTAGGAAATGAGAGAACAGATTTCCTGGAGCTGGTGGAGTGCGGAGGAAATCCAGCTCCTCCAAGGAAGAGTGCAGTGTGTTGCCCTACACTTAGCATCCAGAGGGTGACTGGGAAACTTTTCCGGGCCTGGATGTTTCCTGGCAGGCCAGGGGAGCCTGGCCGGTCCCGGTGTTCTTGCAGGGAATAGGGTGCCCACGCGAGGTCCTGGTGCCCTGAAAAGCTTACTAACGTTAAAAGAAAGCAGACCTAAAATTAAGCCTCAAGTTCTCTGCTCCAAGCTTCCGCTTCGGCAGGCTATTCAAGGCTTTAACTTGAGGAAAGGACTCCCGTCAAGTTTCCTTTTAGCTCTAGAGCGTCTCAGGAGGAGCTCCCACCCAGGCTATGAAAGCACCCTGTTGATTTAGAGAAAACTCTTTCCCTTCCCAGTACACTGCCTACAGTGACAGGGACCCGTGCAAAACACTCTTATTTAGGTAGCTTCAAGGCAGCCAGAATGGAGCATTCAATATGGAAAAGCAAGCCTTGTGCCATAAATTCCCCGTTTCCAGTGAACACGCAGCCTACCTCCTTGAGATTTTACCAAGTAAATATACACTCTAGCTCCACACTGGTCCCTTCCTTGAATAAAGTTGGTTTGGCAGGGAGTTCTGCGTCTAGCCAACGGCGTCCACCAAGGAGCGATCTAGGTTCGCTATCGGGGCTTAGCTTCTTCTACAACCCTGCACTGGAAGAGCAAGAACTGGGCTTTGGTTACAGCAGGAACGCAAGCCGACTCTCTCCTGTAAATATGGGGTCTTAAGGTATGACACTCTAGAAGGAATGCGAAGCAGTTTTGGTTTCTCAGTGCCGCTCAGCCTAGGGCAATGAGGCAGATTTCCATGACATGTAGGATGTAAGAGAACAGATTTCCTGGAGCTGTTGGAGTGCGGAGGAAACCTAGGTCTCCCAAGGAAGAGTGCAGTGTGTTGCCCTACACTCAGCATACACGGAGTGACTGGGAAAGGTTTCCGGGCCTGGATGTTCCTTAGCAGCCCAGGGGAGCCTGCCGGAACTCTGTGTTCTAGTAGGGAATAGGGTGCCCACGCGAGGTCCTGGTGCCCTGAAAAGCTTACTAACGTTAAAAGAAAGCAGACCTAAATTTAAGCCTCAAGGACTCTGCTCCAAGCTTCCGCTTCGGCAGGCTATTCAAGGCTTTACCTTGAGGAAGGGACTCCCGTCAAGTTTCCTTTTAGCTCTAGAGCGTCTCAGGAGGAGCTCCCACCCAGGCTATGAAAGCACCCTGTTGATGGAGAGAACACTCGTTCCCTTCCCAGAGCCCTGCCTACTGCGACTAGACACCCGTCCTAAAACTGTTATTTAGGTAGTGTTAAGGCAACATGAATGGAGCATTCAAAATGGGAAAGCAAGGCCTGTGCCATCAGGTCCCTGTTTCCAGCGAACACGCAGCCTACCTCCTTGTGCTTTCTACCAGGTAAATACACACTCTAGCTAAACCCTGGTCCCTTCCCTGAATAACGTTTTCTTGGCACGGAGTTCTCCGTGTAGCCAACTGCCTCTCCCAAGGAAGGCTCTAGGTACGCTATCGGGGCTTAGCTTCTTCTAAAACCCTGCAGTGTAAGACGTAGAACTGTGCTTTGCTTACAGCTGGAAAGCAAGCCGACTTTCTCCTGTAAGTATGGGGTGTTAAGGTATGACACTGTAGAAGGAATGCGAAGCAGTTTTGGTTTCTCAGTGCCGCTCAGCCTAGGGCAATGAGGCGAGATATGCATGACATGTGGGATGTAAGAGAACAGATGTCCTGGAGCCTTTGGAGTGCTGATTAAACCTAGGTCTCCCAAGGAAGAGTGCAGTGTGTTGCCCTACACTCAGCATACGCAGAGTGACTGGGAAAGGTTTCCGGGCCTGGATGTTTCTTAGCAGCCTAGTGGAGGCTGCCGGTACTAGGTGTTCTTGCAGGGAATAGGGAGCCCACGCGAGGTCCTCGGTGTCCTGAAAGCTTACTAACCTTAAAAGAAAACAAACCTAAAGCTAATGCTTCAAGGACTCTGCTCCAAGCTTCCGCTTCGGTAGGCTATTCAAGGCTTTACCTTGGGGAAGGGACTCACGTCACGTTTCCTTTTAGCTCTAGAGCGTCTCAGGAGGAGCTCCCACCCAGGCTATGAAAGCACCCTGTTGATCTAGAGAACACTCGTTCCCTTCCCAGAGCCCTGCCTACAGTGTCTAAAGGCCTGTCCTAAAACTGTAATTTAGGTAGCTTCAAGGCAGCAGGAGTGGTGCATTCAAAATGGGAAAGCAAGCCTTGTGCCATCAGGTGACCGTTTCCAGCGAAAACGCAGCCTACCTCCTTGTGATTTCTACCAAGTAAATATACACTCTAGCTACACACTGGCCCCTTCCTTAATAAAGTTGGTTTGGCACGGAGTTCTGCGTGTAGCCACGGCCTCCCCAAAGGAGCGCTCTAGGTACGCTATCGGGGCTTAGCCTCTTCTAAAACCCTGCAGTGTAGGAGGAAGAACTGTGCTTTGGTACCAGCAGGAACGCAAGCCGACTTTCTCCTGTAAGTATGGCATCTTAAGGTATGACTTTGTAGAAGGAATGCGAAGCAGTTTTGGTTTCTCAGTGCCGATCAGCTTAGGGCAATGAGGCAGATTGGCATGACATGTAGGAAATGAGAGAACAGATTTCCTGGAGCTGGTGGAGTGCGGAGGAAATCCAGCTCCTCCAAGGAAGAGTGCAGTGTGTTGCCCTACACTTAGCATCCAGAGGGTGACTGGGAAACTTTTCCGGGCCTGGATGTTTCCTGGCAGGCCAGGGGAGCCTGGCCGGTCCCGGTGTTCTTGCAGGGAATAGGGTGCCCACGCGAGGTCCTGGTGCCCTGAAAAGCTTACTAACGTTAAAAGAAAGCAGACCTAAAATTAAGCCTCAAGTTCTCTGCTCCAAGCTTCCGCTTCGGCAGGCTATTCAAGGCTTTAACTTGAGGAAAGGACTCCCGTCAAGTTTCCTTTTAGCTCTAGAGCGTCTCAGGAGGAGCTCCCACCCAGGCTATGAAAGCACCCTGTTGATTTAGAGAAAACTCTTTCCCTTCCCAGTACACTGCCTACAGTGACAGGGACCCGTGCAAAACACTCTTATTTAGGTAGCTTCAAGGCAGCCAGAATGGAGCATTCAATATGGAAAAGCAAGCCTTGTGCCATAAATTCCCCGTTTCCAGTGAACACGCAGCCTACCTCCTTGAGATTTTACCAAGTAAATATACACTCTAGCTCCACACTGGTCCCTTCCTTGAATAAAGTTGGTTTGGCAGGGAGTTCTGCGTCTAGCCAACGGCGTCCACCAAGGAGCGATCTAGGTTCGCTATCGGGGCTTAGCTTCTTCTACAACCCTGCACTGGAAGAGCAAGAACTGGGCTTTGGTTACAGCAGGAACGCAAGCCGACTCTCTCCTGTAAATATGGGGTCTTAAGGTATGACACTCTAGAAGGAATGCGAAGCAGTTTTGGTTTCTCAGTGCCGCTCAGCCTAGGGCAATGAGGCAGATTTCCATGACATGTAGGATGTAAGAGAACAGATTTCCTGGAGCTGTTGGAGTGCGGAGGAAACCTAGGTCTCCCAAGGAAGAGTGCAGTGTGTTGCCCTACACTCAGCATACACGGAGTGACTGGGAAAGGTTTCCGGGCCTGGATGTTCCTTAGCAGCCCAGGGGAGCCTGCCGGAACTCTGTGTTCTAGTAGGGAATAGGGTGCCCACGCGAGGTCCTGGTGCCCTGAAAAGCTTACTAACGTTAAAAGAAAGCAGACCTAAATTTAAGCCTCAAGGACTCTGCTCCAAGCTTCCGCTTCGGCAGGCTATTCAAGGCTTTACCTTGAGGAAGGGACTCCCGTCAAGTTTCCTTTTAGCTCTAGAGCGTCTCAGGAGGAGCTCCCACCCAGGCTATGAAAGCACCCTGTTGATGGAGAGAACACTCGTTCCCTTCCCAGAGCCCTGCCTACTGCGACTAGACACCCGTCCTAAAACTGTTATTTAGGTAGTGTTAAGGCAACATGAATGGAGCATTCAAAATGGGAAAGCAAGGCCTGTGCCATCAGGTCCCTGTTTCCAGCGAACACGCAGCCTACCTCCTTGTGCTTTCTACCAGGTAAATACACACTCTAGCTAAACCCTGGTCCCTTCCCTGAATAACGTTTTCTTGGCACGGAGTTCTCCGTGTAGCCAACTGCCTCTCCCAAGGAAGGCTCTAGGTACGCTATCGGGGCTTAGCTTCTTCTAAAACCCTGCAGTGTAAGACGTAGAACTGTGCTTTGCTTACAGCTGGAAAGCAAGCCGACTTTCTCCTGTAAGTATGGGGTGTTAAGGTATGACACTGTAGAAGGAATGCGAAGCAGTTTTGGTTTCTCAGTGCCGCTCAGCCTAGGGCAATGAGGCGAGATATGCATGACATGTGGGATGTAAGAGAACAGATGTCCTGGAGCCTTTGGAGTGCTGATTAAACCTAGGTCTCCCAAGGAAGAGTGCAGTGTGTTGCCCTACACTCAGCATACGCAGAGTGACTGGGAAAGGTTTCCGGGCCTGGATGTTTCTTAGCAGCCTAGTGGAGGCTGCCGGTACTAGGTGTTCTTGCAGGGAATAGGGAGCCCACGCGAGGTCCTCGGTGTCCTGAAAGCTTACTAACCTTAAAAGAAAACAAACCTAAAGCTAATGCTTCAAGGACTCTGCTCCAAGCTTCCGCTTCGGTAGGCTATTCAAGGCTTTACCTTGGGGAAGGGACTCACGTCACGTTTCCTTTTAGCTCTAGAGCGTCTCAGGAGGAGCTCCCACCCAGGCTATGAAAGCACCCTGTTGATCTAGAGAACACTCGTTCCCTTCCCAGAGCCCTGCCTACAGTGTCTAAAGGCCTGTCCTAAAACTGTAATTTAGGTAGCTTCAAGGCAGCAGGAGTGGTGCATTCAAAATGGGAAAGCAAGCCTTGTGCCATCAGGTGACCGTTTCCAGCGAAAACGCAGCCTACCTCCTTGTGATTTCTACCAAGTAAATATACACTCTAGCTACACACTGGCCCCTTCCTTAATAAAGTTGGTTTGGCACGGAGTTCTGCGTGTAGCCACGGCCTCCCCAAAGGAGCGCTCTAGGTACGCTATCGGGGCTTAGCCTCTTCTAAAACCCTGCAGTGTAGGAGGAAGAACTGTGCTTTGGTACCAGCAGGAACGCAAGCCGACTTTCTCCTGTAAGTATGGCATCTTAAGGTATGACTTTGTAGAAGGAATGTGAAGCAGTTTTGGTTTCTCAGTGCCGATCAGCTTAGGGCAATGAGGCAGATTGGCATGACATGTAGGAAATGAGAGAACAGATTTCCTGGAGCTGGTGGAGTGCGGAGGAAATCCAGCTCCTCCAAGGAAGAGTGCAGTGTGTTGCCCTACACTTAGCATCCAGAGGGTGACTGGGAAACTTTTCCGGGCCTGGATGTTTCCTGGCAGGCCAGGGGAGCCTGGCCGGTCCCGGTGTTCTTGCAGGGAATAGGGTGCCCACGCGAGGTCCTGGTGCCCTGAAAAGCTTACTAACGTTAAAAGAAAGCAGACCTAAAATTAAGCCTCAAGTTCTCTGCTCCAAGCTTCCGCTTCGGCAGGCTATTCAAGGCTTTAACTTGAGGAAAGGACTCCCGTCAAGTTTCCTTTTAGCTCTAGAGCGTCTCAGGAGGAGCTCCCACCCAGGCTATGAAAGCACCCTGTTGATTTAGAGAAAACTCTTTCCCTTCCCAGTACACTGCCTACAGTGACAGGGACCCGTGCAAAACACTCTTATTTAGGTAGCTTCAAGGCAGCCAGAATGGAGCATTCAATATGGAAAAGCAAGCCTTGTGCCATAAATTCCCCGTTTCCAGTGAACACGCAGCCTACCTCCTTGAGATTTTACCAAGTAAATATACACTCTAGCTCCACACTGGTCCCTTCCTTGAATAAAGTTGGTTTGGCAGGGAGTTCTGCGTCTAGCCAACGGCGTCCACCAAGGAGCGATCTAGGTTCGCTATCGGGGCTTAGCTTCTTCTACAACCCTGCACTGGAAGAGCAAGAACTGGGCTTTGGTTACAGCAGGAACGCAAGCCGACTCTCTCCTGTAAATATGGGGTCTTAAGGTATGACACTCTAGAAGGAATGCGAAGCAGTTTTGGTTTCTCAGTGCCGCTCAGCCTAGGGCAATGAGGCAGATTTCCATGACATGTAGGATGTAAGAGAACAGATTTCCTGGAGCTGTTGGAGTGCGGAGGAAACCTAGGTCTCCCAAGGAAGAGTGCAGTGTGTTGCCCTACACTCAGCATACACGGAGTGACTGGGAAAGGTTTCCGGGCCTGGATGTTCCTTAGCAGCCCAGGGGAGCCTGCCGGAACTCTGTGTTCTAGTAGGGAATAGGGTGCCCACGCGAGGTCCTGGTGCCCTGAAAAGCTTACTAACGTTAAAAGAAAGCAGACCTAAATTTAAGCCTCAAGGACTCTGCTCCAAGCTTCCGCTTCGGCAGGCTATTCAAGGCTTTACCTTGAGGAAGGGACTCCCGTCAAGTTTCCTTTTAGCTCTAGAGCGTCTCAGGAGGAGCTCCCACCCAGGCTATGAAAGCACCCTGTTGATGGAGAGAACACTCGTTCCCTTCCCAGAGCCCTGCCTACTGCGACTAGACACCCGTCCTAAAACTGTTATTTAGGTAGTGTTAAGGCAACATGAATGGAGCATTCAAAATGGGAAAGCAAGGCCTGTGCCATCAGGTCCCTGTTTCCAGCGAACACGCAGCCTACCTCCTTGTGCTTTCTACCAGGTAAATACACACTCTAGCTAAACCCTGGTCCCTTCCCTGAATAACGTTTTCTTGGCACGGAGTTCTCCGTGTAGCCAACTGCCTCTCCCAAGGAAGGCTCTAGGTACGCTATCGGGGCTTAGCTTCTTCTAAAACCCTGCAGTGTAAGACGTAGAACTGTGCTTTGCTTACAGCTGGAAAGCAAGCCGACTTTCTCCTGTAAGTATGGGGTGTTAAGGTATGACACTGTAGAAGGAATGCGAAGCAGTTTTGGTTTCTCAGTGCCGCTCAGCCTAGGGCAATGAGGCGAGATATGCATGACATGTGGGATGTAAGAGAACAGATGTCCTGGAGCCTTTGGAGTGCTGATTAAACCTAGGTCTCCCAAGGAAGAGTGCAGTGTGTTGCCCTACACTCAGCATACGCAGAGTGACTGGGAAAGGTTTCCGGGCCTGGATGTTTCTTAGCAGCCTAGTGGAGGCTGCCGGTACTAGGTGTTCTTGCAGGGAATAGGGAGCCCACGCGAGGTCCTCGGTGTCCTGAAAGCTTACTAACCTTAAAAGAAAACAAACCTAAAGCTAATGCTTCAAGGACTCTGCTCCAAGCTTCCGCTTCGGTAGGCTATTCAAGGCTTTACCTTGGGGAAGGGACTCACGTCACGTTTCCTTTTAGCTCTAGAGCGTCTCAGGAGGAGCTCCCACCCAGGCTATGAAAGCACCCTGTTGATCTAGAGAACACTCGTTCCCTTCCCAGAGCCCTGCCTACAGTGTCTAAAGGCCTGTCCTAAAACTGTAATTTAGGTAGCTTCAAGGCAGCAGGAGTGGTGCATTCAAAATGGGAAAGCAAGCCTTGTGCCATCAGGTGACCGTTTCCAGCGAAAACGCAGCCTACCTCCTTGTGATTTCTACCAAGTAAATATACACTCTAGCTACACACTGGCCCCTTCCTTAATAAAGTTGGTTTGGCACGGAGTTCTGCGTGTAGCCACGGCCTCCCCAAAGGAGCGCTCTAGGTACGCTATCGGGGCTTAGCCTCTTCTAAAACCCTGCAGTGTAGGAGGAAGAACTGTGCTTTGGTACCAGCAGGAACGCAAGCCGACTTTCTCCTGTAAGTATGGCATCTTAAGGTATGACTTTGTAGAAGGAATGCGAAGCAGTTTTGGTTTCTCAGTGCCGATCAGCTTAGGGCAATGAGGCAGATTGGCATGACATGTAGGAAATGAGAGAACAGATTTCCTGGAGCTGGTGGAGTGCGGAGGAAATCCAGCTCCTCCAAGGAAGAGTGCAGTGTGTTGCCCTACACTTAGCATCCAGAGGGTGACTGGGAAACTTTTCCGGGCCTGGATGTTTCCTGGCAGGCCAGGGGAGCCTGGCCGGTCCCGGTGTTCTTGCAGGGAATAGGGTGCCCACGCGAGGTCCTGGTGCCCTGAAAAGCTTACTAACGTTAAAAGAAAGCAGACCTAAAATTAAGCCTCAAGTTCTCTGCTCCAAGCTTCCGCTTCGGCAGGCTATTCAAGGCTTTAACTTGAGGAAAGGACTCCCGTCAAGTTTCCTTTTAGCTCTAGAGCGTCTCAGGAGGAGCTCCCACCCAGGCTATGAAAGCACCCTGTTGATTTAGAGAAAACTCTTTCCCTTCCCAGTACACTGCCTACAGTGACAGGGACCCGTGCAAAACACTCTTATTTAGGTAGCTTCAAGGCAGCCAGAATGGAGCATTCAATATGGAAAAGCAAGCCTTGTGCCATAAATTCCCCGTTTCCAGTGAACACGCAGCCTACCTCCTTGAGATTTTACCAAGTAAATATACACTCTAGCTCCACACTGGTCCCTTCCTTGAATAAAGTTGGTTTGGCAGGGAGTTCTGCGTCTAGCCAACGGCGTCCACCAAGGAGCGATCTAGGTTCGCTATTGGGGCTTAGCTTCTTCTACAACCCTGCACTGGAAGAGCAAGAACTGGGCTTTGGTTACAGCAGGAACGCAAGCCGACTCTCTCCTGTAAATATGGGGTCTTAAGGTATGACGCTCTAGAAGGAATGCGAAGCAGTTTTGGTTTCTCAGTGCCGCTCAGCCTAGGGCAATGAGGCAGATTTCCATGACATGTAGGATGTAAGAGAACAGATTTCCTGGAGCTGTTGGAGTGCGGAGGAAACCTAGGTCTCCCAAGGAAGAGTGCAGTGTGTTGCCCTACACTCAGCATACACGGAGTGACTGGGAAAGGTTTCCGGGCCTGGATGTTCCTTAGCAGCCCAGGGGAGCCTGCCGGAACTCTGTGTTCTAGTAGGGAATAGGGTGCCCACGCGAGGTCCTGGTGCCCTGAAAAGCTTACTAACGTTAAAAGAAAGCAGACCTAAATTTAAGCCTCAAGGACTCTGCTCCAAGCTTCCGCTTCGGCAGGCTATTCAAGGCTTTACCTTGAGGAAGGGACTCCCGTCAAGTTTCCTTTTAGCTCTAGAGCGTCTCAGGAGGAGCTCCCACCCAGGCTATGAAAGCACCCTGTTGATGGAGAGAACACTCGTTCCCTTCCCAGAGCCCTGCCTACTGCGACTAGACACCCGTCCTAAAACTGTTATTTAGGTAGTGTTAAGGCAACATGAATGGAGCATTCAAAATGGGAAAGCAAGGCCTGTGCCATCAGGTCCCTGTTTCCAGCGAACACGCAGCCTACCTCCTTGTGCTTTCTACCAGGTAAATACACACTCTAGCTAAACCCTGGTCCCTTCCCTGAATAACGTTTTCTTGGCACGGAGTTCTCCGTGTAGCCAACTGCCTCTCCCAAGGAAGGCTCTAGGTACGCTATCGGGGCTTAGCTTCTTCTAAAACCCTGCAGTGTAAGACGTAGAACTGTGCTTTGCTTACAGCTGGAAAGCAAGCCGACTTTCTCCTGTAAGTATGGGGTGTTAAGGTATGACACTGTAGAAGGAATGCGAAGCAGTTTTGGTTTCTCAGTGCCGCTCAGCCTAGGGCAATGAGGCGAGATATGCATGACATGTGGGATGTAAGAGAACAGATGTCCTGGAGCCTTTGGAGTGCTGATTAAACCTAGGTCTCCCAAGGAAGAGTGCAGTGTGTTGCCCTACACTCAGCATACGCAGAGTGACTGGGAAAGGTTTCCGGGCCTGGATGTTTCTTAGCAGCCTAGTGGAGGCTGCCGGTACTAGGTGTTCTTGCAGGGAATAGGGAGCCCACGCGAGGTCCTCGGTGTCCTGAAAGCTTACTAACCTTAAAAGAAAACAAACCTAAAGCTAATGCTTCAAGGACTCTGCTCCAAGCTTCCGCTTCGGTAGGCTATTCAAGGCTTTACCTTGGGGAAGGGACTCACGTCACGTTTCCTTTTAGCTCTAGAGCGTCTCAGGAGGAGCTCCCACCCAGGCTATGAAAGCACCCTGTTGATCTAGAGAACACTCGTTCCCTTCCCAGAGCCCTGCCTACAGTGTCTAAAGGCCTGTCCTAAAACTGTAATTTAGGTAGCTTCAAGGCAGCAGGAGTGGTGCATTCAAAATGGGAAAGCAAGCCTTGTGCCATCAGGTGACCGTTTCCAGCGAAAACGCAGCCTACCTCCTTGTGATTTCTACCAAGTAAATATACACTCTAGCTACACACTGGCCCCTTCCTTAATAAAGTTGGTTTGGCACGGAGTTCTGCGTGTAGCCACGGCCTCCCCAAAGGAGCGCTCTAGGTACGCTATCGGGGCTTAGCCTCTTCTAAAACCCTGCAGTGTAGGAGGAAGAACTGTGCTTTGGTACCAGCAGGAACGCAAGCCGACTTTCTCCTGTAAGTATGGCATCTTAAGGTATGACTTTGTAGAAGGAATGCGAAGCAGTTTTGGTTTCTCAGTGCCGATCAGCTTAGGGCAATGAGGCAGATTGGCATGACATGTAGGAAATGAGAGAACAGATTTCCTGGAGCTGGTGGAGTGCGGAGGAAATCCAGCTCCTCCAAGGAAGAGTGCAGTGTGTTGCCCTACACTTAGCATCCAGAGGGTGACTGGGAAACTTTTCCGGGCCTGGATGTTTCCTGGCAGGCCAGGGGAGCCTGGCCGGTCCCGGTGTTCTTGCAGGGAATAGGGTGCCCACGCGAGGTCCTGGTGCCCTGAAAAGCTTACTAACGTTAAAAGAAAGCAGACCTAAAATTAAGCCTCAAGTTCTCTGCTCCAAGCTTCCGCTTCGGCAGGCTATTCAAGGCTTTAACTTGAGGAAAGGACTCCCGTCAAGTTTCCTTTTAGCTCTAGAGCGTCTCAGGAGGAGCTCCCACCCAGGCTATGAAAGCACCCTGTTGATTTAGAGAAAACTCTTTCCCTTCCCAGTACACTGCCTACAGTGACAGGGACCCGTGCAAAACACTCTTATTTAGGTAGCTTCAAGGCAGCCAGAATGGAGCATTCAATATGGAAAAGCAAGCCTTGTGCCATACATTCCCCGTTTCCAGTGAACACGCAGCCTACCTCCTTGAGATTTTACCAAGTAAATATACACTCTAGCTCCACACTGGTCCCTTCCTTGAATAAAGTTGGTTTGGCAGGGAGTTCTGCGTCTAGCCAACGGCGTCCACCAAGGAGCGATCTAGGTTCGCTATCGGGGCTTAGCTTCTTCTACAACCCTGCACTGGAAGAGCAAGAACTGGGCTTTGGTTACAGCAGGAACGCAAGCCGACTCTCTCCTGTAAATATGGGGTCTTAAGGTATGACACTCTAGAAGGAATGCGAAGCAGTTTTGGTTTCTCAGTGCCGCTCAGCCTAGGGCAATGAGGCAGATTTCCATGACATGTAGGATGTAAGAGAACAGATTTCCTGGAGCTGTTGGAGTGCGGAGGAAACCTAGGTCTCCCAAGGAAGAGTGCAGTGTGTTGCCCTACACTCAGCATACACAGAGTGACTGGGAAAGGTTTCCGGGCCTGGATGTTCCTTAGCAGCCCAGGGGAGCCTGCCGGAACTCTGTGTTCTAGTAGGGAATAGGGTGCCCACGCGAGGTCCTGGTGCCCTGAAAAGCTTACTAACGTTAAAAGAAAGCAGACCTAAATTTAAGCCTCAAGGACTCTGCTCCAAGCTTCCGCTTCGGCAGGCTATTCAAGGCTTTACCTTGAGGAAGGGACTCCCGTCAAGTTTCCTTTTAGCTCTAGAGCGTCTCAGGAGGAGCTCCCACCCAGGCTATGAAAGCACCCTGTTGATGGAGAGAACACTCGTTCCCTTCCCAGAGCCCTGCCTACTGCGACTAGACACCCGTCCTAAAACTGTTATTTAGGTAGTGTTAAGGCAACATGAATGGAGCATTCAAAATGGGAAAGCAAGGCCTGTGCCATCAGGTCCCTGTTTCCAGCGAACACGCAGCCTACCTCCTTGTGCTTTCTACCAGGTAAATACACACTCTAGCTAAACCCTGGTCCCTTCCCTGAATAACGTTTTCTTGGCACGGAGTTCTCCGTGTAGCCAACTGCCTCTCCCAAGGAAGGCTCTAGGTACGCTATCGGGGCTTAGCTTCTTCTAAAACCCTGCAGTGTAAGACGTAGAACTGTGCTTTGCTTACAGCTGGAAAGCAAGCCGACTTTCTCCTGTAAGTATGGGGTGTTAAGGTATGACACTGTAGAAGGAATGCGAAGCAGTTTTGGTTTCTCAGTGCCGCTCAGCCTAGGGCAATGAGGCGAGATATGCATGACATGTGGGATGTAAGAGAACAGATGTCCTGGAGCCTTTGGAGTGCTGATTAAACCTAGGTCTCCCAAGGAAGAGTGCAGTGTGTTGCCCTACACTCAGCATACGCAGAGTGACTGGGAAAGGTTTCCGGGCCTGGATGTTTCTTAGCAGCCTAGTGGAGGCTGCCGGTACTAGGTGTTCTTGCAGGGAATAGGGAGCCCACGCGAGGTCCTCGGTGTCCTGAAAGCTTACTAACCTTAAAAGAAAACAAACCTAAAGCTAATGCTTCAAGGACTCTGCTCCAAGCTTCCGCTTCGGTAGGCTATTCAAGGCTTTACCTTGGGGAAGGGACTCACGTCACGTTTCCTTTTAGCTCTAGAGCGTCTCAGGAGGAGCTCCCACCCAGGCTATGAAAGCACCCTGTTGATCTAGAGAACACTCGTTCCCTTCCCAGAGCCCTGCCTACAGTGTCTAAAGGCCTGTCCTAAAACTGTAATTTAGGTAGCTTCAAGGCAGCAGGAGTGGTGCATTCAAAATGGGAAAGCAAGCCTTGTGCCATCAGGTGACCGTTTCCAGCGAAAACGCAGCCTACCTCCTTGTGATTTCTACCAAGTAAATATACACTCTAGCTACACACTGGCCCCTTCCTTAATAAAGTTGGTTTGGCACGGAGTTCTGCGTGTAGCCACGGCCTCCCCAAAGGAGCGCTCTAGGTACGCTATCGGGGCTTAGCCTCTTCTAAAACCCTGCAGTGTAGGAGGAAGAACTGTGCTTTGGTACCAGCAGGAACGCAAGCCGACTTTCTCCTGTAAGTATGGCATCTTAAGGTATGACTTTGTAGAAGGAATGCGAAGCAGTTTTGGTTTCTCAGTGCCGATCAGCTTAGGGCAATGAGGCAGATTGGCATGACATGTAGGAAATGAGAGAACAGATTTCCTGGAGCTGGTGGAGTGCGGAGGAAATCCAGCTCCTCCAAGGAAGAGTGCAGTGTGTTGCCCTACACTTAGCATCCAGAGGGTGACTGGGAAACTTTTCCGGGCCTGGATGTTTCCTGGCAGGCCAGGGGAGCCTGGCCGGTCCCGGTGTTCTTGCAGGGAATAGGGTGCCCACGCGAGGTCCTGGTGCCCTGAAAAGCTTACTAACGTTAAAAGAAAGCAGACCTAAAATTAAGCCTCAAGTTCTCTGCTCCAAGCTTCCGCTTCGGCAGGCTATTCAAGGCTTTAACTTGAGGAAAGGACTCCCGTCAAGTTTCCTTTTAGCTCTAGAGCGTCTCAGGAGGAGCTCCCACCCAGGCTATGAAAGCACCCTGTTGATTTAGAGAAAACTCTTTCCCTTCCCAGTACACTGCCTACAGTGACAGGGACCCGTGCAAAACACTCTTATTTAGGTAGCTTCAAGGCAGCCAGAATGGAGCATTCAATATGGAAAAGCAAGCCTTGTGCCATAAATTCCCCGTTTCCAGTGAACACGCAGCCTACCTCCTTGAGATTTTACCAAGTAAATATACACTCTAGCTCCACACTGGTCCCTTCCTTGAATAAAGTTGGTTTGGCAGGGAGTTCTGCGTCTAGCCAACGGCGTCCACCAAGGAGCGATCTAGGTTCGCTATCGGGGCTTAGCTTCTTCTACAACCCTGCACTGGAAGAGCAAGAACTGGGCTTTGGTTACAGCAGGAACGCAAGCCGACTCTCTCCTGTAAATATGGGGTCTTAAGGTATGACACTCTAGAAGGAATGCGAAGCAGTTTTGGTTTCTCAGTGCCGCTCAGCCTAGGGCAATGAGGCAGATTTCCATGACATGTAGGATGTAAGAGAACAGATTTCCTGGAGCTGTTGGAGTGCGGAGGAAACCTAGGTCTCCCAAGGAAGAGTGCAGTGTGTTGCCCTACACTCAGCATACACAGAGTGACTGGGAAAGGTTTCCGGGCCTGGATGTTCCTTAGCAGCCCAGGGGAGCCTGCCGGAACTCTGTGTTCTAGTAGGGAATAGGGTGCCCACGCGAGGTCCTGGTGCCCTGAAAAGCTTACTAACGTTAAAAGAAAGCAGACCTAAATTTAAGCCTCAAGGACTCTGCTCCAAGCTTCCGCTTCGGCAGGCTATTCAAGGCTTTACCTTGAGGAAGGGACTCCCGTCAAGTTTCCTTTTAGCTCTAGAGCGTCTCAGGAGGAGCTCCCACCCAGGCTATGAAAGCACCCTGTTGATGGAGAGAACACTCGTTCCCTTCCCAGAGCCCTGCCTACTGCGACTAGACACCCGTCCTAAAACTGTTATTTAGGTAGTGTTAAGGCAACATGAATGGAGCATTCAAAATGGGAAAGCAAGGCCTGTGCCATCAGGTCCCTGTTTCCAGCGAACACGCAGCCTACCTCCTTGTGCTTTCTACCAGGTAAATACACACTCTAGCTAAACCCTGGTCCCTTCCCTGAATAACGTTTTCTTGGCACGGAGTTCTCCGTGTAGCCAACTGCCTCTCCCAAGGAAGGCTCTAGGTACGCTATCGGGGCTTAGCTTCTTCTAAAACCCTGCAGTGTAAGACGTAGAACTGTGCTTTGCTTACAGCTGGAAAGCAAGCCGACTTTCTCCTGTAAGTATGGGGTGTTAAGGTATGACACTGTAGAAGGAATGCGAAGCAGTTTTGGTTTCTCAGTGCCGCTCAGCCTAGGGCAATGAGGCGAGATATGCATGACATGTGGGATGTAAGAGAACAGATGTCCTGGAGCCTTTGGAGTGCTGATTAAACCTAGGTCTCCCAAGGAAGAGTGCAGTGTGTTGCCCTACACTCAGCATACGCAGAGTGACTGGGAAAGGTTTCCGGGCCTGGATGTTTCTTAGCAGCCTAGTGGAGGCTGCCGGTACTAGGTGTTCTTGCAGGGAATAGGGAGCCCACGCGAGGTCCTCGGTGTCCTGAAAGCTTACTAACCTTAAAAGAAAACAAACCTAAAGCTAATGCTTCAAGGACTCTGCTCCAAGCTTCCGCTTCGGTAGGCTATTCAAGGCTTTACCTTGGGGAAGGGACTCACGTCACGTTTCCTTTTAGCTCTAGAGCGTCTCAGGAGGAGCTCCCACCCAGGCTATGAAAGCACCCTGTTGATCTAGAGAACACTCGTTCCCTTCCCAGAGCCCTGCCTACAGTGTCTAAAGGCCTGTCCTAAAACTGTAATTTAGGTAGCTTCAAGGCAGCAGGAGTGGTGCATTCAAAATGGGAAAGCAAGCCTTGTGCCATCAGGTGACCGTTTCCAGCGAAAACGCAGCCTACCTCCTTGTGATTTCTACCAAGTAAATATACACTCTAGCTACACACTGGCCCCTTCCTTAATAAAGTTGGTTTGGCACGGAGTTCTGCGTGTAGCCACGGCCTCCCCAAAGGAGCGCTCTAGGTACGCTATCGGGGCTTAGCCTCTTCTAAAACCCTGCAGTGTAGGAGGAAGAACTGTGCTTTGGTACCAGCAGGAACGCAAGCCGACTTTCTCCTGTAAGTATGGCATCTTAAGGTATGACTTTGTAGAAGGAATGCGAAGCAGTTTTGGTTTCTCAGTGCCGATCAGCTTAGGGCAATGAGGCAGATTGGCATGACATGTAGGAAATGAGAGAACAGATTTCCTGGAGCTGGTGGAGTGCGGAGGAAATCCAGCTCCTCCAAGGAAGAGTGCAGTGTGTTGCCCTACACTTAGCATCCAGAGGGTGACTGGGAAACTTTTCCGGGCCTGGATGTTTCCTGGCAGGCCAGGGGAGCCTGGCCGGTCCCGGTGTTCTTGCAGGGAATAGGGTGCCCACGCGAGGTCCTGGTGCCCTGAAAAGCTTACTAACGTTAAAAGAAAGCAGACCTAAAATTAAGCCTCAAGTTCTCTGCTCCAAGCTTCCGCTTCGGCAGGCTATTCAAGGCTTTAACTTGAGGAAAGGACTCCCGTCAAGTTTCCTTTTAGCTCTAGAGCGTCTCAGGAGGAGCTCCCACCCAGGCTATGAAAGCACCCTGTTGATTTAGAGAAAACTCTTTCCCTTCCCAGTACACTGCCTACAGTGACAGGGACCCGTGCAAAACACTCTTATTTAGGTAGCTTCAAGGCAGCCAGAATGGAGCATTCAATATGGAAAAGCAAGCCTTGTGCCATAAATTCCCCGTTTCCAGTGAACACGCAGCCTACCTCCTTGAGATTTTACCAAGTAAATATACACTCTAGCTCCACACTGGTCCCTTCCTTGAATAAAGTTGGTTTGGCAGGGAGTTCTGCGTCTAGCCAACGGCGTCCACCAAGGAGCGATCTAGGTTCGCTATCGGGGCTTAGCTTCTTCTACAACCCTGCACTGGAAGAGCAAGAACTGGGCTTTGGTTACAGCAGGAACGCAAGCCGACTCTCTCCTGTAAATATGGGGTCTTAAGGTATGACACTCTAGAAGGAATGCGAAGCAGTTTTGGTTTCTCAGTGCCGCTCAGCCTAGGGCAATGAGGCAGATTTCCATGACATGTAGGATGTAAGAGAACAGATTTCCTGGAGCTGTTGGAGTGCGGAGGAAACCTAGGTCTCCCAAGGAAGAGTGCAGTGTGTTGCCCTACACTCAGCATACACAGAGTGACTGGGAAAGGTTTCCGGGCCTGGATGTTCCTTAGCAGCCCAGGGGAGCCTGCCGGAACTCTGTGTTCTAGTAGGGAATAGGGTGCCCACGCGAGGTCCTGGTGCCCTGAAAAGCTTACTAACGTTAAAAGAAAGCAGACCTAAATTTAAGCCTCAAGGACTCTGCTCCAAGCTTCCGCTTCGGCAGGCTATTCAAGGCTTTACCTTGAGGAAGGGACTCCCGTCAAGTTTCCTTTTAGCTCTAGAGCGTCTCAGGAGGAGCTCCCACCCAGGCTATGAAAGCACCCTGTTGATGGAGAGAACACTCGTTCCCTTCCCAGAGCCCTGCCTACTGCGACTAGACACCCGTCCTAAAACTGTTATTTAGGTAGTGTTAAGGCAACATGAATGGAGCATTCAAAATGGGAAAGCAAGCCTTGTGCCATCAGGTGACCGTTTCCAGCGAAAACGCAGCCTACCTCCTTGTGTTTTCTACCAAGTAAATATACACTCTAGCTACACACTGGCCCCTTCCTTAATAAAGTTGGTTTGGCACGGAGTTCTGCGTGTAGCCACGGCCTCCCCAAAGGAGCGCTCTAGGTACGCTATCGGGGCTTAGCCTCTTCTAAAACCCTGCAGTGTAGGAGGAAGAACTGTGCTTTGGTACCAGCAGGAACGCAAGCCGACTTTCTCCTGTAAGTATGGCATCTTAAGGTATGACTTTGTAGAAGGAATGCGAAGCAGTTTTGGTTTCTCAGTGCCGATCAGCTTAGGGCAATGAGGCAGATTGGCATGACATGTAGGAAATGAGAGAACAGATTTCCTGGAGCTGGTGGAGTGCGGAGGAAATCCAGCTCCTCCAAGGAAGAGTGCAGTGTGTTGCCCTACACTTAGCATCCAGAGGGTGACTGGGAAACTTTTCCGGGCCTGGATGTTTCCTGGCAGGCCAGGGGAGCCTGGCCGGTCCCGGTGTTCTTGCAGGGAATAGGGTGCCCACGCGAGGTCCTGGTGCCCTGAAAAGCTTACTAACGTTAAAAGAAAGCAGACCTAAAATTAAGCCTCAAGTTCTCTGCTCCAAGCTTCCGCTTCGGCAGGCTATTCAAGGCTTTAACTTGAGGAAGGGACTCCCGTCAAGTTTCCTTTTAGCTCTAGAGCGTCTCAGGAGGAGCTCCCACCCAGGCTATGAAAGCACCCTGTTGATTTAGAGAAAACTCTTTCCCTTCCCAGTACACTGCCTACAGTGACAGGGACCCGTGCAAAACACTCTTATTTAGGTAGCTTCAAGGCAGCCAGAATGGAGCATTCAATATGGAAAAGCAAGCCTTGTGCCATAAATTCCCCGTTTCCAGTGAACACGCAGCCTACCTCCTTGAGATTTTACCAAGTAAATATACACTCTAGCTCCACACTGGTCCCTTCCTTGAATAAAGTTGGTTTGGCAGGGAGTTCTGCGTCTAGCCAACGGCGTCCACCAAGGAGCGATCTAGGTTCGCTATCGGGGCTTAGCTTCTTCTACAACCCTGCACTGGAAGAGCAAGAACTGGGCTTTGGTTACAGCAGGAACGCAAGCCGACTCTCTCCTGTAAATATGGGGTCTTAAGGTATGACACTCTAGAAGGAATGCGAAGCAGTTTTGGTTTCTCAGTGCCGCTCAGCCTAGGGCAATGAGGCAGATTTCCATGACATGTAGGATGTAAGAGAACAGATTTCCTGGAGCTGTTGGAGTGCGGAGGAAACCTAGGTCTCCCAAGGAAGAGTGCAGTGTGTTGCCCTACACTCAGCATACACAGAGTGACTGGGAAAGGTTTCCGGGCCTGGATGTTCCTTAGCAGCCCAGGGGAGCCTGCCGGAACTCTGTGTTCTAGTAGGGAATAGGGTGCCCACGCGAGGTCCTGGTGCCCTGAAAAGCTTACTAACGTTAAAAGAAAGCAGACCTAAATTTAAGCCTCAAGGACTCTGCTCCAAGCTTCCGCTTCGGCAGGCTATTCAAGGCTTTACCTTGAGGAAGGGACTCCCGTCAAGTTTCCTTTTAGCTCTAGAGCGTCTCAGGAGGAGCTCCCACCCAGGCTATGAAAGCACCCTGTTGATGGAGAGAACACTCGTTCCCTTCCCAGAGCCCTGCCTACTGCGACTAGACACCCGTCCTAAAACTGTTATTTAGGTAGTGTTAAGGCAACATGAATGGAGCATTCAAAATGGGAAAGCAAGCCTTGTGCCATCAGGTGACCGTTTCCAGCGAAAACGCAGCCTACCTCCTTGTGATTTCTACCAAGTAAATATACACTCTAGCTACACACTGGCCCCTTCCTTAATAAAGTTGGTTTGGCACGGAGTTCTGCGTGTAGCCACGGCCTCCCCAAAGGAGCGCTCTAGGTACGCTATCGGGGCTTAGCCTCTTCTAAAACCCTGCAGTGTAGGAGGAAGAACTGTGCTTTGGTACCAGCAGGAACGCAAGCCGACTTTCTCCTGTAAGTATGGCATCTTAAGGTATGACTTTGTAGAAGGAATGCGAAGCAGTTTTGGTTTCTCAGTGCCGATCAGCTTAGGGCAATGAGGCAGATTGGCATGACATGTAGGAAATGAGAGAACAGATTTCCTGGAGCTGGTGGAGTGCGGAGGAAATCCAGCTCCTCCAAGGAAGAGTGCAGTGTGTTGCCCTACACTTAGCATCCAGAGGGTGACTGGGAAACTTTTCCGGGCCTGGATGTTTCCTGGCAGGCCAGGGGAGCCTGGCCGGTCCCGGTGTTCTTGCAGGGAATAGGGTGCCCACGCGAGGTCCTGGTGCCCTGAAAAGCTTACTAACGTTAAAAGAAAGCAGACCTAAAATTAAGCCTCAAGTTCTCTGCTCCAAGCTTCCGCTTCGGCAGGCTATTCAAGGCTTTAACTTGAGGAAAGGACTCCCGTCAAGTTTCCTTTTAGCTCTAGAGCGTCTCAGGAGGAGCTCCCACCCAGGCTATGAAAGCACCCTGTTGATTTAGAGAAAACTCTTTCCCTTCCCAGTACACTGCCTACAGTGACAGGGACCCGTGCAAAACACTCTTATTTAGGTAGCTTCAAGGCAGCCAGAATGGAGCATTCAATATGGAAAAGCAAGCCTTGTGCCATAAATTCCCCGTTTCCAGTGAACACGCAGCCTACCTCCTTGAGATTTTACCAAGTAAATATACACTCTAGCTCCACACTGGTCCCTTCCTTGAATAAAGTTGGTTTGGCAGGGAGTTCTGCGTCTAGCCAACGGCGTCCACCAAGGAGCGATCTAGGTTCGCTATCGGGGCTTAGCTTCTTCTACAACCCTGCACTGGAAGAGCAAGAACTGGGCTTTGGTTACAGCAGGAACGCAAGCCGACTCTCTCCTGTAAATATGGGGTCTTAAGGTATGACACTCTAGAAGGAATGCGAAGCAGTTTTGGTTTCTCAGTGCCGCTCAGCCTAGGGCAATGAGGCAGATTTCCATGACATGTAGGATGTAAGAGAACAGATTTCCTGGAGCTGTTGGAGTGCGGAGGAAACCTAGGTCTCCCAAGGAAGAGTGCAGTGTGTTGCCCTACACTCAGCATACACAGAGTGACTGGGAAAGGTTTCCGGGCCTGGATGTTCCTTAGCAGCCCAGGGGAGCCTGCCGGAACTCTGTGTTCTAGTAGGGAATAGGGTGCCCACGCGAGGTCCTGGTGCCCTGAAAAGCTTACTAACGTTAAAAGAAAGCAGACCTAAATTTAAGCCTCAAGGACTCTGCTCCAAGCTTCCGCTTCGGCAGGCTATTCAAGGCTTTACCTTGAGGAAGGGACTCCCGTCAAGTTTCCTTTTAGCTCTAGAGCGTCTCAGGAGGAGCTCCCACCCAGGCTATGAAAGCACCCTGTTGATGGAGAGAACACTCGTTCCCTTCCCAGAGCCCTGCCTACTGCGACTAGACACCCGTCCTAAAACTGTTATTTAGGTAGTGTTAAGGCAACATGAATGGAGCATTCAAAATGGGAAAGCAAGGCCTGTGCCATCAGGTCCCTGTTTCCAGCGAACACGCAGCCTACCTCCTTGTGCTTTCTACCAGGTAAATACACACTCTAGCTAAACCCTGGTCCCTTCCCTGAATAACGTTTTCTTGGCACGGAGTTCTCCGTGTAGCCAACTGCCTCTCCCAAGGAAGGCTCTAGGTACGCTATCGGGGCTTAGCTTCTTCTAAAACCCTGCAGTGTAAGACGTAGAACTGTGCTTTGCTTACAGCTGGAAAGCAAGCCGACTTTCTCCTGTAAGTATGGGGTGTTAAGGTATGACACTGTAGAAGGAATGCGAAGCAGTTTTGGTTTCTCAGTGCCGCTCAGCCTAGGGCAATGAGGCGAGATATGCATGACATGTGGGATGTAAGAGAACAGATGTCCTGGAGCCTTTGGAGTGCTGATTAAACCTAGGTCTCCCAAGGAAGAGTGCAGTGTGTTGCCCTACACTCAGCATACGCAGAGTGACTGAGAAAGGTTTCCGGGCCTGGATGTTTCTTAGCAGCCTAGTGGAGGCTGCCGGTACTAGGTGTTCTTGCAGGGAATAGGGAGCCCACGCGAGGTCCTCGGTGTCCTGAAAGCTTACTAACCTTAAAAGAAAACAAACCTAAAGCTAATGCTTCAAGGACTCTGCTCCAAGCTTCCGCTTCGGTAGGCTATTCAAGGCTTTACCTTGGGGAAGGGACTCACGTCACGTTTCCTTTTAGCTCTAGAGCGTCTCAGGAGGAGCTCCCACCCAGGCTATGAAAGCACCCTGTTGATCTAGAGAACACTCGTTCCCTTCCCAGAGCCCTGCCTACAGTGTCTAAAGGCCTGTCCTAAAACTGTAATTTAGGTAGCTTCAAGGCAGCAGGAGTGGTGCATTCAAAATGGGAAAGCAAGCCTTGTGCCATCAGGTGACCGTTTCCAGCGAAAACGCAGCCTACCTCCTTGTGATTTCTACCAAGTAAATATACACTCTAGCTACACACTGGCCCCTTCCTTAATAAAGTTGGTTTGGCACGGAGTTCTGCGTGTAGCCACGGCCTCCCCAAAGGAGCGCTCTAGGTACGCTATCGGGGCTTAGCCTCTTCTAAAACCCTGCAGTGTAGGAGGAAGAACTGTGCTTTGGTACCAGCAGGAACGCAAGCCGACTTTCTCCTGTAAGTATGGCATCTTAAGGTATGACTTTGTAGAAGGAATGCGAAGCAGTTTTGGTTTCTCAGTGCCGATCAGCTTAGGGCAATGAGGCAGATTGGCATGACATGTAGGAAATGAGAGAACAGATTTCCTGGAGCTGGTGGAGTGCGGAGGAAATCCAGCTCCTCCAAGGAAGAGTGCAGTGTGTTGCCCTACACTTAGCATCCAGAGGGTGACTGGGAAACTTTTCCGGGCCTGGATGTTTCCTGGCAGGCCAGGGGAGCCTGGCCGGTCCCGGTGTTCTTGCAGGGAATAGGGTGCCCACGCGAGGTCCTGGTGCCCTGAAAAGCTTACTAACGTTAAAAGAAAGCAGACCTAAAATTAAGCCTCAAGTTCTCTGCTCCAAGCTTCCGCTTCGGCAGGCTATTCAAGGCTTTAACTTGAGGAAAGGACTCCCGTCAAGTTTCCTTTTAGCTCTAGAGCGTCTCAGGAGGAGCTCCCACCCAGGCTATGAAAGCACCCTGTTGATTTAGAGAAAACTCTTTCCCTTCCCAGTACACTGCCTACAGTGACAGGGACCCGTGCAAAACACTCTTATTTAGGTAGCTTCAAGGCAGCCAGAATGGAGCATTCAATATGGAAAAGCAAGCCTTGTGCCATAAATTCCCCGTTTCCAGTGAACACGCAGCCTACCTCCTTGAGATTTTACCAAGTAAATATACACTCTAGCTCCACACTGGTCCCTTCCTTGAATAAAGTTGGTTTGGCAGGGAGTTCTGCGTCTAGCCAACGGCGTCCACCAAGGAGCGATCTAGGTTCGCTATCGGGGCTTAGCTTCTTCTACAACCCTGCACTGGAAGAGCAAGAACTGGGCTTTGGTTACAGCAGGAACGCAAGCCGACTCTCTCCTGTAAATATGGGGTCTTAAGGTATGACACTCTAGAAGGAATGCGAAGCAGTTTTGGTTTCTCAGTGCCGCTCAGCCTAGGGCAATGAGGCAGATTTCCATGACATGTAGGATGTAAGAGAACAGATTTCCTGGAGCTGTTGGAGTGCGGAGGAAACCTAGGTCTCCCAAGGAAGAGTGCAGTGTGTTGCCCTACACTCAGCATACACAGAGTGACTGGGAAAGGTTTCCGGGCCTGGATGTTCCTTAGCAGCCCAGGGGAGCCTGCCGGAACTCTGTGTTCTAGTAGGGAATAGGGTGCCCACGCGAGGTCCTGGTGCCCTGAAAAGCTTACTAACGTTAAAAGAAAGCAGACCTAAATTTAAGCCTCAAGGACTCTGCTCCAAGCTTCCGCTTCGGCAGGCTATTCAAGGCTTTACCTTGAGGAAGGGACTCCCGTCAAGTTTCCTTTTAGCTCTAGAGCGTCTCAGGAGGAGCTCCCACCCAGGCTATGAAAGCACCCTGTTGATGGAGAGAACACTCGTTCCCTTCCCAGAGCCCTGCCTACTGCGACTAGACACCCGTCCTAAAACTGTTATTTAGGTAGTGTTAAGGCAACATGAATGGAGCATTCAAAATGGGAAAGCAAGGCCTGTGCCATCAGGTCCCTGTTTCCAGCGAACACGCAGCCTACCTCCTTGTGCTTTCTACCAGGTAAATACACACTCTAGCTAAACCCTGGTCCCTTCCCTGAATAACGTTTTCTTGGCACGGAGTTCTCCGTGTAGCCAACTGCCTCTCCCAAGGAAGGCTCTAGGTACGCTATCGGGGCTTAGCTTCTTCTAAAACCCTGCAGTGTAAGACGTAGAACTGTGCTTTGCTTACAGCTGGAAAGCAAGCCGACTTTCTCCTGTAAGTATGGGGTGTTAAGGTATGACACTGTAGAAGGAATGCGAAGCAGTTTTGGTTTCTCAGTGCCGCTCAGCCTAGGGCAATGAGGCGAGATATGCATGACATGTGGGATGTAAGAGAACAGATGTCCTGGAGCCTTTGGAGTGCTGATTAAACCTAGGTCTCCCAAGGAAGAGTGCAGTGTGTTGCCCTACACTCAGCATACGCAGAGTGACTGGGAAAGGTTTCCGGGCCTGGATGTTTCTTAGCAGCCTAGTGGAGGCTGCCGGTACTAGGTGTTCTTGCAGGGAATAGGGAGCCCACGCGAGGTCCTCGGTGTCCTGAAAGCTTACTAACCTTAAAAGAAAACAAACCTAAAGCTAATGCTTCAAGGACTCTGCTCCAAGCTTCCGCTTCGGTAGGCTATTCAAGGCTTTACCTTGGGGAAGGGACTCACGTCACGTTTCCTTTTAGCTCTAGAGCGTCTCAGGAGGAGCTCCCACCCAGGCTATGAAAGCACCCTGTTGATCTAGAGAACACTCGTTCCCTTCCCAGAGCCCTGCCTACAGTGTCTAAAGGCCTGTCCTAAAACTGTAATTTAGGTAGCTTCAAGGCAGCAGGAGTGGTGCATTCAAAATGGGAAAGCAAGCCTTGTGCCATCAGGTGACCGTTTCCAGCGAAAACGCAGCCTACCTCCTTGTGATTTCTACCAAGTAAATATACACTCTAGCTACACACTGGCCCCTTCCTTAATAAAGTTGGTTTGGCACGGAGTTCTGCGTGTAGCCACGGCCTCCCCAAAGGAGCGCTCTAGGTACGCTATCGGGGCTTAGCCTCTTCTAAAACCCTGCAGTGTAGGAGGAAGAACTGTGCTTTGGTACCAGCAGGAACGCAAGCCGACTTTCTCCTGTAAGTATGGCATCTTAAGGTATGACTTTGTAGAAGGAATGCGAAGCAGTTTTGGTTTCTCAGTGCCGATCAGCTTAGGGCAATGAGGCAGATTGGCATGACATGTAGGAAATGAGAGAACAGATTTCCTGGAGCTGGTGGAGTGCGGAGGAAATCCAGCTCCTCCAAGGAAGAGTGCAGTGTGTTGCCCTACACTTAGCATCCAGAGGGTGACTGGGAAACTTTTCCGGGCCTGGATGTTTCCTGGCAGGCCAGGGGAGCCTGGCCGGTCCCGGTGTTCTTGCAGGGAATAGGGTGCCCACGCGAGGTCCTGGTGCCCTGAAAAGCTTACTAACGTTAAAAGAAAGCAGACCTAAAATTAAGCCTCAAGTTCTCTGCTCCAAGCTTCCGCTTCGGCAGGCTATTCAAGGCTTTAACTTGAGGAAGGGACTCCCGTCAAGTTTCCTTTTAGCTCTAGAGCGTCTCAGGAGGAGCTCCCACCCAGGCTATGAAAGCACCCTGTTGATTTAGAGAAAACTCTTTCCCTTCCCAGTACACTGCCTACAGTGACAGGGACCCGTGCAAAACACTCTTATTTAGGTAGCTTCAAGGCAGCCAGAATGGAGCATTCAATATGGAAAAGCAAGCCTTGTGCCATAAATTCCCCGTTTCCAGTGAACACGCAGCCTACCTCCTTGAGATTTTACCAAGTAAATATACACTCTAGCTCCACACTGGTCCCTTCCTTGAATAAAGTTGGTTTGGCAGGGAGTTCTGCGTCTAGCCAACGGCGTCCACCAAGGAGCGATCTAGGTTCGCTATCGGGGCTTAGCTTCTTCTACAACCCTGCACTGGAAGAGCAAGAACTGGGCTTTGGTTACAGCAGGAACGCAAGCCGACTCTCTCCTGTAAATATGGGGTCTTAAGGTATGACACTCTAGAAGGAATGCGAAGCAGTTTTGGTTTCTCAGTGCCGCTCAGCCTAGGGCAATGAGGCAGATTTCCATGACATGTAGGATGTAAGAGAACAGATTTCCTGGAGCTGTTGGAGTGCGGAGGAAACCTAGGTCTCCCAAGGAAGAGTGCAGTGTGTTGCCCTACACTCAGCATACACAGAGTGACTGGGAAAGGTTTCCGGGCCTGGATGTTCCTTAGCAGCCCAGGGGAGCCTGCCGGAACTCTGTGTTCTAGTAGGGAATAGGGTGCCCACGCGAGGTCCTGGTGCCCTGAAAAGCTTACTAACGTTAAAAGAAAGCAGACCTAAATTTAAGCCTCAAGGACTCTGCTCCAAGCTTCCGCTTCGGCAGGCTATTCAAGGCTTTACCTTGAGGAAGGGACTCCCGTCAAGTTTCCTTTTAGCTCTAGAGCGTCTCAGGAGGAGCTCCCACCCAGGCTATGAAAGCACCCTGTTGATGGAGAGAACACTCGTTCCCTTCCCAGAGCCCTGCCTACTGCGACTAGACACCCGTCCTAAAACTGTTATTTAGGTAGTGTTAAGGCAACATGAATGGAGCATTCAAAATGGGAAAGCAAGGCCTGTGCCATCAGGTCCCTGTTTCCAGCGAACACGCAGCCTACCTCCTTGTGCTTTCTACCAGGTAAATACACACTCTAGCTAAACCCTGGTCCCTTCCCTGAATAACGTTTTCTTGGCACGGAGTTCTCCGTGTAGCCAACTGCCTCTCCCAAGGAAGGCTCTAGGTACGCTATCGGGGCTTAGCTTCTTCTAAAACCCTGCAGTGTAAGACGTAGAACTGTGCTTTGCTTACAGCTGGAAAGCAAGCCGACTTTCTCCTGTAAGTATGGGGTGTTAAGGTATGACACTGTAGAAGGAATGCGAAGCAGTTTTGGTTTCTCAGTGCCGCTCAGCCTAGGGCAATGAGGCGAGATATGCATGACATGTGGGATGTAAGAGAACAGATGTCCTGGAGCCTTTGGAGTGCTGATTAAACCTAGGTCTCCCAAGGAAGAGTGCAGTGTGTTGCCCTACACTCAGCATACGCAGAGTGACTGGGAAAGGTTTCCGGGCCTGGATGTTTCTTAGCAGCCTAGTGGAGGCTGCCGGTACTAGGTGTTCTTGCAGGGAATAGGGAGCCCACGCGAGGTCCTCGGTGTCCTGAAAGCTTACTAACCTTAAAAGAAAACAAACCTAAAGCTAATGCTTCAAGGACTCTGCTCCAAGCTTCCGCTTCGGTAGGCTATTCAAGGCTTTACCTTGGGGAAGGGACTCACGTCACGTTTCCTTTTAGCTCTAGAGCGTCTCAGGAGGAGCTCCCACCCAGGCTATGAAAGCACCCTGTTGATCTAGAGAACACTCGTTCCCTTCCCAGAGCCCTGCCTACAGTGTCTAAAGGCCTGTCCTAAAACTGTAATTTAGGTAGCTTCAAGGCAGCAGGAGTGGTGCATTCAAAATGGGAAAGCAAGCCTTGTGCCATCAGGTGACCGTTTCCAGCGAAAACGCAGCCTACCTCCTTGTGATTTCTACCAAGTAAATATACACTCTAGCTACACACTGGCCCCTTCCTTAATAAAGTTGGTTTGGCACGGAGTTCTGCGTGTAGCCACGGCCTCCCCAAAGGAGCGCTCTAGGTACGCTATCGGGGCTTAGCCTCTTCTAAAACCCTGCAGTGTAGGAGGAAGAACTGTGCTTTGGTACCAGCAGGAACGCAAGCCGACTTTCTCCTGTAAGTATGGCATCTTAAGGTATGACTTTGTAGAAGGAATGCGAAGCAGTTTTGGTTTCTCAGTGCCGATCAGCTTAGGGCAATGAGGCAGATTGGCATGACATGTAGGAAATGAGAGAACAGATTTCCTGGAGCTGGTGGAGTGCGGAGGAAATCCAGCTCCTCCAAGGAAGAGTGCAGTGTGTTGCCCTACACTTAGCATCCAGAGGGTGACTGGGAAACTTTTCCGGGCCTGGATGTTTCCTGGCAGGCCAGGGGAGCCTGGCCGGTCCCGGTGTTCTTGCAGGGAATCGGGTGCCCACGCGAGGTCCTGGTGCCCTGAAAAGCTTACTAACGTTAAAAGAAAGCAGACCTAAAATTAAGCCTCAAGTTCTCTGCTCCAAGCTTCCGCTTCGGCAGGCTATTCAAGGCTTTAACTTGAGGAAAGGACTCCCGTCAAGTTTCCTTTTAGCTCTAGAGCGTCTCAGGAGGAGCTCCCACCCAGGCTATGAAAGCACCCTGTTGATTTAGAGAAAACTCTTTCCCTTCCCAGTACACTGCCTACAGTGACAGGGACCCGTGCAAAACACTCTTATTTAGGTAGCTTCAAGGCAGCCAGAATGGAGCATTCAATATGGAAAAGCAAGCCTTGTGCCATAAATTCCCCGTTTCCAGTGAACACGCAGCCTACCTCCTTGAGATTTTACCAAGTAAATATACACTCTAGCTCCACACTGGTCCCTTCCTTGAATAAAGTTGGTTTGGCAGGGAGTTCTGCGTCTAGCCAACGGCGTCCACCAAGGAGCGATCTAGGTTCGCTATCGGGGCTTAGCTTCTTCTACAACCCTGCACTGGAAGAGCAAGAACTGGGCTTTGGTTACAGCAGGAACGCAAGCCGACTCTCTCCTGTAAATATGGGGTCTTAAGGTATGACGCTCTAGAAGGAATGCGAAGCAGTTTTGGTTTCTCAGTGCCGCTCAGCCTAGGGCAATGAGGCAGATTTCCATGACATGTAGGATGTAAGAGAACAGATTTCCTGGAGCTGTTGGAGTGCGGAGGAAACCTAGGTCTCCCAAGGAAGAGTGCAGTGTGTTGCCCTACACTCAGCATACACAGAGTGACTGGGAAAGGTTTCCGGGCCTGGATGTTCCTTAGCAGCCCAGGGGAGCCTGCCGGAACTCTGTGTTCTAGTAGGGAATAGGGTGCCCACGCGAGGTCCTGGTGCCCTGAAAAGCTTACTAACGTTAAAAGAAAGCAGACCTAAATTTAAGCCTCAAGGACTCTGCTCCAAGCTTCCGCTTCGGCAGGCTATTCAAGGCTTTACCTTGAGGAAGGGACTCCCGTCAAGTTTCCTTTTAGCTCTAGAGCGTCTCAGGAGGAGCTCCCACCCAGGCTATGAAAGCACCCTGTTGATGGAGAGAACACTCGTTCCCTTCCCAGAGCCCTGCCTACTGCGACTAGACACCCGTCCTAAAACTGTTATTTAGGTAGTGTTAAGGCAACATGAATGGAGCATTCAAAATGGGAAAGCAAGGCCTGTGCCATCAGGTCCCTGTTTCCAGCGAACACGCAGCCTACCTCCTTGTGCTTTCTACCAGGTAAATACACACTCTAGCTAAACCCTGGTCCCTTCCCTGAATAACGTTTTCTTGGCACGGAGTTCTCCGTGTAGCCAACTGCCTCTCCCAAGGAAGGCTCTAGGTACGCTATCGGGGCTTAGCTTCTTCTAAAACCCTGCAGTGTAAGACGTAGAACTGTGCTTTGCTTACAGCTGGAAAGCAAGCCGACTTTCTCCTGTAAGTATGGGGTGTTAAGGTATGACACTGTAGAAGGAATGCGAAGCAGTTTTGGTTTCTCAGTGCCGCTCAGCCTAGGGCAATGAGGCGAGATATGCATGACATGTGGGATGTAAGAGAACAGATGTCCTGGAGCCTTTGGAGTGCTGATTAAACCTAGGTCTCCCAAGGAAGAGTGCAGTGTGTTGCCCTACACTCAGCATACGCAGAGTGACTGGGAAAGGTTTCCGGGCCTGGATGTTTCTTAGCAGCCTAGTGGAGGCTGCCGGTACTAGGTGTTCTTGCAGGGAATAGGGAGCCCACGCGAGGTCCTCGGTGTCCTGAAAGCTTACTAACCTTAAAAGAAAACAAACCTAAAGCTAATGCTTCAAGGACTCTGCTCCAAGCTTCCGCTTCGGTAGGCTATTCAAGGCTTTACCTTGGGGAAGGGACTCACGTCACGTTTCCTTTTAGCTCTAGAGCGTCTCAGGAGGAGCTCCCACCCAGGCTATGAAAGCACCCTGTTGATCTAGAGAACACTCGTTCCCTTCCCAGAGCCCTGCCTACAGTGTCTAAAGGCCTGTCCTAAAACTGTAATTTAGGTAGCTTCAAGGCAGCAGGAGTGGTGCATTCAAAATGGGAAAGCAAGCCTTGTGCCATCAGGTGACCGTTTCCAGCGAAAACGCAGCCTACCTCCTTGTGATTTCTACCAAGTAAATATACACTCTAGCTACACACTGGCCCCTTCCTTAATAAAGTTGGTTTGGCACGGAGTTCTGCGTGTAGCCACGGCCTCCCCAAAGGAGCGCTCTAGGTACGCTATCGGGGCTTAGCCTCTTCTAAAACCCTGCAGTGTAGGAGGAAGAACTGTGCTTTGGTACCAGCAGGAACGCAAGCCGACTTTCTCCTGTAAGTATGGCATCTTAAGGTATGACTTTGTAGAAGGAATGCGAAGCAGTTTTGGTTTCTCAGTGCCGATCAGCTTAGGGCAATGAGGCAGATTGGCATGACATGTAGGAAATGAGAGAACAGATTTCCTGGAGCTGGTGGAGTGCGGAGGAAATCCAGCTCCTCCAAGGAAGAGTGCAGTGTGTTGCCCTACACTTAGCATCCAGAGGGTGACTGGGAAACTTTTCCGGGCCTGGATGTTTCCTGGCAGGCCAGGGGAGCCTGGCCGGTCCCGGTGTTCTTGCAGGGAATAGGGTGCCCACGCGAGGTCCTGGTGCCCTGAAAAGCTTACTAACGTTAAAAGAAAGCAGACCTAAAATTAAGCCTCAAGTTCTCTGCTCCAAGCTTCCGCTTCGGCAGGCTATTCAAGGCTTTAACTTGAGGAAAGGACTCCCGTCAAGTTTCCTTTTAGCTCTAGAGCGTCTCAGGAGGAGCTCCCACCCAGGCTATGAAAGCACCCTGTTGATTTAGAGAAAACTCTTTCCCTTCCCAGTACACTGCCTACAGTGACAGGGACCCGTGCAAAACACTCTTATTTAGGTAGCTTCAAGGCAGCCAGAATGGAGCATTCAATATGGAAAAGCAAGCCTTGTGCCATAAATTCCCCGTTTCCAGTGAACACGCAGCCTACCTCCTTGAGATTTTACCAAGTAAATATACACTCTAGCTCCACACTGGTCCCTTCCTTGAATAAAGTTGGTTTGGCAGGGAGTTCTGCGTCTAGCCAACGGCGTCCACCAAGGAGCGATCTAGGTTCGCTATCGGGGCTTAGCTTCTTCTACAACCCTGCACTGGAAGAGCAAGAACTGGGCTTTGGTTACAGCAGGAACGCAAGCCGACTCTCTCCTGTAAATATGGGGTCTTAAGGTATGACACTCTAGAAGGAATGCGAAGCAGTTTTGGTTTCTCAGTGCCGCTCAGCCTAGGGCAATGAGGCAGATTTCCATGACATGTAGGATGTAAGAGAACAGATTTCCTGGAGCTGTTGGAGTGCGGAGGAAACCTAGGTCTCCCAAGGAAGAGTGCAGTGTGTTGCCCTACACTCAGCATACACAGAGTGACTGGGAAAGGTTTCCGGGCCTGGATGTTCCTTAGCAGCCCAGGGGAGCCTGCCGGAACTCTGTGTTCTAGTAGGGAATAGGGTGCCCACGCGAGGTCCTGGTGCCCTGAAAAGCTTACTAACGTTAAAAGAAAGCAGACCTAAATTTAAGCCTCAAGGACTCTGCTCCAAGCTTCCGCTTCGGCAGGCTATTCAAGGCTTTACCTTGAGGAAGGGACTCCCGTCAAGTTTCCTTTTAGCTCTAGAGCGTCTCAGGAGGAGCTCCCACCCAGGCTATGAAAGCACCCTGTTGATGGAGAGAACACTCGTTCCCTTCCCAGAGCCCTGCCTACTGCGACTAGACACCCGTCCTAAAACTGTTATTTAGGTAGTGTTAAGGCAACATGAATGGAGCATTCAAAATGGGAAAGCAAGGCCTGTGCCATCAGGTCCCTGTTTCCAGCGAACACGCAGCCTACCTCCTTGTGCTTTCTACCAGGTAAATACACACTCTAGCTAAACCCTGGTCCCTTCCCTGAATAACGTTTTCTTGGCACGGAGTTCTCCGTGTAGCCAACTGCCTCTCCCAAGGAAGGCTCTAGGTACGCTATCGGGGCTTAGCTTCTTCTAAAACCCTGCAGTGTAAGACGTAGAACTGTGCTTTGCTTACAGCTGGAAAGCAAGCCGACTTTCTCCTGTAAGTATGGGGTGTTAAGGTATGACACTGTAGAAGGAATGCGAAGCAGTTTTGGTTTCTCAGTGCCGCTCAGCCTAGGGCAATGAGGCGAGATATGCATGACATGTGGGATGTAAGAGAACAGATGTCCTGGAGCCTTTGGAGTGCTGATTAAACCTAGGTCTCCCAAGGAAGAGTGCAGTGTGTTGCCCTACACTCAGCATACGCAGAGTGACTGGGAAAGGTTTCCGGGCCTGGATGTTTCTTAGCAGCCTAGTGGAGGCTGCCGGTACTAGGTGTTCTTGCAGGGAATAGGGAGCCCACGCGAGGTCCTCGGTGTCCTGAAAGCTTACTAACCTTAAAAGAAAACAAACCTAAAGCTAATGCTTCAAGGACTCTGCTCCAAGCTTCCGCTTCGGTAGGCTATTCAAGGCTTTACCTTGGGGAAGGGACTCACGTCACGTTTCCTTTTAGCTCTAGAGCGTCTCAGGAGGAGCTCCCACCCAGGCTATGAAAGCACCCTGTTGATCTAGAGAACACTCGTTCCCTTCCCAGAGCCCTGCCTACAGTGTCTAAAGGCCTGTCCTAAAACTGTAATTTAGGTAGCTTCAAGGCAGCAGGAGTGGTGCATTCAAAATGGGAAAGCAAGCCTTGTGCCATCAGGTGACCGTTTCCAGCGAAAACGCAGCCTACCTCCTTGTGATTTCTACCAAGTAAATATACACTCTAGCTACACACTGGCCCCTTCCTTAATAAAGTTGGTTTGGCACGGAGTTCTGCGTGTAGCCACGGCCTCCCCAAAGGAGCGCTCTAGGTACGCTATCGGGGCTTAGCCTCTTCTAAAACCCTGCAGTGTAGGAGGAAGAACTGTGCTTTGGTACCAGCAGGAACGCAAGCCGACTTTCTCCTGTAAGTATGGCATCTTAAGGTATGACTTTGTAGAAGGAATGCGAAGCAGTTTTGGTTTCTCAGTGCCGATCAGCTTAGGGCAATGAGGCAGATTGGCATGACATGTAGGAAATGAGAGAACAGATTTCCTGGAGCTGGTGGAGTGCGGAGGAAATCCAGCTCCTCCAAGGAAGAGTGCAGTGTGTTGCCCTACACTTAGCATCCAGAGGGTGACTGGGAAACTTTTCCGGGCCTGGATGTTTCCTGGCAGGCCAGGGGAGCCTGGCCGGTCCCGGTGTTCTTGCAGGGAATAGGGTGCCCACGCGAGGTCCTGGTGCCCTGAAAAGCTTACTAACGTTAAAAGAAAGCAGACCTAAAATTAAGCCTCAAGTTCTCTGCTCCAAGCTTCCGCTTCGGCAGGCTATTCAAGGCTTTAACTTGAGGAAAGGACTCCCGTCAAGTTTCCTTTTAGCTCTAGAGCGTCTCAGGAGGAGCTCCCACCCAGGCTATGAAAGCACCCTGTTGATTTAGAGAAAACTCTTTCCCTTCCCAGTACACTGCCTACAGTGACAGGGACCCGTGCAAAACACTCTTATTTAGGTAGCTTCAAGGCAGCCAGAATGGAGCATTCAATATGGAAAAGCAAGCCTTGTGCCATACATTCCCCGTTTCCAGTGAACACGCAGCCTACCTCCTTGAGATTTTACCAAGTAAATATACACTCTAGCTCCACACTGGTCCCTTCCTTGAATAAAGTTGGTTTGGCAGGGAGTTCTGCGTCTAGCCAACGGCGTCCACCAAGGAGCGATCTAGGTTCGCTATCGGGGCTTAGCTTCTTCTACAACCCTGCACTGGAAGAGCAAGAACTGGGCTTTGGTTACAGCAGGAACGCAAGCCGACTCTCTCCTGTAAATATGGGGTCTTAAGGTATGACACTCTAGAAGGAATGCGAAGCAGTTTTGGTTTCTCAGTGCCGCTCAGCCTAGGGCAATGAGGCAGATTTCCATGACATGTAGGATGTAAGAGAACAGATTTCCTGGAGCTGTTGGAGTGCGGAGGAAACCTAGGTCTCCCAAGGAAGAGTGCAGTGTGTTGCCCTACACTCAGCATACACGGAGTGACTGGGAAAGGTTTCCGGGCCTGGATGTTCCTTAGCAGCCCAGGGGAGCCTGCCGGAACTCTGTGTTCTAGTAGGGAATAGGGTGCCCACGCGAGGTCCTGGTGCCCTGAAAAGCTTACTAACGTTAAAAGAAAGCAGACCTAAATTTAAGCCTCAAGGACTCTGCTCCAAGCTTCCGCTTCGGCAGGCTATTCAAGGCTTTACCTTGAGGAAGGGACTCCCGTCAAGTTTCCTTTTAGCTCTAGAGCGTCTCAGGAGGAGCTCCCACCCAGGCTATGAAAGCACCCTGTTGATGGAGAGAACACTCGTTCCCTTCCCAGAGCCCTGCCTACTGCGACTAGACACCCGTCCTAAAACTGTTATTTAGGTAGTGTTAAGGCAACATGAATGGAGCATTCAAAATGGGAAAGCAAGGCCTGTGCCATCAGGTCCCTGTTTCCAGCGAACACGCAGCCTACCTCCTTGTGCTTTCTACCAGGTAAATACACACTCTAGCTAAACCCTGGTCCCTTCCCTGAATAACGTTTTCTTGGCACGGAGTTCTCCGTGTAGCCAACTGCCTCTCCCAAGGAAGGCTCTAGGTACGCTATCGGGGCTTAGCTTCTTCTAAAACCCTGCAGTGTAAGACGTAGAACTGTGCTTTGCTTACAGCTGGAAAGCAAGCCGACTTTCTCCTGTAAGTATGGGGTGTTAAGGTATGACACTGTAGAAGGAATGCGAAGCAGTTTTGGTTTCTCAGTGCCGCTCAGCCTAGGGCAATGAGGCGAGATATGCATGACATGTGGGATGTAAGAGAACAGATGTCCTGGAGCCTTTGGAGTGCTGATTAAACCTAGGTCTCCCAAGGAAGAGTGCAGTGTGTTGCCCTACACTCAGCATACGCAGAGTGACTGGGAAAGGTTTCCGGGCCTGGATGTTTCTTAGCAGCCTAGTGGAGGCTGCCGGTACTAGGTGTTCTTGCAGGGAATAGGGAGCCCACGCGAGGTCCTCGGTGTCCTGAAAGCTTACTAACCTTAAAAGAAAACAAACCTAAAGCTAATGCTTCAAGGACTCTGCTCCAAGCTTCCGCTTCGGTAGGCTATTCAAGGCTTTACCTTGGGGAAGGGACTCACGTCACGTTTCCTTTTAGCTCTAGAGCGTCTCAGGAGGAGCTCCCACCCAGGCTATGAAAGCACCCTGTTGATCTAGAGAACACTCGTTCCCTTCCCAGAGCCCTGCCTACAGTGTCTAAAGGCCTGTCCTAAAACTGTAATTTAGGTAGCTTCAAGGCAGCAGGAGTGGTGCATTCAAAATGGGAAAGCAAGCCTTGTGCCATCAGGTGACCGTTTCCAGCGAAAACGCAGCCTACCTCCTTGTGATTTCTACCAAGTAAATATACACTCTAGCTACACACTGGCCCCTTCCTTAATAAAGTTGGTTTGGCACGGAGTTCTGCGTGTAGCCACGGCCTCCCCAAAGGAGCGCTCTAGGTACGCTATCGGGGCTTAGCCTCTTCTAAAACCCTGCAGTGTAGGAGGAAGAACTGTGCTTTGGTACCAGCAGGAACGCAAGCCGACTTTCTCCTGTAAGTATGGCATCTTAAGGTATGACTTTGTAGAAGGAATGCGAAGCAGTTTTGGTTTCTCAGTGCCGATCAGCTTAGGGCAATGAGGCAGATTGGCATGACATGTAGGAAATGAGAGAACAGATTTCCTGGAGCTGGTGGAGTGCGGAGGAAATCCAGCTCCTCCAAGGAAGAGTGCAGTGTGTTGCCCTACACTTAGCATCCAGAGGGTGACTGGGAAACTTTTCCGGGCCTGGATGTTTCCTGGCAGGCCAGGGGAGCCTGGCCGGTCCCGGTGTTCTTGCAGGGAATAGGGTGCCCACGCGAGGTCCTGGTGCCCTGAAAAGCTTACTAACGTTAAAAGAAAGCAGACCTAAAATTAAGCCTCAAGTTCTCTGCTCCAAGCTTCCGCTTCGGCAGGCTATTCAAGGCTTTAACTTGAGGAAAGGACTCCCGTCAAGTTTCCTTTTAGCTCTAGAGCGTCTCAGGAGGAGCTCCCACCCAGGCTATGAAAGCACCCTGTTGATTTAGAGAAAACTCTTTCCCTTCCCAGTACACTGCCTACAGTGACAGGGACCCGTGCAAAACACTCTTATTTAGGTAGCTTCAAGGCAGCCAGAATGGAGCATTCAATATGGAAAAGCAAGCCTTGTGCCATACATTCCCCGTTTCCAGTGAACACGCAGCCTACCTCCTTGAGATTTTACCAAGTAAATATACACTCTAGCTCCACACTGGTCCCTTCCTTGAATAAAGTTGGTTTGGCAGGGAGTTCTGCGTCTAGCCAACGGCGTCCACCAAGGAGCGATCTAGGTTCGCTATCGGGGCTTAGCTTCTTCTACAACCCTGCACTGGAAGAGCAAGAACTGGGCTTTGGTTACAGCAGGAACGCAAGCCGACTCTCTCCTGTAAATATGGGGTCTTAAGGTATGACGCTCTAGAAGGAATGCGAAGCAGTTTTGGTTTCTCAGTGCCGCTCAGCCTAGGGCAATGAGGCAGATTTCCATGACATGTAGGATGTAAGAGAACAGATTTCCTGGAGCTGTTGGAGTGCGGAGGAAACCTAGGTCTCCCAAGGAAGAGTGCAGTGTGTTGCCCTACACTCAGCATACACAGAGTGACTGGGAAAGGTTTCCGGGCCTGGATGTTCCTTAGCAGCCCAGGGGAGCCTGCCGGAACTCTGTGTTCTAGTAGGGAATAGGGTGCCCACGCGAGGTCCTGGTGCCCTGAAAAGCTTACTAACGTTAAAAGAAAGCAGACCTAAATTTAAGCCTCAAGGACTCTGCTCCAAGCTTCCGCTTCGGCAGGCTATTCAAGGCTTTACCTTGAGGAAGGGACTCCCGTCAAGTTTCCTTTTAGCTCTAGAGCGTCTCAGGAGGAGCTCCCACCCAGGCTATGAAAGCACCCTGTTGATGGAGAGAACACTCGTTCCCTTCCCAGAGCCCTGCCTACTGCGACTAGACACCCGTCCTAAAACTGTTATTTAGGTAGTGTTAAGGCAACATGAATGGAGCATTCAAAATGGGAAAGCAAGGCCTGTGCCATCAGGTCCCTGTTTCCAGCGAACACGCAGCCTACCTCCTTGTGCTTTCTACCAGGTAAATACACACTCTAGCTAAACCCTGGTCCCTTCCCTGAATAACGTTTTCTTGGCACGGAGTTCTCCGTGTAGCCAACTGCCTCTCCCAAGGAAGGCTCTAGGTACGCTATCGGGGCTTAGCTTCTTCTAAAACCCTGCAGTGTAAGACGTAGAACTGTGCTTTGCTTACAGCTGGAAAGCAAGCCGACTTTCTCCTGTAAGTATGGGGTGTTAAGGTATGACACTGTAGAAGGAATGCGAAGCAGTTTTGGTTTCTCAGTGCCGCTCAGCCTAGGGCAATGAGGCGAGATATGCATGACATGTGGGATGTAAGAGAACAGATGTCCTGGAGCCTTTGGAGTGCTGATTAAACCTAGGTCTCCCAAGGAAGAGTGCAGTGTGTTGCCCTACACTCAGCATACGCAGAGTGACTGGGAAAGGTTTCCGGGCCTGGATGTTTCTTAGCAGCCTAGTGGAGGCTGCCGGTACTAGGTGTTCTTGCAGGGAATAGGGAGCCCACGCGAGGTCCTCGGTGTCCTGAAAGCTTACTAACCTTAAAAGAAAACAAACCTAAAGCTAATGCTTCAAGGACTCTGCTCCAAGCTTCCGCTTCGGTAGGCTATTCAAGGCTTTACCTTGGGGAAGGGACTCACGTCACGTTTCCTTTTAGCTCTAGAGCGTCTCAGGAGGAGCTCCCACCCAGGCTATGAAAGCACCCTGTTGATCTAGAGAACACTCGTTCCCTTCCCAGAGCCCTGCCTACAGTGTCTAAAGGCCTGTCCTAAAACTGTAATTTAGGTAGCTTCAAGGCAGCAGGAGTGGTGCATTCAAAATGGGAAAGCAAGCCTTGTGCCATCAGGTGACCGTTTCCAGCGAAAACGCAGCCTACCTCCTTGTGATTTCTACCAAGTAAATATACACTCTAGCTACACACTGGCCCCTTCCTTAATAAAGTTGGTTTGGCACGGAGTTCTGCGTGTAGCCACGGCCTCCCCAAAGGAGCGCTCTAGGTACGCTATCGGGGCTTAGCCTCTTCTAAAACCCTGCAGTGTAGGAGGAAGAACTGTGCTTTGGTACCAGCAGGAACGCAAGCCGACTTTCTCCTGTAAGTATGGCATCTTAAGGTATGACTTTGTAGAAGGAATGCGAAGCAGTTTTGGTTTCTCAGTGCCGATCAGCTTAGGGCAATGAGGCAGATTGGCATGACATGTAGGAAATGAGAGAACAGATTTCCTGGAGCTGGTGGAGTGCGGAGGAAATCCAGCTCCTCCAAGGAAGAGTGCAGTGTGTTGCCCTACACTTAGCATCCAGAGGGTGACTGGGAAACTTTTCCGGGCCTGGATGTTTCCTGGCAGGCCAGGGGAGCCTGGCCGGTCCCGGTGTTCTTGCAGGGAATAGGGTGCCCACGCGAGGTCCTGGTGCCCTGAAAAGCTTACTAACGTTAAAAGAAAGCAGACCTAAAATTAAGCCTCAAGTTCTCTGCTCCAAGCTTCCGCTTCGGCAGGCTATTCAAGGCTTTAACTTGAGGAAAGGACTCCCGTCAAGTTTCCTTTTAGCTCTAGAGCGTCTCAGGAGGAGCTCCCACCCAGGCTATGAAAGCACCCTGTTGATTTAGAGAAAACTCTTTCCCTTCCCAGTACACTGCCTACAGTGACAGGGACCCGTGCAAAACACTCTTATTTAGGTAGCTTCAAGGCAGCCAGAATGGAGCATTCAATATGGAAAAGCAAGCCTTGTGCCATACATTCCCCGTTTCCAGTGAACACGCAGCCTACCTCCTTGAGATTTTACCAAGTAAATATACACTCTAGCTCCACACTGGTCCCTTCCTTGAATAAAGTTGGTTTGGCAGGGAGTTCTGCGTCTAGCCAACGGCGTCCACCAAGGAGCGATCTAGGTTCGCTATCGGGGCTTAGCTTCTTCTACAACCCTGCACTGGAAGAGCAAGAACTGGGCTTTGGTTACAGCAGGAACGCAAGCCGACTCTCTCCTGTAAATATGGGGTCTTAAGGTATGACACTCTAGAAGGAATGCGAAGCAGTTTTGGTTTCTCAGTGCCGCTCAGCCTAGGGCAATGAGGCAGATTTCCATGACATGTAGGATGTAAGAGAACAGATTTCCTGGAGCTGTTGGAGTGCGGAGGAAACCTAGGTCTCCCAAGGAAGAGTGCAGTGTGTTGCCCTACACTCAGCATACACGGAGTGACTGGGAAAGGTTTCCGGGCCTGGATGTTCCTTAGCAGCCCAGGGGAGCCTGCCGGAACTCTGTGTTCTAGTAGGGAATAGGGTGCCCACGCGAGGTCCTGGTGCCCTGAAAAGCTTACTAACGTTAAAAGAAAGCAGACCTAAATTTAAGCCTCAAGGACTCTGCTCCAAGCTTCCGCTTCGGCAGGCTATTCAAGGCTTTACCTTGAGGAAGGGACTCCCGTCAAGTTTCCTTTTAGCTCTAGAGCGTCTCAGGAGGAGCTCCCACCCAGGCTATGAAAGCACCCTGTTGATGGAGAGAACACTCGTTCCCTTCCCAGAGCCCTGCCTACTGCGACTAGACACCCGTCCTAAAACTGTTATTTAGGTAGTGTTAAGGCAACATGAATGGAGCATTCAAAATGGGAAAGCAAGCCTTGTGCCATCAGGTGACCGTTTCCAGCGAAAACGCAGCCTACCTCCTTGTGATTTCTACCAAGTAAATATACACTCTAGCTACACACTGGCCCCTTCCTTAATAAAGTTGGTTTGGCACGGAGTTCTGCGTGTAGCCACGGCCTCCCCAAAGGAGCGCTCTAGGTACGCTATCGGGGCTTAGCCTCTTCTAACACCCTGCAGTGTAGGAGGAAGAACTGTGCTTTGGTACCAGCAGGAACGCAAGCCGACTTTCTCCTGTAAGTATGGCATCTTAAGGTATGACTTTGTAGAAGGAATGCTAAGCAGTTTTGGTTTCTCAGTGCCGATCAGCTTAGGGCAATGAGGCAGATTGGCATGACATGTAGGAAATGAGAGAACAGATTTCCTGGAGCTGGTGGAGTGCGGAGGAAATCCAGCTCCTCCAAGGAAGAGTGCAGTGTGTTGCCCTACACTTAGCATCCAGAGAGTGACTGGGAAACTTTTCCGGGCCTGGATGTTTCCTGGCAGGCCAGGGGAGCCTGGCCGGTCCCGGTGTTCTTGCAGGGAATAGGGTGCCCACGCGAGGTCCTCGGTACCTGAAAAGCTTACTAACGTTAAAAGAAAGCAGACCTAAAATTAAGCCTCAAGTTCTCTGCTCCAAGCTTCCGCTTCGGCAGGCTATTCAAGGCTTTACCTTGAGGAAAGGACTCCCGTCAAGTTTCCTTTTAGCTCTGGAGCGTCTCAGGAGGAGCTCCCACCCAGGCTATGAAAGCACCCTGTTGATTTAGAGAAAACTCTTTCCCTTCCCAGTACACTGCCTACAGTGACAGGGACCCGTGCAAAACACTCTTATTTAGGTAGCTTCAAGGCAGCCAGAATGGAGCATTCAATATGGAAAAGCAAGCCTTGTGCCATAAATTCCCCGTTTCCAGTGAACACGCAGCCTACCTCCTTGAGATATTACCAAGTAAATATACACTCTAGCTCCACACTGGTCCCTTCCTTGAATAAAGTTGGTTTGGCAGGGAGTTCTGCGTCTAGCCAACGGCGTCCACCAAGGAGCGATCTAGGTTCGCTATCGGGGCTTAGCTTCTTCTACAACCCTGCACTGGAAGAGCAAGAACTGGGCTTTGGTTACAGCAGGAACGCAAGCCGACTCTCTCCTGTAAATATGGGGTCTTAAGGTATGACACTCTAGAAGGAATGCGAAGCAGTTTTGGTTTCTCAGTGCCGCTCAGCCTAGGGCAATGAGGCAGATTTCCATGACATGTACGATATACGAGAACAGATTTCCTGGAGCCTTTGGAGTGCTGAGGAAACCTTGGTCTCGCAAGGAAGAGTGCAGTGTGTTGCCCTACACTCAGCATACACAGAGTGACTGGGAAAGGTTTCCGGGCCTGGATGTTCCTTAGCAGCCCAGGGGAGCCTGCCGGAACTCTGTGTTCTAGTAGGGAATAGGGTGCCCACGCGAGGTCCTGGTGCCCTGAAAAGCTTACTAACGTTAAAAGAAAGCAGACCTAAATTTAAGCCTCAAGGACTCTGCTCCAAGCTTCCGCTTCGGCAGGCTATTCAAGGCTTTACCTTGAGGAAGGGACTCCCGTCAAGTTTCCTTTTAGCTCTAGAGCGTCTCAGGAGGAGCTCCCACCCAGGCTATGAAAGCACCCTGTTGATGGAGAGAACACTCGTTCCCTTCCCAGAGCCCTGCCTACTGCGACTAGACACCCGTCCTAAAACTGTTATTTAGGTAGTGTTAAGGCAACATGAATGGAGCATTCAAAATGGGAAAGCAAGGCCTGTGCCATCAGGTCCCTGTTTCCAGCGAACACGCAGCCTACCTCCTTGTGCTTTCTACCAGGTAAATACACACTCTAGCTAAACCCTGGTCCCTTCCCTGAATAACGTTTTCTTGGCACGGAGTTCTCCGTGTAGCCAACTGCCTCTCCCAAGGAAGGCTCTAGGTACGCTATCGGGGCTTAGCTTCTTCTAAAACCCTGCAGTGTAAGACGTAGAACTGTGCTTTGCTTACAGCTGGAAAGCAAGCCGACTTTCTCCTGTAAGTATGGGGTGTTAAGGTATGACACTGTAGAAGGAATGCGAAGCAGTTTTGGTTTCTCAGTGCCGCTCAGCCTAGGGCAATGAGGCGAGATATGCATGACATGTGGGATGTAAGAGAACAGATGTCCTGGAGCCTTTGGAGTGCTGATTAAACCTAGGTCTCCCAAGGAAGAGTGCAGTGTGTTGCCCTACACTCAGCATACGCAGAGTGACTGGGAAAGGTTTCCGGGCCTGGATGTTTCTTAGCAGCCTAGTGGAGGCTGCCGGTACTAGGTGTTCTTGCAGGGAATAGGGAGCCCACGCGAGGTCCTCGGTGTCCTGAAAGCTTACTAACCTTAAAAGAAAACAAACCTAAAGCTAATGCTTCAAGGACTCTGCTCCAAGCTTCCGCTTCGGTAGGCTATTCAAGGCTTTATCTTGGGGAAAGGACTCACGTCACGTTTCCTTTTAGCTCTAGAGCGTCTCAGGAGGAGCTCCCACCCAGGCTATGAAAGCACCCTGTTGATCTAGAGAACACTCGTTCCCTTCCCAGAGCCCTGCCTACAGTGTCTAAAGGCCTGTCCTAAAACTGTAATTTAGGTAGCTTCAAGGCAGCAGGAGTGGTGCATTCAAAATGGGAAAGCAAGCCTTGTGCCATCAGGTGACCGTTTCCAGCGAAAACGCAGCCTACCTCCTTGTGATTTCTACCAAGTAAATATACACTCTAGCTACACACTGGCCCCTTCCTTAATAAAGTTGGTTTGGCACGGAGTTCTGCGTGTAGCCACGGCCTCCCCAAAGGAGCGCTCTAGGTACGCTATCGGGGCTTAGCCTCTTCTAAAACCCTGCAGTGTAGGAGGAAGAACTGTGCTTTGGTACCAGCAGGAACGCAAGCCGACTTTCTCCTGTAAGTATGGCATCTTAAGGTATGACTTTGTAGAAGGAATGCGAAGCAGTTTTGGTTTCTCAGTGCCGATCAGCTTAGGGCAATGAGGCAGATTGGCATGACATGTAGGAAATGAGAGAACAGATTTCCTGGAGCTGGTGGAGTGCGGAGGAAATCCAGCTCCTCCAAGGAAGAGTGCAGTGTGTTGCCCTACACTTAGCATCCAGAGGGTGACTGGGAAACTTTTCCGGGCCTGGATGTTTCCTGGCAGGCCAGGGGAGCCTGGCCGGTCCCGGTGTTCTTGCAGGGAATCGGGTGCCCACGCGAGGTCCTGGTGCCCTGAAAAGCTTACTAACGTTAAAAGAAAGCAGACCTAAAATTAAGCCTCAAGTTCTCTGCTCCAAGCTTCCGCTTCGGCAGGCTATTCAAGGCTTTAACTTGAGGAAAGGACTCCCGTCAAGTTTCCTTTTAGCTCTAGAGCGTCTCAGGAGGAGCTCCCACCCAGGCTATGAAAGCACCCTGTTGATTTAGAGAAAACTCTTTCCCTTCCCAGTACACTGCCTACAGTGACAGGGACCCGTGCAAAACACTCTTATTTAGGTAGCTTCAAGGCAGCCAGAATGGAGCATTCAATATGGAAAAGCAAGCCTTGTGCCATAAATTCCCCGTTTCCAGTGAACACGCAGCCTACCTCCTTGAGATTTTACCAAGTAAATATACACTCTAGCTCCACACTGGTCCCTTCCTTGAATAAAGTTGGTTTGGCAGGGAGTTCTGCGTCTAGCCAACGGCGTCCACCAAGGAGCGATCTAGGTTCGCTATCGGGGCTTAGCTTCTTCTACAACCCTGCACTGGAAGAGCAAGAACTGGGCTTTGGTTACAGCAGGAACGCAAGCCGACTCTCTCCTGTAAATATGGGGTCTTAAGGTATGACACTCTAGAAGGAATGCGAAGCAGTTTTGGTTTCTCAGTGCCGCTCAGCCTAGGGCAATGAGGCAGATTTCCATGACATGTAGGATGTAAGAGAACAGATTTCCTGGAGCTGTTGGAGTGCGGAGGAAACCTAGGTCTCCCAAGGAAGAGTGCAGTGTGTTGCCCTACACTCAGCATACACAGAGTGACTGGGAAAGGTTTCCGGGCCTGGATGTTCCTTAGCAGCCCAGGGGAGCCTGCCGGAACTCTGTGTTCTAGTAGGGAATAGGGTGCCCACGCGAGGTCCTGGTGCCCTGAAAAGCTTACTAACGTTAAAAGAAAGCAGACCTAAATTTAAGCCTCAAGGACTCTGCTCCAAGCTTCCGCTTCGGCAGGCTATTCAAGGCTTTACCTTGAGGAAGGGACTCCCGTCAAGTTTCCTTTTAGCTCTAGAGCGTCTCAGGAGGAGCTCCCACCCAGGCTATGAAAGCACCCTGTTGATGGAGAGAACACTCGTTCCCTTCCCAGAGCCCTGCCTACTGCGACTAGACACCCGTCCTAAAACTGTTATTTAGGTAGTGTTAAGGCAACATGAATGGAGCATTCAAAATGGGAAAGCAAGCCTTGTGCCATCAGGTGACCGTTTCCAGCGAAAACGCAGCCTACCTCCTTGTGATTTCTACCAAGTAAATATACACTCTAGCTACACACTGGCCCCTTCCTTAATAAAGTTGGTTTGGCACGGAGTTCTGCGTGTAGCCACGGCCTCCCCAAAGGAGCGCTCTAGGTACGCTATCGGGGCTTAGCCTCTTCTAAAACCCTGCAGTGTAGGAGGAAGAACTGTGCTTTGGTACCAGCAGGAACGCAAGCCGACTTTCTCCTGTAAGTATGGCATCTTAAGGTATGACTTTGTAGAAGGAATGCTAAGCAGTTTTGGTTTCTCAGTGCCGATCAGCTTAGGGCAATGAGGCAGATTGGCATGACATGTAGGAAATGAGAGAACAGATTTCCTGGAGCTGGTGGAGTGCGGAGGAAATCCAGCTCCTCCAAGGAAGAGTGCAGTGTGTTGCCCTACACTTAGCATCCAGAGGGTGACTGGGAAACTTTTCCGGGCCTGGATGTTTCCTGGCAGGCCAGGGGAGCCTGGCCGGTCCCGGTGTTCTTGCAGGGAATAGGGTGCCCACGCGAGGTCCTGGTGCCCTGAAAAGCTTACTAACGTTAAAAGAAAGCAGACCTAAATTTAAGCCTCAAGGACTCTGCTCCAAGCTTCCGCTTCGGCAGGCTATTCAAGGCTTTACCTTGAGGAAGGGACTCCCGTCAAGTTTCCTTTTAGCTCTAGAGCGTCTCAGGAGGAGCTCCCACCCAGGCTATGAAAGCACCCTGTTGATGGAGAGAACACTCGTTCCCTTCCCAGAGCCCTGCCTACTGCGACTAGACACCCGTCCTAAAACTGTTATTTAGGTAGTGTTAAGGCAACATGAATGGAGCATTCAAAATGGGAAAGCAAGGCCTGTGCCATCAGGTCCCTGTTTCCAGCGAACACGCAGCCTACCTCCTTGTGCTTTCTACCAGGTAAATACACACTCTAGCTAAACCCTGGTCCCTTCCCTGAATAACGTTTTCTTGGCACGGAGTTCTCCGTGTAGCCAACTGCCTCTCCCAAGGAAGGCTCTAGGTACGCTATCGGGGCTTAGCTTCTTCTAAAACCCTGCAGTGTAAGACGTAGAACTGTGCTTTGCTTACAGCTGGAAAGCAAGCCGACTTTCTCCTGTAAGTATGGGGTGTTAAGGTATGACACTGTAGAAGGAATGCGAAGCAGTTTTGGTTTCTCAGTGCCGCTCAGCCTAGGGCAATGAGGCGAGATATGCATGACATGTGGGATGTAAGAGAACAGATGTCCTGGAGCCTTTGGAGTGCTGATTAAACCTAGGTCTCCCAAGGAAGAGTGCAGTGTGTTGCCCTACACTCAGCATACGCAGAGTGACTGGGAAAGGTTTCCGGGCCTGGATGTTTCTTAGCAGCCTAGTGGAGGCTGCCGGTACTAGGTGTTCTTGCAGGGAATAGGGAGCCCACGCGAGGTCCTCGGTGTCCTGAAAGCTTACTAACCTTAAAAGAAAACAAACCTAAAGCTAATGCTTCAAGGACTCTGCTCCAAGCTTCCGCTTTGGTAGGCTATTCAAGGCTTTATCTTGGGGAAAGGACTCACGTCACGTTTCCTTTTAGCTCTAGAGCGTCTCAGGAGGAGCTCCCACCCAGGCTATGAATGCACCCTGTTGATCTAGAGAACACTCGTTCCCTTCCCAGAGCCCTGCCTACAGTGTCTAAAGGCCTGTCCTAAAACTGTAATTTAGGTAGCTTCAAGGCAGCAGGAGTGGTGCATTCAAAATGGGAAAGCAAGCCTTGTGCCATCAGGTGACCGTTTCCAGCGAAAACGCAGCCTACCTCCTTGTGATTTCTACCAAGTAAATATACACTCTAGCTACACACTGGCCCCTTCCTTAATAAAGTTGGTTTGGCACGGAGTTCTGCGTGTAGCCACGGCCTCCCCAAAGGAGCGCTCTAGGTACGCTATCGGGGCTTAGCCTCTTCTAAAACCCTGCAGTGTAGGAGGAAGAACTGTGCTTTGGTACCAGCAGGAACGCAAGCCGACTTTCTCCTGTAAGTATGGCATCTTAAGGTATGACTTTGTAGAAGGAATGCTAAGCAGTTTTGGTTTCTCAGTGCCGCTCAGCCTAGGGCAATGAGGCAAGATATGCATGACATGTGGGATGTAAGAGAACAGATTTCCTGGAGCCTTTGGAGTGCTGATTAAACCTAGGTCTCCCAAGGAAGAGTGCAGTGTGTTGCCCTACACTCAGCATACGCAGAGTGACTGGGAAAGGTTTCCGGGCCTGGATGTTTCTTAGCAGCCTAGTGGAGGCTGCCGGTACTAGGTGTTCTTGCAGGGAATAGGGAGCCCACGCGAGGTCCTCGGTGTCCTGAAAGCTTACTAACCTTCAAAGAAAACAAACCTAAAGCTAATGCTTCAAGGACTCTGCTCCAAGCTTCCGCTTTGGTAGGCTATTCAAGGCTTTATCTTGGGGAAAGGACTCACGTCACGTTTCCTTTTAGCTCTAGAGCGTCTCAGGAGGAGCTCCCACCCAGGCTATGAAAGCACCCTGTTGATCTAGAGAACACTCGTTCCCTTCCCAGAGCCCTGTCTACAGTGTCTAAAGGCCCGTCCTAAAACTGTAATTTAAGTAAATTCAAGGCAGCATGAGTGGTGCATTCAAAATGGGAAAGCAAGCCTTGTGCCATCAGGTGACCGTTTCCAGCGAAAACGCAGCCTACCTCCTTGTGATTTCTACCAAGTAAATATACACTCTAGCTACACCCTGGCCCCTTCCTTAATAAAGTTGGTTTGGCACGGAGTTCTGCGTGTAGCCACGGCCTCCCCAAAGGAGCGCTCTAGGTACGCTATCGGGGCTTAGCCTCTTCTAAAACCCTGCAGTGTAGGAGGAAGAACTGTGCTTTGGTACCAGCAGGAACGCAAGCCGACTTTCTCCTGTAAGTATGGCATCTTAAGGTATGACTTTGTAGAAGGAATGCGAAGCAGTTTTGGTTTCTCAGTGCCGATCAGCTTAGGGCAATGAGGCAGATTGGCATGACATGTAGGAAATGAGAGAACAGATTTCCTGGAGCTGGTGGAGTGCGGAGGAAATCCAGCTCCTCCAAGGAAGAGTGCAGTGTGTTGCCCTACACTTAGCATCCAGAGAGTGACTGGGAAACTTTTCCGGGCCTGGATGTTTCCTGGCAGGCCAGGGGAGCCTGGCCGGTCCCGGTGTTCTTGCAGGGAATAGGGTGCCCACGCGAGGTCCTCGGTACCTGAAAAGCTTACTAACGTTAAAAGAAAGCAGACCTAAAATTAAGCCTCAAGTTCTCTGCTCCAAGCTTCCGCTTCGGCAGGCTATTCAAGGCTTTACCTTGAGGAAAGGACTCCCGTCAAGTTTCCTTTTAGCTCTAGAGCGTCTCAGGAGGAGCTCCCACCCAGGCTATGAAAGCACCCTGTTGATTTAGAGAAAACTCTTTCCCTTCCCAGTACACTGCCTACAGTGACAGGGACCCGTGCAAAACACTGTTATTTAGGTAGCTTCAAGGCAGCAAGAATGGAGCATTCAATATGGAAAAGCAAGCCTTGTGCCATAAATTCCCCGTTTCCAGTGAACACGCAGCCTACCTCCTTGAGATTTTACCAAGTAAATATACACTCTAGCTCCACACTGGTCCCTTCCTTGAATAAAGTTGGTTTGGCAGGGAGTTCTGCGTCTAGCCAACGGCGTCCACCAAGGAGCATTCTAGGTTCGCTATCGGGGCTTAGCTTCTTCTAAAACCCTGCACTGGAAGAGCAAGAACTGGGCTTTGGTTACAGCAGGAACGCAAGCCGACTCTCTCCTGTAAATATGGGGTCTTAAGGTATGACACTGTAGAAGGAATGCGAAGCAGTTTTGGTTTCTCAGTGCCGCTCAGCCTAGGGCAATGAGGCAGATTTCCATGACATGTACGATATACGAGAACAGATTTCCTGGAGCCTTTGGAGTGCTGAGGAAACCTTGGTCTCCCAAGGAAGAGTGCAGTGTGTTGCCCTACACTCAGCATACACAGAGTGACTGGGAAAGGTTTCCGGGCCTGGATGTTCCTTAGCAGCCCAGGGGAGCCTGCCGGAACTCTGTGTTCTAGTAGGGAATAGGGTGCCCACGCGAGGTCCTGGTGCCCTGAAAAGCTTACTAACGTTAAAAGAAAGCAGACCTAAATTTAAGCCTCAAGGACTCTGCTCCAAGCTTCCGCTTCGGCAGGCTATTCAAGGCTTTACCTTGAGGAAGGGACTCCCGTCAAGTTTCCTTTTAGCTCTAGAGCGTCTCAGGAGGAGCTCCCACCCAGGCTATGAAAGCACCCTGTTGATGGAGAGAACACTCGTTCCCTTCCCAGAGCCCTGCCTACTGCGACTAGACACCCGTCCTAAAACTGTTATTTAGGTAGTGTTAAGGCAACATGAATGGAGCATTCAAAATGGGAAAGCAAGGCCTGTGCCATCAGGTCCCTGTTTCCAGCGAACACGCAGCCTACCTCCTTGTGCTTTCTACCAGGTAAATACACACTCTAGCTACATACTGGTCCCTTCCCTGAATAACGTTTTCTTGGCACGGAGTTCTCCGTGTAGCCAACTGCCTCTCCCAAGGAAGGCTCTAGGTACGCTATCGGGGCTTAGCTTCTTCTAAAACCCTGCAGTGTAAGACGTAGAAGTGTGCTTTGCTTCCAGCAGGAAAGCAAGCCGACTTTCTCCTGTAAGTATGGGGTGTTAAGGTATGACACTCTAGAAGGAATGCGAAGCAGTTTTGGTTTCTCAGTGCCGCTCAGCCTAGGGCAATGAGGCAAGATATGCATGACATGTGGGATGTAAGAGAACAGATTTCCTGGAGCCTTTGGAGTGCTGATTAAACCTAGGTCTCCCAAGGAAGAGTGCAGTGTGTTGCCCTACACTCAGCATACGCAGAGTGACTGGGAAAGGTTTCCGGGCCTGGATGTTTCTTAGCAGCCTAGTGGAGGCTGCCGGTACTAGGTGTTCTTGCAGGGAATAGGGAGCCCACGCGAGGTCCTCGGTGTCCTGAAAGCTTACTAACCTTCAAAGAAAACAAACCTAAAGCTAATGCTTCAAGGACTCTGCTCCAAGCTTCCGCTTTGGTAGGCTATTCAAGGCTTTATCTTGGGGAAAGGACTCACGTCACGTTTCCTTTTAGCTCTAGAGCGTCTCAGGAGGAGCTCCCACCCAGGCTATGAAAGCACCCTGTTGATCTAGAGAACACTCGTTCCCTTCCCAGAGCCCTGCCTACAGTGTCTAAAGGCCCGTCCTAAAACTGTAATTTAGGTAGCTTCAAGGCAGCATGAGTGGTGCATTCAAAATGGGAAAGCAAGCCTTGTGCCATCAGGTGACCGTTTCCAGCGAAAACGCAGCCTACCTCCTTGTGATTTCTACCAAGTAAATATACACTCTAGCTACACACTGGCCCCTTCCTTAATAAAGTTGGTTTGGCACGGAGTTCTGCGTGTAGCCACGGCCTCCCCAAAGGAGCGCTCTAGGTACGCTATCGGGGCTTAGCCTCTTCTAACACCCTGCAGTGTAGGAGGAAGAACTGTGCTTTGGTACCAGCAGGAACGCAAGCCGACTTTCTCCTGTAAGTATGGCATCTTAAGGTATGACTTTGTAGAAGGAATGCTAAGCAGTTTTGGTTTCTCAGTGCCGATCAGCTTAGGGCAATGAGGCAGATTGGCATGACATGTAGGAAATGAGAGAACAGATTTCCTGGAGCTGGTGGAGTGCGGAGGAAATCCAGCTCCTCCAAGGAAGAGTGCAGTGTGTTGCCCTACACTTAGCATCCAGAGAGTGACTGGGAAACTTTTCCGGGCCTGGATGTTTCCTGGCAGGCCAGGGGAGCCTGGCCGGTCCCGGTGTTCTTGCAGGGAATAGGGTGCCCACGCGAGGTCCTCGGTACCTGAAAAGCTTACTAACGTTAAAAGAAAGCAGACCTAAAATTAAGCCTCAAGTTCTCTGCTCCAAGCTTCCGCTTCGGCAGGCTATTCAAGGCTTTACCTTGAGGAAAGGACTCCCGTCAAGTTTCCTTTTAGCTCTGGAGCGTCTCAGGAGGAGCTCCCACCCAGGCTATGAAAGCACCCTGTTGATTTAGAGAAAACTCTTTCCCTTCCCAGTACACTGCCTACAGTGACAGGGACCCGTGCAAAACACTGTTATTTAGGTAGCTTCAAGGCAGCCAGAATGGAGCATTCAATATGGAAAAGCAAGCCTTGTGCCATAAATTCCCCGTTTCCAGTGAACACGCAGCCTACCTCCTTGAGATATTACCAAGTAAATATACACTCTAGCTCCACACTGGTCCCTTCCTTGAATAAAGTTGGTTTGGCAGGGAGTTCTGCGTCTAGCCAACGGCGTCCACCAAGGAGCGATCTAGGTTCGCTATCGGGGCTTAGCTTCTTCTACAACCCTGCACTGGAAGAGCAAGAACTGGGCTTTGGTTACAGCAGGAACGCAAGCCGACTCTCTCCTGTAAATATGGGGTCTTAAGGTATGACACTCTAGAAGGAATGCGAAGCAGTTTTGGTTTCTCAGTGCCGCTCAGCCTAGGGCAATGAGGCAGATTTCCATGACATGTACGATATACGAGAACAGATTTCCTGGAGCCTTTGGAGTGCTGAGGAAACCTTGGTCTCCCAAGGAAGAGTGCAGTGTGTTGCCCTACACTCAGCATACACAGAGTGACTGGGAAAGGTTTCCGGGCCTGGATGTTCCTTAGCAGCCCAGGGGAGCCTGCCGGAACTCTGTGTTCTAGTAGGGAATAGGGTGCCCACGCGAGGTCCTGGTGCCCTGAAAAGCTTACTAACGTTAAAAGAAAGCAGACCTAAATTTAAGCCTCAAGGACTCTGCTCCAAGCTTCCGCTTCGGCAGGCTATTCAAGGCTTTACCTTGAGGAAGGGACTCCCGTCAAGTTTCCTTTTAGCTCTAGAGCGTCTCAGGAGGAGCTCCCACCCAGGCTATGAAAGCACCCTGTTGATGGAGAGAACACTCGTTCCCTTCCCAGAGCCCTGCCTACTGCGACTAGACACCCGTCCTAAAACTGTTATTTAGGTAGTGTTAAGGCAACATGAATGGAGCATTCAAAATGGGAAAGCAAGGCCTGTGCCATCAGGTCCCTGTTTCCAGCGAACACGCAGCCTACCTCCTTGTGCTTTCTACCAGGTAAATACACACTCTAGCTAAACCCTGGTCCCTTCCCTGAATAACGTTTTCTTGGCACGGAGTTCTCCGTGTAGCCAACTGCCTCTCCCAAGGAAGGCTCTAGGTACGCTATCGGGGCTTAGCTTCTTCTAAAACCCTGCAGTGTAAGACGTAGAACTGTGCTTTGCTTACAGCTGGAAAGCAAGCCGACTTTCTCCTGTAAGTATGGGGTGTTAAGTTATGACACTGTAGAAGGAATGCGAAGCAGTTTTGGTTTCTCAGTGCCGCTCAGCCTAGGGCAATGAGGCGAGATATGCATGACATGTGGGATGTAAGAGAACAGATGTCCTGGAGCCTTTGGAGTGCTGATTAAACCTAGGTCTCCCAAGGAAGAGTGCAGTGTGTTGCCCTACACTCAGCATACGCAGAGTGACTGGGAAAGGTTTCCGGGCCTGGATGTTTCTTAGCAGCCTAGTGGAGGCTGCCGGTACTAGGTGTTCTTGCAGGGAATAGGGAGCCCACGCGAGGTCCTCGGTGTCCTGAAAGCTTACTAACCTTAAAAGAAAACAAACCTAAAGCTAATGCTTCAAGGACTCTGCTCCAAGCTTCCGCTTCGGTAGGCTATTCAAGGCTTTATCTTGGGGAAAGGACTCACGTCACGTTTCCTTTTAGCTCTAGAGCGTCTCAGGAGGAGCTCCCACCCAGGCTATGAAAGCACCCTGTTGATCTAGAGAACACTCGTTCCCTTCCCAGAGCCCTGCCTACAGTGTCTAAAGGCCTGTCCTAAAACTGTAATTTAGGTAGCTTCAAGGCAGCAGGAGTGGTGCATTCAAAATGGGAAAGCAAGCCTTGTGCCATCAGGTGACCGTTTCCAGCGAAAACGCAGCCTACCTCCTTGTGATTTCTACCAAGTAAATATACACTCTAGCTACACACTGGCCCCTTCCTTAATAAAGTTGGTTTGGCACGGAGTTCTGCGTGTAGCCACGGCCTCCCCAAAGGAGCGCTCTAGGTACGCTATCGGGGCTTAGCCTCTTCTAACACCCTGCAGTGTAGGAGGAAGAACTGTGCTTTGGTACCAGCAGGAACGCAAGCCGACTTTCTCCTGTAAGTATGGCATCTTAAGGTATGACTTTGTAGAAGGAATGCGAAGCAGTTTTGGTTTCTCAGTGCCGATCAGCTTAGGGCAATGAGGCAGATTGGCATGACATGTAGGAAATGAGAGAACAGATTTCCTGGAGCTGGTGGAGTGCGGAGGAAATCCAGCTCCTCCAAGGAAGAGTGCAGTGTGTTGCCCTACACTTAGCATCCAGAGGGTGACTGGGAAACTTTTCCGGGCCTGGATGTTTCCTGGCAGGCCAGGGGAGCCTGGCCGGTCCCGGTGTTCTTGCAGGGAATAGGGTGCCCACGCGAGGTCCTCGGTACCTGAAAAGCTTACTAACGTTAAAAGAAAGCAGACCTAAAATTAAGCCTCAAGTTCTCTGCTCCAAGCTTCCGCTTCGGCAGGCTATTCAAGGCTTTACCTTGAGGAAAGGACTCCCGTCAAGTTTCCTTTTAGCTCTAGAGCGTCTCAGGAGGAGCTCCCACCCAGGCTATGAAAGCACCCTGTTGATTTAGAGAAAACTCTTTCCCTTCCCAGTACACTGCCTACAGTGACAGGGACCCGTGCAAAACACTGTTATTTAGGTAGCTTCAAGGCAGCAAGAATGGAGCATTCAATATGGAAAAGCAAGCCTTGTGCCATAAATTCCCCGTTTCCAGTGAACACGCAGCCTACCTCCTTGAGATTTTACCAAGTAAATATACACTCTAGCTCCACACTGGTCCCTTCCTTGAATAAAGTTGGTTTGGCAGGGAGTTCTGCGTCTAGCCAACGGCGTCCACCAAGGAGCGATCTAGGTTCGCTATCGGGGCTTAGCTTCTTCTACAACCCTGCACTGGAAGAGCAAGAACTGGGCTTTGGTTACAGCAGGAACGCAAGCCGACTCTCTCCTGTAAATATGGGGTCTTAAGGTATGACACTCTAGAAGGAATGCGAAGCAGTTTTGGTTTCTCAGTGCCGCTCAGCCTAGGGCAATGAGGCAGATTTCCATGACATGTACGATATACGAGAACAGATTTCCTGGAGCCTTTGGAGTGCTGAGGAAACCTTGGTCTCCCAAGGAAGAGTGCAGTGTGTTGCCCTACACTCAGCATACACAGAGTGACTGGGAAAGGTTTCCGGGCCTGGATGTTCCTTAGCAGCCCAGGGGAGCCTGCCGGAACTCTGTGTTCTAGTAGGGAATAGGGTGCCCACGCGAGGTCCTGGTGCCCTGAAAAGCTTACTAACGTTAAAAGAAAGCAGACCTAAATTTAAGCCTCAAGGACTCTGCTCCAAGCTTCCGCTTCGGCAGGCTATTCAAGGCTTTACCTTGAGGAAGGGACTCCCGTCAAGTTTCCTTTTAGCTCTAGAGCGTCTCAGGAGGAGCTCCCACCCAGGCTATGAAAGCACCCTGTTGATGGAGAGAACACTCGTTCCCTTCCCAGAGCCCTGCCTACTGCGACTAGACACCCGTCCTAAAACTGTTATTTAGGTAGTGTTAAGGCAACATGAATGGAGCATTCAAAATGGGAAAGCAAGGCCTGTGCCATCAGGTCCCTGTTTCCAGCGAACACGCAGCCTACCTCCTTGTGCTTTCTACCAGGTAAATACACACTCTAGCTAAACCCTGGTCCCTTCCCTGAATAACGTTTTCTTGGCACGGAGTTCTCCGTGTAGCCAACTGTCTCTCCCAAGGAAGGCTCTAGGTACGCTATCGGGGCTTAGCTTCTTCTAAAACCCTGCAGTGTAAGACGTAGAAGTGTGCTTTGCTTCCAGCAGGAAAGCAAGCCGACTTTCTCCTGTAAGTATGGGGTGTTAAGGTATGACACTCTAGAAGGAATGCGAAGCAGTTTTGGTTTCTCAGTGCCGCTCAGCCTAGGGCAATGAGGCAAGATATGCATGACATGTGGGATGTAAGAGAACAGATTTCCTGGAGCCTTTGCAGTGCTGATTAAACCTAGGTCTCCCAAGGAAGAGTGCAGTGTGTTGCCCTACACTCAGCATACGCAGAGTGACTGGGAAAGGTTTCCGGGCCTGGATGTTTCTTAGCAGCCTAGTGGAGGCTGCCGGTACTAGGTGTTCTTGCAGGGAATAGGGAGCCCACGCGAGGTCCTCGGTGTCCTGAAAGCTTACTAACCTTCAAAGAAAACAAACCTAAAGCTAATGCTTCAAGGACTCTGCTCCAAGCTTCCGCTTTGGTAGGCTATTCAAGGCTTTATCTTGGGGAAAGGACTCACGTCACGTTTCCTTTTAGCTCTAGAGCGTCTCAGGAGGAGCTCCCACCCAGGCTATGAAAGCACCCTGTTGATCTAGAGAACACTCGTTCCCTTCCCAGAGCCCTGCCTACAGTGTCTAAAGGCCTGTCCTAAAACTGTAATTTAGGTAGCTTCAAGGCAGCAGGAGTGGTGCATTCAAAATGGGAAAGCAAGCCTTGTGCCATCAGGTGACCGTTTCCAGCGAAAACGCAGCCTACCTCCTTGTGATTTCTACCAAGTAAATATACACTCTAGCTACACACTGGCCCCTTCCTTAATAAAGTTGGTTTGGCACGGAGTTCTGCGTGTAGCCACGGCCTCCCCAAAGGAGCGCTCTAGGTACGCTATCGGGGCTTAGCCTCTTCTAACACCCTGCAGTGTAGGAGGAAGAACTGTGCTTTGGTACCAGCAGGAACGCAAGCCGACTTTCTCCTGTAAGTATGGCATCTTAAGGTATGACTTTGTAGAAGGAATGCTAAGCAGTTTTGGTTTCTCAGTGCCGATCAGCTTAGGGCAATGAGGCAGATTGGCATGACATGTAGGAAATGAGAGAACAGATTTCCTGGAGCTGGTGGAGTGCGGAGGAAATCCAGCTCCTCCAAGGAAGAGTGCAGTGTGTTGCCCTACACTTAGCATCCAGAGAGTGACTGGGAAACTTTTCCGGGCCTGGATGTTTCCTGGCAGGCCAGGGGAGCCTGGCCGGTCCCGGTGTTCTTGCAGGGAATAGGGTGCCCACGCGAGGTCCTCGGTACCTGAAAAGCTTACTAACGTTAAAAGAAAGCAGACCTAAAATTAAGCCTCAAGTTCTCTGCTCCAAGCTTCCGCTTCGGCAGGCTATTCAAGGCTTTACCTTGAGGAAAGGACTCCCGTCAAGTTTCCTTTTAGCTCTGGAGCGTCTCAGGAGGAGCTCCCACCCAGGCTATGAAAGCACCCTGTTGATTTAGAGAAAACTCTTTCCCTTCCCAGTACACTGCCTACAGTGACAGGGACCCGTGCAAAACACTGTTATTTAGGTAGCTTCAAGGCAGCCAGAATGGAGCATTCAATATGGAAAAGCAAGCCTTGTGCCATAAATTCCCCGTTTCCAGTGAACACGCAGCCTACCTCCTTGAGATATTACCAAGTAAATATACACTCTAGCTCCACACTGGTCCCTTCCTTGAATAAAGTTGGTTTGGCAGGGAGTTCTGCGTCTAGCCAACGGCGTCCACCAAGGAGCGATCTAGGTTCGCTATCGGGGCTTAGCTTCTTCTACAACCCTGCACTGGAAGAGCAAGAACTGGGCTTTGGTTACAGCAGGAACGCAAGCCGACTCTCTCCTGTAAATATGGGGTCTTAAGGTATGACACTCTAGAAGGAATGCGAAGCAGTTTTGGTTTCTCAGTGCCGCTCAGCCTAGGGCAATGAGGCAGATTTCCATGACATGTACGATATACGAGAACAGATTTCCTGGAGCCTTTGGAGTGCTGAGGAAACCTTGGTCTCCCAAGGAAGAGTGCAGTGTGTTGCCCTACACTCAGCATACACAGAGTGACTGGGAAAGGTTTCCGGGCCTGGATGTTCCTTAGCAGCCCAGGGGAGCCTGCCGGAACTCTGTGTTCTAGTAGGGAATAGGGTGCCCACGCGAGGTCCTGGTGCCCTGAAAAGCTTACTAACGTTAAAAGAAAGCAGACCTAAATTTAAGCCTCAAGGACTCTGCTCCAAGCTTCCGCTTCGGCAGGCTATTCAAGGCTTTACCTTGAGGAAGGGACTCCCGTCAAGTTTCCTTTTAGCTCTAGAGCGTCTCAGGAGGAGCTCCCACCCAGGCTATGAAAGCACCCTGTTGATGGAGAGAACACTCGTTCCCTTCCCAGAGCCCTGCCTACTGCGACTAGACACCCGTCCTAAAACTGTTATTTAGGTAGTGTTAAGGCAACATGAATGGAGCATTCAAAATGGGAAAGCAAGGCCTGTGCCATCAGGTCCCTGTTTCCAGCGAACACGCAGCCTACCTCCTTGTGCTTTCTACCAGGTAAATACACACTCTAGCTAAACCCTGGTCCCTTCCCTGAATAACGTTTTCTTGGCACGGAGTTCTCCGTGTAGCCAACTGCCTCTCCCAAGGAAGGCTCTAGGTACGCTATCGGGGCTTAGCTTCTTCTAAAACCCTGCAGTGTAAGACGTAGAACTGTGCTTTGCTTACAGCTGGAAAGCAAGCCGACTTTCTCCTGTAAGTATGGGGTGTTAAGGTATGACACTGTAGAAGGAATGCGAAGCAGTTTTGGTTTCTCAGTGCCGCTCAGCCTAGGGCAATGAGGCGAGATATGCATGACATGTGGGATGTAAGAGAACAGATGTCCTGGAGCCTTTGGAGTGCTGATTAAACCTAGGTCTCCCAAGGAAGAGTGCAGTGTGTTGCCCTACACTCAGCATACGCAGAGTGACTGGGAAAGGTTTCCGGGCCTGGATGTTTCTTAGCAGCCTAGTGGAGGCTGCCGGTACTAGGTGTTCTTGCAGGGAATAGGGAGCCCACGCGAGGTCCTCGGTGTCCTGAAAGCTTACTAACCTTCAAAGAAAACAAACCTAAAGCTAATGCTTCAAGGACTCTGCTCCAAGCTTCCGCTTCGGTAGGCTATTCAAGGCTTTATCTTGGGGAAAGGACTCACGTCACGTTTCCTTTTAGCTCTAGAGCGTCTCAGGAGGAGCTCCCACCCAGGCTATGAAAGCACCCTGTTGATCTAGAGAACACTCGTTCCCTTCCCAGAGCCCTGCCTACAGTGTCTAAAGGCCTGTCCTAAAACTGTAATTTAGGTAGCTTCAAGGCAGCAGGAGTGGTGCATTCAAAATGGGAAAGCAAGCCTTGTGCCATCAGGTGACCGTTTCCAGCGAAAACGCAGCCTACCTCCTTGTGATTTCTACCAAGTAAATATACACTCTAGCTACACACTGGCCCCTTCCTTAATAAAGTTGGTTTGGCACGGAGTTCTGCGTGTAGCCACGGCCTCCCCAAAGGAGCGCTCTAGGTACGCTATCGGGGCTTAGCCTCTTCTAAAACCCTGCAGTGTAGGAGGAAGAACTGTGCTTTGGTACCAGCAGGAACGCAAGCCGACTTTCTCCTGTAAGTATGGCATCTTAAGGTATGACTTTGTAGAAGGAATGCGAAGCAGTTTTGGTTTCTCAGTGCCGATCAGCTTAGGGCAATGAGGCAGATTGGCATGACATGTAGGAAATGAGAGAACAGATTTCCTGGAGCTGGTGGAGTGCGGAGGAAATCCAGCTCCTCCAAGGAAGAGTGCAGTGTGTTGCCCTACACTTAGCATCCAGAGGGTGACTGGGAAACTTTTCCGGGCCTGGATGTTTCCTGGCAGGCCAGGGGAGCCTGGCCGGTCCCGGTGTTCTTGCAGGGAATAGGGTGCCCACGCGAGGTCCTCGGTACCTGAAAAGCTTACTAACGTTAAAAGAAAGCAGACCTAAAATTAAGCCTCAAGTTCTCTGCTCCAAGCTTCCGCTTCGGCAGGCTATTCAAGGCTTTACCTTGAGGAAAGGACTCCCGTCAAGTTTCCTTTTAGCTCTAGAGCGTCTCAGGAGGAGCTCCCACCCAGGCTATGAAAGCACCCTGTTGATTTAGAGAAAACTCTTTCCCTTCCCAGTACACTGCCTACAGTGACAGGGACCCGTGCAAAACACTGTTATTTAGGTAGCTTCAAGGCAGCAAGAATGGAGCATTCAATATGGAAAAGCAAGCCTTGTGCCATAAATTCCCCGTTTCCAGTGAACACGCAGCCTACCTCCTTGAGATTTTACCAAGTAAATATACACTCTAGCTCCACACTGGTCCCTTCCTTGAATAAAGTTGGTTTGGCAGGGAGTTCTGCGTCTAGCCAACGGCGTCCACCAAGGAGCATTCTAGGTTCGCTATCGGGGCTTAGCTTCTTCTAAAACCCTGCACTGGAAGAGCAAGAACTGGGCTTTGGTTACAGCAGGAACGCAAGCCGACTCTCTCCTGTAAATATGGGGTCTTAAGGTATGACACTGTAGAAGGAATGCGAAGCAGTTTTGGTTTCTCAGTGCCGCTCAGCCTAGGGCAATGAGGCAGATTTCCATGACATGTACGATATACGAGAACAGATTTCCTGGAGCCTTTGGAGTGCTGAGGAAACCTTGGTCTCCCAAGGAAGAGTGCAGTGTGTTGCCCTACACTCAGCATACACAGAGTGACTGGGAAAGGTTTCCGGGCCTGGATGTTCCTTAGCAGCCCAGGGGAGCCTGCCGGAACTCTGTGTTCTAGTAGGGAATAGGGTGCCCACGCGAGGTCCTGGTGCCCTGAAAAGCTTACTAACGTTAAAAGAAAGCAGACCTAAATTTAAGCCTCAAGGACTCTGCTCCAAGCTTCCGCTTCGGCAGGCTATTCAAGGCTTTACCTTGAGGAAGGGACTCCCGTCAAGTTTCCTTTTAGCTCTAGAGCGTCTCAGGAGGAGCTCCCACCCAGGCTATGAAAGCACCCTGTTGATGGAGAGAACACTCGTTCCCTTCCCAGAGCCCTGCCTACTGCGACTAGACACCCGTCCTAAAACTGTTATTTAGGTAGTGTTAAGGCAACATGAATGGAGCATTCAAAATGGGAAAGCAAGGCCTGTGCCATCAGGTCCCTGTTTCCAGCGAACACGCAGCCTACCTCCTTGTGCTTTCTACCAGGTAAATACACACTCTAGCTAAACCCTGGTCCCTTCCCTGAATAACGTTTTCTTGGCACGGAGTTCTCCGTGTAGCCAACTGTCTCTCCCAAGGAAGGCTCTAGGTACGCTATCGGGGCTTAGCTTCTTCTAAAACCCTGCAGTGTAAGACGTAGAAGTGTGCTTTGCTTCCAGCAGGAAAGCAAGCCGACTTTCTCCTGTAAGTATGGGGTGTTAAGGTATGACACTCTAGAAGGAATGCGAAGCAGTTTTGGTTTCTCAGTGCCGCTCAGCCTAGGGCAATGAGGCAAGATATGCATGACATGTGGGATGTAAGAGAACAGATTTCCTGGAGCCTTTGCAGTGCTGATTAAACCTAGGTCTCCCAAGGAAGAGTGCAGTGTGTTGCCCTACACTCAGCATACGCAGAGTGACTGGGAAAGGTTTCCGGGCCTGGATGTTTCTTAGCAGCCTAGTGGAGGCTGCCGGTACTAGGTGTTCTTGCAGGGAATAGGGAGCCCACGCGAGGTCCTCGGTGTCCTGAAAGCTTACTAACCTTCAAAGAAAACAAACCTAAAGCTAATGCTTCAAGGACTCTGCTCCAAGCTTCCGCTTTGGTAGGCTATTCAAGGCTTTATCTTGGGGAAAGGACTCACGTCACGTTTCCTTTTAGCTCTAGAGCGTCTCAGGAGGAGCTCCCACCCAGGCTATGAAAGCACCCTGTTGATCTAGAGAACACTCGTTCCCTTCCCAGAGCCCTGCCTACAGTGTCTAAAGGCCTGTCCTAAAACTGTAATTTAGGTAGCTTCAAGGCAGCAGGAGTGGTGCATTCAAAATGGGAAAGCAAGCCTTGTGCCATCAGGTGACCGTTTCCAGCGAAAACGCAGCCTACCTCCTTGTGATTTCTACCAAGTAAATATACACTCTAGCTACACACTGGCCCCTTCCTTAATAAAGTTGGTTTGGCACGGAGTTCTGCGTGTAGCCACGGCCTCCCCAAAGGAGCGCTCTAGGTACGCTATCGGGGCTTAGCCTCTTCTAACACCCTGCAGTGTAGGAGGAAGAACTGTGCTTTGGTACCAGCAGGAACGCAAGCCGACTTTCTCCTGTAAGTATGGCATCTTAAGGTATGACTTTGTAGAAGGAATGCTAAGCAGTTTTGGTTTCTCAGTGCCGATCAGCTTAGGGCAATGAGGCAGATTGGCATGACATGTAGGAAATGAGAGAACAGATTTCCTGGAGCTGGTGGAGTGCGGAGGAAATCCAGCTCCTCCAAGGAAGAGTGCAGTGTGTTGCCCTACACTTAGCATCCAGAGAGTGACTGGGAAACTTTTCCGGGCCTGGATGTTTCCTGGCAGGCCAGGGGAGCCTGGCCGGTCCCGGTGTTCTTGCAGGGAATAGGGTGCCCACGCGAGGTCCTCGGTACCTGAAAAGCTTACTAACGTTAAAAGAAAGCAGACCTAAAATTAAGCCTCAAGTTCTCTGCTCCAAGCTTCCGCTTCGGCAGGCTATTCAAGGCTTTACCTTGAGGAAAGGACTCCCGTCAAGTTTCCTTTTAGCTCTGGAGCGTCTCAGGAGGAGCTCCCACCCAGGCTATGAAAGCACCCTGTTGATTTAGAGAAAACTCTTTCCCTTCCCAGTACACTGCCTACAGTGACAGGGACCCGTGCAAAACACTGTTATTTAGGTAGCTTCAAGGCAGCCAGAATGGAGCATTCAATATGGAAAAGCAAGCCTTGTGCCATAAATTCCCCGTTTCCAGTGAACACGCAGCCTACCTCCTTGAGATATTACCAAGTAAATATACACTCTAGCTCCACACTGGTCCCTTCCTTGAATAAAGTTGGTTTGGCAGGGAGTTCTGCGTCTAGCCAACGGCGTCCACCAAGGAGCGATCTAGGTTCGCTATCGGGGCTTAGCTTCTTCTACAACCCTGCACTGGAAGAGCAAGAACTGGGCTTTGGTTACAGCAGGAACGCAAGCCGACTCTCTCCTGTAAATATGGGGTCTTAAGGTATGACACTCTAGAAGGAATGCGAAGCAGTTTTGGTTTCTCAGTGCCGCTCAGCCTAGGGCAATGAGGCAGATTTCCATGACATGTACGATATACGAGAACAGATTTCCTGGAGCCTTTGGAGTGCTGAGGAAACCTTGGTCTCCCAAGGAAGAGTGCAGTGTGTTGCCCTACACTCAGCATACACAGAGTGACTGGGAAAGGTTTCCGGGCCTGGATGTTCCTTAGCAGCCCAGGGGAGCCTGCCGGAACTCTGTGTTCTAGTAGGGAATAGGGTGCCCACGCGAGGTCCTGGTGCCCTGAAAAGCTTACTAACGTTAAAAGAAAGCAGACCTACATTTAAGCCTCAAGGACTCTGCTCCAAGCTTCCGCTTCGGCAGGCTATTCAAGGCTTTACCTTGAGGAAGGGACTCCCGTCAAGTTTCCTTTTAGCTCTAGAGCGTCTCAGGAGGAGCTCCCACCCAGGCTATGAAAGCACCCTGTTGATGGAGAGAACACTCGTTCCCTTCCCAGAGCCCTGCCTACTGCGACTAGACACCCGTCCTAAAACTGTTATTTAGGTAGTGTTAAGGCAACATGAATGGAGCATTCAAAATGGGAAAGCAAGGCCTGTGCCATCAGGTCCCTGTTTCCAGCGAACACGCAGCCTACCTCCTTGTGCTTTCTACCAGGTAAATACACACTCTAGCTAAACCCTGGTCCCTTCCCTGAATAACGTTTTCTTGGCACGGAGTTCTCCGTGTAGCCAACTGCCTCTCCCAAGGAAGGCTCTAGGTACGCTATCGGGGCTTAGCTTCTTCTAAAACCCTGCAGTGTAAGACGTAGAACTGTGCTTTGCTTACAGCTGGAAAGCAAGCCGACTTTCTCCTGTAAGTATGGGGTGTTAAGGTATGACACTGTAGAAGGAATGCGAAGCAGTTTTGGTTTCTCAGTGCCGCTCAGCCTAGGGCAATGAGGCGAGATATGCATGACATGTGGGATGTAAGAGAACAGATGTCCTGGAGCCTTTGGAGTGCTGATTAAACCTAGGTCTCCCAAGGAAGAGTGCAGTGTGTTGCCCTACACTCAGCATACGCAGAGTGACTGGGAAAGGTTTCCGGGCCTGGATGTTTCTTAGCAGCCTAGTGGAGGCTGCCGGTACTAGGTGTTCTTGCAGGGAATAGGGAGCCCACGCGAGGTCCTCGGTGTCCTGAAAGCTTACTAACCTTCAAAGAAAACAAACCTAAAGCTAATGCTTCAAGGACTCTGCTCCAAGCTTCCGCTTCGGTAGGCTATTCAAGGCTTTATCTTGGGGAAAGGACTCACGTCACGTTTCCTTTTAGCTCTAGAGCGTCTCAGGAGGAGCTCCCACCCAGGCTATGAAAGCACCCTGTTGATCTAGAGAACACTCGTTCCCTTCCCAGAGCCCTGCCTACAGTGTCTAAAGGCCTGTCCTAAAACTGTAATTTAGGTAGCTTCAAGGCAGCAGGAGTGGTGCATTCAAAATGGGAAAGCAAGCCTTGTGCCATCAGGTGACCGTTTCCAGCGAAAACGCAGCCTACCTCCTTGTGATTTCTACCAAGTAAATATACACTCTAGCTACACACTGGCCCCTTCCTTAATAAAGTTGGTTTGGCACGGAGTTCTGCGTGTAGCCACGGCCTCCCCAAAGGAGCGCTCTAGGTACGCTATCGGGGCTTAGCCTCTTCTAAAACCCTGCAGTGTAGGAGGAAGAACTGTGCTTTGGTACCAGCAGGAACGCAAGCCGACTTTCTCCTGTAAGTATGGCATCTTAAGGTATGACTTTGTAGAAGGAATGCGAAGCAGTTTTGGTTTCTCAGTGCCGATCAGCTTAGGGCAATGAGGCAGATTGGCATGACATGTAGGAAATGAGAGAACAGATTTCCTGGAGCTGGTGGAGTGCGGAGGAAATCCAGCTCCTCCAAGGAAGAGTGCAGTGTGTTGCCCTACACTTAGCATCCAGAGGGTGACTGGGAAACTTTTCCGGGCCTGGATGTTTCCTGGCAGGCCAGGGGAGCCTGGCCGGTCCCGGTGTTCTTGCAGGGAATAGGGTGCCCACGCGAGGTCCTGGTGCCCTGAAAAGCTTACTAACGTTAAAAGAAAGCAGACCTAAAATTAAGCCTCAAGTTCTCTGCTCCAAGCTTCCGCTTCGGCAGGCTATTCAAGGCTTTAACTTGAGGAAAGGACTCCCGTCAAGTTTCCTTTTAGCTCTAGAGCGTCTCAGGAGGAGCTCCCACCCAGGCTATGAAAGCACCCTGTTGATTTAGAGAAAACTCTTTCCCTTCCCAGTACACTGCCTACAGTGACAGGGACCCGTGCAAAACACTCTTATTTAGGTAGCTTCAAGGCAGCCAGAATGGAGCATTCAATATGGAAAAGCAAGCCTTGTGCCATAAATTCCCCGTTTCCAGTGAACACGCAGCCTACCTCCTTGAGATTTTACCAAGTAAATATACACTCTAGCTCCACACTGGTCCCTTCCTTGAATAAAGTTGGTTTGGCAGGGAGTTCTGCGTCTAGCCAACGGCGTCCACCAAGGAGCGATCTAGGTTCGCTATCGGGGCTTAGCTTCTTCTACAACCCTGCACTGGAAGAGCAAGAACTGGGCTTTGGTTACAGCAGGAACGCAAGCCGACTCTCTCCTGTAAATATGGGGTCTTAAGGTATGACACTCTAGAAGGAATGCGAAGCAGTTTTGGTTTCTCAGTGCCGCTCAGCCTAGGGCAATGAGGCAGATTTCCATGACATGTAGGATGTAAGAGAACAGATTTCCTGGAGCTGTTGGAGTGCGGAGGAAACCTAGGTCTCCCAAGGAAGAGTGCAGTGTGTTGCCCTACACTCAGCATACACAGAGTGACAGGGAAAGGTTTCCGGGCCTGGATGTTCCTTAGCAGCCCAGGGGAGCCTGCCGGAACTCTGTGTTCTAGTAGGGAATAGGGTGCCCACGCGAGGTCCTGGTGCCCTGAAAAGCTTACTAACGTTAAAAGAAAGCAGACCTAAATTTAAGCCTCAAGGACTCTGCTCCAAGCTTCCGCTTCGGCAGGCTATTCAAGGCTTTACCTTGAGGAAGGGACTCCCGTCAAGTTTCCTTTTAGCTCTAGAGCGTCTCAGGAGGAGCTCCCACCCAGGCTATGAAAGCACCCTGTTGATGGAGAGAACACTCGTTCCCTTCCCAGAGCCCTGCCTACTGCGACTAGACACCCGTCCTAAAACTGTTATTTAGGTAGTGTTAAGGCAACATGAATGGAGCATTCAAAATGGGAAAGCAAGCCTTGTGCCATCAGGTGACCGTTTCCAGCGAAAACGCAGCCTACCTCCTTGTGATTTCTACCAAGTAAATATACACTCTAGCTACACACTGGCCCCTTCCTTAATAAAGTTGGTTTGGCACGGAGTTCTGCGTGTAGCCACGGCCTCCCCAAAGGAGCGCTCTAGGTACGCTATCGGGGCTTAGCCTCTTCTAAAACCCTGCAGTGTAGGAGGAAGAACTGTGCTTTGGTACCAGCAGGAACGCAAGCCGACTTTCTCCTGTAAGTATGGCATCTTAAGGTATGACTTTGTAGAAGGAATGCGAAGCAGTTTTGGTTTCTCAGTGCCGATCAGCTTAGGGCAATGAGGCAGATTGGCATGACATGTAGGAAATGAGAGAACAGATTTCCTGGAGCTGGTGGAGTGCGGAGGAAATCCAGCTCCTCCAAGGAAGAGTGCAGTGTGTTGCCCTACACTTAGCATCCAGAGGGTGACTGGGAAACTTTTCCGGGCCTGGATGTTTCCTGGCAGGCCAGGGGAGCCTGGCCGGTCCCGGTGTTCTTGCAGGGAATCGGGTGCCCACGCGAGGTCCTGGTGCCCTGAAAAGCTTACTAACGTTAAAAGAAAGCAGACCTAAAATTAAGCCTCAAGTTCTCTGCTCCAAGCTTCCGCTTCGGCAGGCTATTCAAGGCTTTAACTTGAGGAAAGGACTCCCGTCAAGTTTCCTTTTAGCTCTAGAGCGTCTCAGGAGGAGCTCCCACCCAGGCTATGAAAGCACCCTGTTGATTTAGAGAAAACTCTTTCCCTTCCCAGTACACTGCCTACAGTGACAGGGACCCGTGCAAAACACTCTTATTTAGGTAGCTTCAAGGCAGCCAGAATGGAGCATTCAATATGGAAAAGCAAGCCTTGTGCCATAAATTCCCCGTTTCCAGTGAACACGCAGCCTACCTCCTTGAGATTTTACCAAGTAAATATACACTCTAGCTCCACACTGGTCCCTTCCTTGAATAAAGTTGGTTTGGCAGGGAGTTCTGCGTCTAGCCAACGGCGTCCACCAAGGAGCGATCTAGGTTCGCTATCGGGGCTTAGCTTCTTCTACAACCCTGCACTGGAAGAGCAAGAACTGGGCTTTGGTTACAGCAGGAACGCAAGCCGACTCTCTCCTGTAAATATGGGGTCTTAAGGTATGACACTCTAGAAGGAATGCGAAGCAGTTTTGGTTTCTCAGTGCCGCTCAGCCTAGGGCAATGAGGCAGATTTCCATGACATGTAGGATGTAAGAGAACAGATTTCCTGGAGCTGTTGGAGTGCGGAGGAAACCTAGGTCTCCCAAGGAAGAGTGCAGTGTGTTGCCCTACACTCAGCATACACAGAGTGACTGGGAAAGGTTTCCGGGCCTGGATGTTCCTTAGCAGCCCAGGGGAGCCTGCCGGAACTCTGTGTTCTAGTAGGGAATAGGGTGCCCACGCGAGGTCCTGGTGCCCTGAAAAGCTTACTAACGTTAAAAGAAAGCAGACCTAAATTTAAGCCTCAAGGACTCTGCTCCAAGCTTCCGCTTCGGCAGGCTATTCAAGGCTTTACCTTGAGGAAGGGACTCCCGTCAAGTTTCCTTTTAGCTCTAGAGCGTCTCAGGAGGAGCTCCCACCCAGGCTATGAAAGCACCCTGTTGATGGAGAGAACACTCGTTCCCTTCCCAGAGCCCTGCCTACTGCGACTAGACACCCGTCCTAAAACTGTTATTTAGGTAGTGTTAAGGCAACATGAATGGAGCATTCAAAATGGGAAAGCAAGGCCTGTGCCATCAGGTCCCTGTTTCCAGCGAACACGCAGCCTACCTCCTTGTGCTTTCTACCAGGTAAATACACACTCTAGCTAAACCCTGGTCCCTTCCCTGAATAACGTTTTCTTGGCACGGAGTTCTCCGTGTAGCCAACTGCCTCTCCCAAGGAAGGCTCTAGGTACGCTATCGGGGCTTAGCTTCTTCTAAAACCCTGCAGTGTAAGACGTAGAACTGTGCTTTGCTTACAGCTGGAAAGCAAGCCGACTTTCTCCTGTAAGTATGGGGTGTTAAGGTATGACACTGTAGAAGGAATGCGAAGCAGTTTTGGTTTCTCAGTGCCGCTCAGCCTAGGGCAATGAGGCGAGATATGCATGACATGTGGGATGTAAGAGAACAGATGTCCTGGAGCCTTTGGAGTGCTGATTAAACCTAGGTCTCCCAAGGAAGAGTGCAGTGTGTTGCCCTACACTCAGCATACGCAGAGTGACTGGGAAAGGTTTCCGGGCCTGGATGTTTCTTAGCAGCCTAGTGGAGGCTGCCGGTACTAGGTGTTCTTGCAGGGAATAGGGAGCCCACGCGAGGTCCTCGGTGTCCTGAAAGCTTACTAACCTTAAAAGAAAACAAACCTAAAGCTAATGCTTCAAGGACTCTGCTCCAAGCTTCCGCTTTGGTAGGCTATTCAAGGCTTTATCTTGGGGAAGGGACTCACGTCACGTTTCCTTTTAGCTCTAGAGCGTCTCAGGAGGAGCTCCCACCCAGGCTATGAAAGCACCCTGTTGATCTAGAGAACACTCGTTCCCTTCCCAGAGCCCTGCCTACAGTGTCTAAAGGCCTGTCCTAAAACTGTAATTTAGGTAGCTTCAAGGCAGCAGGAGTGGTGCATTCAAAATGGGAAAGCAAGCCTTGTGCCATCAGGTGACCGTTTCCAGCGAAAACGCAGCCTACCTCCTTGTGATTTCTACCAAGTAAATATACACTCTAGCTACACACTGGCCCCTTCCTTAATAAAGTTGGTTTGGCACGGAGTTCTGCGTGTAGCCACGGCCTCCCCAAAGGAGCGCTCTAGGTACGCTATCGGGGCTTAGCCTCTTCTAAAACCCTGCAGTGTAGGAGGAAGAACTGTGCTTTGGTACCAGCAGGAACGCAAGCCGACTTTCTCCTGTAAGTATGGCATCTTAAGGTATGACTTTGTAGAAGGAATGCGAAGCAGTTTTGGTTTCTCAGTGCCGATCAGCTTAGGGCAATGAGGCAGATTGGCATGACATGTAGGAAATGAGAGAACAGATTTCCTGGAGCTGGTGGAGTGCGGAGGAAATCCAGCTCCTCCAAGGAAGAGTGCAGTGTGTTGCCCTACACTTAGCATCCAGAGGGTGACTGGGAAACTTTTCCGGGCCTGGATGTTTCCTGGCAGGCCAGGGGAGCCTGGCCGGTCCCGGTGTTCTTGCAGGGAATAGGGTGCCCACGCGAGGTCCTGGTGCCCTGAAAAGCTTACTAACGTTAAAAGAAAGCAGACCTAAAATTAAGCCTCAAGTTCTCTGCTCCAAGCTTCCGCTTCGGCAGGCTATTCAAGGCTTTAACTTGAGGAAGGGACTCCCGTCAAGTTTCCTTTTAGCTCTAGAGCGTCTCAGGAGGAGCTCCCACCCAGGCTATGAAAGCACCCTGTTGATTTAGAGAAAACTCTTTCCCTTCCCAGTACACTGCCTACAGTGACAGGGACCCGTGCAAAACACTCTTATTTAGGTAGCTTCAAGGCAGCCAGAATGGAGCATTCAATATGGAAAAGCAAGCCTTGTGCCATAAATTCCCCGTTTCCAGTGAACACGCAGCCTACCTCCTTGAGATTTTACCAAGTAAATATACACTCTAGCTCCACACTGGTCCCTTCCTTGAATAAAGTTGGTTTGGCAGGGAGTTCTGCGTCTAGCCAACGGCGTCCACCAAGGAGCGATCTAGGTTCGCTATCGGGGCTTAGCTTCTTCTACAACCCTGCACTGGAAGAGCAAGAACTGGGCTTTGGTTACAGCAGGAACGCAAGCCGACTCTCTCCTGTAAATATGGGGTCTTAAGGTATGACACTCTAGAAGGAATGCGAAGCAGTTTTGGTTTCTCAGTGCCGCTCAGCCTAGGGCAATGAGGCAGATTTCCATGACATGTAGGATGTAAGAGAACAGATTTCCTGGAGCTGTTGGAGTGCGGAGGAAACCTAGGTCTCCCAAGGAAGAGTGCAGTGTGTTGCCCTACACTCAGCATACACGGAGTGACTGGGAAAGGTTTCCGGGCCTGGATGTTCCTTAGCAGCCCAGGGGAGCCTGCCGGAACTCTGTGTTCTAGTAGGGAATAGGGTGCCCACGCGAGGTCCTGGTGCCCTGAAAAGCTTACTAACGTTAAAAGAAAGCAGACCTAAATTTAAGCCTCAAGGACTCTGCTCCAAGCTTCCGCTTCGGCAGGCTATTCAAGGCTTTACCTTGAGGAAGGGACTCCCGTCAAGTTTCCTTTTAGCTCTAGAGCGTCTCAGGAGGAGCTCCCACCCAGGCTATGAAAGCACCCTGTTGATGGAGAGAACACTCGTTCCCTTCCCAGAGCCCTGCCTACTGCGACTAGACACCCGTCCTAAAACTGTTATTTAGGTAGTGTTAAGGCAACATGAATGGAGCATTCAAAATGGGAAAGCAAGGCCTGTGCCATCAGGTCCCTGTTTCCAGCGAACACGCAGCCTACCTCCTTGTGCTTTCTACCAGGTAAATACACACTCTAGCTAAACCCTGGTCCCTTCCCTGAATAACGTTTTCTTGGCACGGAGTTCTCCGTGTAGCCAACTGCCTCTCCCAAGGAAGGCTCTAGGTACGCTATCGGGGCTTAGCTTCTTCTAAAACCCTGCAGTGTAAGACGTAGAACTGTGCTTTGCTTACAGCTGGAAAGCAAGCCGACTTTCTCCTGTAAGTATGGGGTGTTAAGGTATGACACTGTAGAAGGAATGCGAAGCAGTTTTGGTTTCTCAGTGCCGCTCAGCCTAGGGCAATGAGGCGAGATATGCATGACATGTGGGATGTAAGAGAACAGATGTCCTGGAGCCTTTGGAGTGCTGATTAAACCTAGGTCTCCCAAGGAAGAGTGCAGTGTGTTGCCCTACACTCAGCATACGCAGAGTGACTGGGAAAGGTTTCCGGGCCTGGATGTTTCTTAGCAGCCTAGTGGAGGCTGCCGGTACTAGGTGTTCTTGCAGGGAATAGGGAGCCCACGCGAGGTCCTCGGTGTCCTGAAAGCTTACTAACCTTAAAAGAAAACAAACCTAAAGCTAATGCTTCAAGGACTCTGCTCCAAGCTTCCGCTTCGGTAGGCTATTCAAGGCTTTACCTTGGGGAAGGGACTCACGTCACGTTTCCTTTTAGCTCTAGAGCGTCTCAGGAGGAGCTCCCACCCAGGCTATGAAAGCACCCTGTTGATCTAGAGAACACTCGTTCCCTTCCCAGAGCCCTGCCTACAGTGTCTAAAGGCCTGTCCTAAAACTGTAATTTAGGTAGCTTCAAGGCAGCAGGAGTGGTGCATTCAAAATGGGAAAGCAAGCCTTGTGCCATCAGGTGACCGTTTCCAGCGAAAACGCAGCCTACCTCCTTGTGATTTCTACCAAGTAAATATACACTCTAGCTACACACTGGCCCCTTCCTTAATAAAGTTGGTTTGGCACGGAGTTCTGCGTGTAGCCACGGCCTCCCCAAAGGAGCGCTCTAGGTACGCTATCGGGGCTTAGCCTCTTCTAAAACCCTGCAGTGTAGGAGGAAGAACTGTGCTTTGGTACCAGCAGGAACGCAAGCCGACTTTCTCCTGTAAGTATGGCATCTTAAGGTATGACTTTGTAGAAGGAATGCGAAGCAGTTTTGGTTTCTCAGTGCCGATCAGCTTAGGGCAATGAGGCAGATTGGCATGACATGTAGGAAATGAGAGAACAGATTTCCTGGAGCTGGTGGAGTGCGGAGGAAATCCAGCTCCTCCAAGGAAGAGTGCAGTGTGTTGCCCTACACTTAGCATCCAGAGGGTGACTGGGAAACTTTTCCGGGCCTGGATGTTTCCTGGCAGGCCAGGGGAGCCTGGCCGGTCCCGGTGTTCTTGCAGGGAATCGGGTGCCCACGCGAGGTCCTGGTGCCCTGAAAAGCTTACTAACGTTAAAAGAAAGCAGACCTAAAATTAAGCCTCAAGTTCTCTGCTCCAAGCTTCCGCTTCGGCAGGCTATTCAAGGCTTTAACTTGAGGAAAGGACTCCCGTCAAGTTTCCTTTTAGCTCTAGAGCGTCTCAGGAGGAGCTCCCACCCAGGCTATGAAAGCACCCTGTTGATTTAGAGAAAACTCTTTCCCTTCCCAGTACACTGCCTACAGTGACAGGGACCCGTGCAAAACACTCTTATTTAGGTAGCTTCAAGGCAGCCAGAATGGAGCATTCAATATGGAAAAGCAAGCCTTGTGCCATAAATTCCCCGTTTCCAGTGAACACGCAGCCTACCTCCTTGAGATTTTACCAAGTAAATATACACTCTAGCTCCACACTGGTCCCTTCCTTGAATAAAGTTGGTTTGGCAGGGAGTTCTGCGTCTAGCCAACGGCGTCCACCAAGGAGCGATCTAGGTTCGCTATCGGGGCTTAGCTTCTTCTACAACCCTGCACTGGAAGAGCAAGAACTGGGCTTTGGTTACAGCAGGAACGCAAGCCGACTCTCTCCTGTAAATATGGGGTCTTAAGGTATGACACTCTAGAAGGAATGCGAAGCAGTTTTGGTTTCTCAGTGCCGCTCAGCCTAGGGCAATGAGGCAGATTTCCATGACATGTAGGATGTAAGAGAACAGATTTCCTGGAGCTGTTGGAGTGCGGAGGAAACCTAGGTCTCCCAAGGAAGAGTGCAGTGTGTTGCCCTACACTCAGCATACACGGAGTGACTGGGAAAGGTTTCCGGGCCTGGATGTTCCTTAGCAGCCCAGGGGAGCCTGCCGGAACTCTGTGTTCTAGTAGGGAATAGGGTGCCCACGCGAGGTCCTGGTGCCCTGAAAAGCTTACTAACGTTAAAAGAAAGCAGACCTAAATTTAAGCCTCAAGGACTCTGCTCCAAGCTTCCGCTTCGGCAGGCTATTCAAGGCTTTACCTTGAGGAAGGGACTCCCGTCAAGTTTCCTTTTAGCTCTAGAGCGTCTCAGGAGGAGCTCCCACCCAGGCTATGAAAGCACCCTGTTGATGGAGAGAACACTCGTTCCCTTCCCAGAGCCCTGCCTACTGCGACTAGACACCCGTCCTAAAACTGTTATTTAGGTAGTGTTAAGGCAACATGAATGGAGCATTCAAAATGGGAAAGCAAGGCCTGTGCCATCAGGTCCCTGTTTCCAGCGAACACGCAGCCTACCTCCTTGTGCTTTCTACCAGGTAAATACACACTCTAGCTAAACCCTGGTCCCTTCCCTGAATAACGTTTTCTTGGCACGGAGTTCTCCGTGTAGCCAACTGCCTCTCCCAAGGAAGGCTCTAGGTACGCTATCGGGGCTTAGCTTCTTCTAAAACCCTGCAGTGTAAGACGTAGAACTGTGCTTTGCTTACAGCTGGAAAGCAAGCCGACTTTCTCCTGTAAGTATGGGGTGTTAAGGTATGACACTGTAGAAGGAATGCGAAGCAGTTTTGGTTTCTCAGTGCCGCTCAGCCTAGGGCAATGAGGCGAGATATGCATGACATGTGGGATGTAAGAGAACAGATGTCCTGGAGCCTTTGGAGTGCTGATTAAACCTAGGTCTCCCAAGGAAGAGTGCAGTGTGTTGCCCTACACTCAGCATACGCAGAGTGACTGGGAAAGGTTTCCGGGCCTGGATGTTTCTTAGCAGCCTAGTGGAGGCTGCCGGTACTAGGTGTTCTTGCAGGGAATAGGGAGCCCACGCGAGGTCCTCGGTGTCCTGAAAGCTTACTAACCTTAAAAGAAAACAAACCTAAAGCTAATGCTTCAAGGACTCTGCTCCAAGCTTCCGCTTCGGTAGGCTATTCAAGGCTTTACCTTGGGGAAGGGACTCACGTCACGTTTCCTTTTAGCTCTAGAGCGTCTCAGGAGGAGCTCCCACCCAGGCTATGAAAGCACCCTGTTGATCTAGAGAACACTCGTTCCCTTCCCAGAGCCCTGCCTACAGTGTCTAAAGGCCTGTCCTAAAACTGTAATTTAGGTAGCTTCAAGGCAGCAGGAGTGGTGCATTCAAAATGGGAAAGCAAGCCTTGTGCCATCAGGTGACCGTTTCCAGCGAAAACGCAGCCTACCTCCTTGTGATTTCTACCAAGTAAATATACACTCTAGCTACACACTGGCCCCTTCCTTAATAAAGTTGGTTTGGCACGGAGTTCTGCGTGTAGCCACGGCCTCCCCAAAGGAGCGCTCTAGGTACGCTATCGGGGCTTAGCCTCTTCTAAAACCCTGCAGTGTAGGAGGAAGAACTGTGCTTTGGTACCAGCAGGAACGCAAGCCGACTTTCTCCTGTAAGTATGGCATCTTAAGGTATGACTTTGTAGAAGGAATGCGAAGCAGTTTTGGTTTCTCAGTGCCGATCAGCTTAGGGCAATGAGGCAGATTGGCATGACATGTAGGAAATGAGAGAACAGATTTCCTGGAGCTGGTGGAGTGCGGAGGAAATCCAGCTCCTCCAAGGAAGAGTGCAGTGTGTTGCCCTACACTTAGCATCCAGAGGGTGACTGGGAAACTTTTCCGGGCCTGGATGTTTCCTGGCAGGCCAGGGGAGCCTGGCCGGTCCCGGTGTTCTTGCAGGGAATCGGGTGCCCACGCGAGGTCCTGGTGCCCTGAAAAGCTTACTAACGTTAAAAGAAAGCAGACCTAAAATTAAGCCTCAAGTTCTCTGCTCCAAGCTTCCGCTTCGGCAGGCTATTCAAGGCTTTAACTTGAGGAAAGGACTCCCGTCAAGTTTCCTTTTAGCTCTAGAGCGTCTCAGGAGGAGCTCCCACCCAGGCTATGAAAGCACCCTGTTGATTTAGAGAAAACTCTTTCCCTTCCCAGTACACTGCCTACAGTGACAGGGACCCGTGCAAAACACTCTTATTTAGGTAGCTTCAAGGCAGCCAGAATGGAGCATTCAATATGGAAAAGCAAGCCTTGTGCCATAAATTCCCCGTTTCCAGTGAACACGCAGCCTACCTCCTTGAGATTTTACCAAGTAAATATACACTCTAGCTCCACACTGGTCCCTTCCTTGAATAAAGTTGGTTTGGCAGGGAGTTCTGCGTCTAGCCAACGGCGTCCACCAAGGAGCGATCTAGGTTCGCTATCGGGGCTTAGCTTCTTCTACAACCCTGCACTGGAAGAGCAAGAACTGGGCTTTGGTTACAGCAGGAACGCAAGCCGACTCTCTCCTGTAAATATGGGGTCTTAAGGTATGACACTCTAGAAGGAATGCGAAGCAGTTTTGGTTTCTCAGTGCCGCTCAGCCTAGGGCAATGAGGCAGATTTCCATGACATGTAGGATGTAAGAGAACAGATTTCCTGGAGCTGTTGGAGTGCGGAGGAAACCTAGGTCTCCCAAGGAAGAGTGCAGTGTGTTGCCCTACACTCAGCATACACAGAGTGACTGGGAAAGGTTTCCGGGCCTGGATGTTCCTTAGCAGCCCAGGGGAGCCTGCCGGAACTCTGTGTTCTAGTAGGGAATAGGGTGCCCACGCGAGGTCCTGGTGCCCTGAAAAGCTTACTAACGTTAAAAGAAAGCAGACCTAAATTTAAGCCTCAAGGACTCTGCTCCAAGCTTCCGCTTCGGCAGGCTATTCAAGGCTTTACCTTGAGGAAGGGACTCCCGTCAAGTTTCCTTTTAGCTCTAGAGCGTCTCAGGAGGAGCTCCCACCCAGGCTATGAAAGCACCCTGTTGATGGAGAGAACACTCGTTCCCTTCCCAGAGCCCTGCCTACTGCGACTAGACACCCGTCCTAAAACTGTTATTTAGGTAGTGTTAAGGCAACATGAATGGAGCATTCAAAATGGGAAAGCAAGGCCTGTGCCATCAGGTCCCTGTTTCCAGCGAACACGCAGCCTACCTCCTTGTGCTTTCTACCAGGTAAATACACACTCTAGCTAAACCCTGGTCCCTTCCCTGAATAACGTTTTCTTGGCACGGAGTTCTCCGTGTAGCCAACTGCCTCTCCCAAGGAAGGCTCTAGGTACGCTATCGGGGCTTAGCTTCTTCTAAAACCCTGCAGTGTAAGACGTAGAACTGTGCTTTGCTTACAGCTGGAAAGCAAGCCGACTTTCTCCTGTAAGTATGGGGTGTTAAGGTATGACACTGTAGAAGGAATGCGAAGCAGTTTTGGTTTCTCAGTGCCGCTCAGCCTAGGGCAATGAGGCGAGATATGCATGACATGTGGGATGTAAGAGAACAGATGTCCTGGAGCCTTTGGAGTGCTGATTAAACCTAGGTCTCCCAAGGAAGAGTGCAGTGTGTTGCCCTACACTCAGCATACGCAGAGTGACTGGGAAAGGTTTCCGGGCCTGGATGTTTCTTAGCAGCCTAGTGGAGGCTGCCGGTACTAGGTGTTCTTGCAGGGAATAGGGAGCCCACGCGAGGTCCTCGGTGTCCTGAAAGCTTACTAACCTTAAAAGAAAACAAACCTAAAGCTAATGCTTCAAGGACTCTGCTCCAAGCTTCCGCTTTGGTAGGCTATTCAAGGCTTTATCTTGGGGAAGGGACTCACGTCACGTTTCCTTTTAGCTCTAGAGCGTCTCAGGAGGAGCTCCCACCCAGGCTATGAAAGCACCCTGTTGATCTAGAGAACACTCGTTCCCTTCCCAGAGCCCTGCCTACAGTGTCTAAAGGCCTGTCCTAAAACTGTAATTTAGGTAGCTTCAAGGCAGCAGGAGTGGTGCATTCAAAATGGGAAAGCAAGCCTTGTGCCATCAGGTGACCGTTTCCAGCGAAAACGCAGCCTACCTCCTTGTGATTTCTACCAAGTAAATATACACTCTAGCTACACACTGGCCCCTTCCTTAATAAAGTTGGTTTGGCACGGAGTTCTGCGTGTAGCCACGGCCTCCCCAAAGGAGCGCTCTAGGTACGCTATCGGGGCTTAGCCTCTTCTAAAACCCTGCAGTGTAGGAGGAAGAACTGTGCTTTGGTACCAGCAGGAACGCAAGCCGACTTTCTCCTGTAAGTATGGCATCTTAAGGTATGACTTTGTAGAAGGAATGCGAAGCAGTTTTGGTTTCTCAGTGCCGATCAGCTTAGGGCAATGAGGCAGATTGGCATGACATGTAGGAAATGAGAGAACAGATTTCCTGGAGCTGGTGGAGTGCGGAGGAAATCCAGCTCCTCCAAGGAAGAGTGCAGTGTGTTGCCCTACACTTAGCATCCAGAGGGTGACTGGGAAACTTTTCCGGGCCTGGATGTTTCCTGGCAGGCCAGGGGAGCCTGGCCGGTCCCGGTGTTCTTGCAGGGAATCGGGTGCCCACGCGAGGTCCTGGTGCCCTGAAAAGCTTACTAACGTTAAAAGAAAGCAGACCTAAAATTAAGCCTCAAGTTCTCTGCTCCAAGCTTCCGCTTCGGCAGGCTATTCAAGGCTTTAACTTGAGGAAGGGACTCCCGTCAAGTTTCCTTTTAGCTCTAGAGCGTCTCAGGAGGAGCTCCCACCCAGGCTATGAAAGCACCCTGTTGATTTAGAGAAAACTCTTTCCCTTCCCAGTACACTGCCTACAGTGACAGGGACCCGTGCAAAACACTCTTATTTAGGTAGCTTCAAGGCAGCCAGAATGGAGCATTCAATATGGAAAAGCAAGCCTTGTGCCATAAATTCCCCGTTTCCAGTGAACACGCAGCCTACCTCCTTGAGATTTTACCAAGTAAATATACACTCTAGCTCCACACTGGTCCCTTCCTTGAATAAAGTTGGTTTGGCAGGGAGTTCTGCGTCTAGCCAACGGCGTCCACCAAGGAGCGATCTAGGTTCGCTATCGGGGCTTAGCTTCTTCTACAACCCTGCACTGGAAGAGCAAGAACTGGGCTTTGGTTACAGCAGGAACGCAAGCCGACTCTCTCCTGTAAATATGGGGTCTTAAGGTATGACACTCTAGAAGGAATGCGAAGCAGTTTTGGTTTCTCAGTGCCGCTCAGCCTAGGGCAATGAGGCAGATTTCCATGACATGTAGGATGTAAGAGAACAGATTTCCTGGAGCTGTTGGAGTGCGGAGGAAACCTAGGTCTCCCAAGGAAGAGTGCAGTGTGTTGCCCTACACTCAGCATACACGGAGTGACTGGGAAAGGTTTCCGGGCCTGGATGTTCCTTAGCAGCCCAGGGGAGCCTGCCGGAACTCTGTGTTCTAGTAGGGAATAGGGTGCCCACGCGAGGTCCTGGTGCCCTGAAAAGCTTACTAACGTTAAAAGAAAGCAGACCTAAATTTAAGCCTCAAGGACTCTGCTCCAAGCTTCCGCTTCGGCAGGCTATTCAAGGCTTTACCTTGAGGAAGGGACTCCCGTCAAGTTTCCTTTTAGCTCTAGAGCGTCTCAGGAGGAGCTCCCACCCAGGCTATGAAAGCACCCTGTTGATGGAGAGAACACTCGTTCCCTTCCCAGAGCCCTGCCTACTGCGACTAGACACCCGTCCTAAAACTGTTATTTAGGTAGTGTTAAGGCAACATGAATGGAGCATTCAAAATGGGAAAGCAAGGCCTGTGCCATCAGGTCCCTGTTTCCAGCGAACACGCAGCCTACCTCCTTGTGCTTTCTACCAGGTAAATACACACTCTAGCTAAACCCTGGTCCCTTCCCTGAATAACGTTTTCTTGGCACGGAGTTCTCCGTGTAGCCAACTGCCTCTCCCAAGGAAGGCTCTAGGTACGCTATCGGGGCTTAGCTTCTTCTAAAACCCTGCAGTGTAAGACGTAGAACTGTGCTTTGCTTACAGCTGGAAAGCAAGCCGACTTTCTCCTGTAAGTATGGGGTGTTAAGGTATGACACTGTAGAAGGAATGCGAAGCAGTTTTGGTTTCTCAGTGCCGCTCAGCCTAGGGCAATGAGGCGAGATATGCATGACATGTGGGATGTAAGAGAACAGATGTCCTGGAGCCTTTGGAGTGCTGATTAAACCTAGGTCTCCCAAGGAAGAGTGCAGTGTGTTGCCCTACACTCAGCATACGCAGAGTGACTGGGAAAGGTTTCCGGGCCTGGATGTTTCTTAGCAGCCTAGTGGAGGCTGCCGGTACTAGGTGTTCTTGCAGGGAATAGGGAGCCCACGCGAGGTCCTCGGTGTCCTGAAAGCTTACTAACCTTAAAAGAAAACAAACCTAAAGCTAATGCTTCAAGGACTCTGCTCCAAGCTTCCGCTTCGGTAGGCTATTCAAGGCTTTACCTTGGGGAAGGGACTCACGTCACGTTTCCTTTTAGCTCTAGAGCGTCTCAGGAGGAGCTCCCACCCAGGCTATGAAAGCACCCTGTTGATCTAGAGAACACTCGTTCCCTTCCCAGAGCCCTGCCTACAGTGTCTAAAGGCCTGTCCTAAAACTGTAATTTAGGTAGCTTCAAGGCAGCAGGAGTGGTGCATTCAAAATGGGAAAGCAAGCCTTGTGCCATCAGGTGACCGTTTCCAGCGAAAACGCAGCCTACCTCCTTGTGATTTCTACCAAGTAAATATACACTCTAGCTACACACTGGCCCCTTCCTTAATAAAGTTGGTTTGGCACGGAGTTCTGCGTGTAGCCACGGCCTCCCCAAAGGAGCGCTCTAGGTACGCTATCGGGGCTTAGCCTCTTCTAAAACCCTGCAGTGTAGGAGGAAGAACTGTGCTTTGGTACCAGCAGGAACGCAAGCCGACTTTCTCCTGTAAGTATGGCATCTTAAGGTATGACTTTGTAGAAGGAATGCGAAGCAGTTTTGGTTTCTCAGTGCCGATCAGCTTAGGGCAATGAGGCAGATTGGCATGACATGTAGGAAATGAGAGAACAGATTTCCTGGAGCTGGTGGAGTGCGGAGGAAATCCAGCTCCTCCAAGGAAGAGTGCCGTGTGTTGCCCTACACTTAGCATCCAGAGGGTGACTGGGAAACTTTTCCGGGCCTGGATGTTTCCTGGCAGGCCAGGGGAGCCTGGCCGGTCCCGGTGTTCTTGCAGGGAATCGGGTGCCCACGCGAGGTCCTGGTGCCCTGAAAAGCTTACTAACGTTAAAAGAAAGCAGACCTAAAATTAAGCCTCAAGTTCTCTGCTCCAAGCTTCCGCTTCGGCAGGCTATTCAAGGCTTTAACTTGAGGAAAGGACTCCCGTCAAGTTTCCTTTTAGCTCTAGAGCGTCTCAGGAGGAGCTCCCACCCAGGCTATGAAAGCACCCTGTTGATTTAGAGAAAACTCTTTCCCTTCCCAGTACACTGCCTACAGTGACAGGGACCCGTGCAAAACACTCTTATTTAGGTAGCTTCAAGGCAGCCAGAATGGAGCATTCAATATGGAAAAGCAAGCCTTGTGCCATAAATTCCCCGTTTCCAGTGAACACGCAGCCTACCTCCTTGAGATTTTACCAAGTAAATATACACTCTAGCTCCACACTGGTCCCTTCCTTGAATAAAGTTGGTTTGGCAGGGAGTTCTGCGTCTAGCCAACGGCGTCCACCAAGGAGCGATCTAGGTTCGCTATCGGGGCTTAGCTTCTTCTACAACCCTGCACTGGAAGAGCAAGAACTGGGCTTTGGTTACAGCAGGAACGCAAGCCGACTCTCTCCTGTAAATATGGGGTCTTAAGGTATGACACTCTAGAAGGAATGCGAAGCAGTTTTGGTTTCTCAGTGCCGCTCAGCCTAGGGCAATGAGGCAGATTTCCATGACATGTAGGATGTAAGAGAACAGATTTCCTGGAGCTGTTGGAGTGCGGAGGAAACCTAGGTCTCCCAAGGAAGAGTGCAGTGTGTTGCCCTACACTCAGCATACACGGAGTGACTGGGAAAGGTTTCCGGGCCTGGATGTTCCTTAGCAGCCCAGGGGAGCCTGCCGGAACTCTGTGTTCTAGTAGGGAATAGGGTGCCCACGCGAGGTCCTGGTGCCCTGAAAAGCTTACTAACGTTAAAAGAAAGCAGACCTAAATTTAAGCCTCAAGGACTCTGCTCCAAGCTTCCGCTTCGGCAGGCTATTCAAGGCTTTACCTTGAGGAAGGGACTCCCGTCAAGTTTCCTTTTAGCTCTAGAGCGTCTCAGGAGGAGCTCCCACCCAGGCTATGAAAGCACCCTGTTGATGGAGAGAACACTCGTTCCCTTCCCAGAGCCCTGCCTACTGCGACTAGACACCCGTCCTAAAACTGTTATTTAGGTAGTGTTAAGGCAACATGAATGGAGCATTCAAAATGGGAAAGCAAGGCCTGTGCCATCAGGTCCCTGTTTCCAGCGAACACGCAGCCTACCTCCTTGTGCTTTCTACCAGGTAAATACACACTCTAGCTAAACCCTGGTCCCTTCCCTGAATAACGTTTTCTTGGCACGGAGTTCTCCGTGTAGCCAACTGCCTCTCCCAAGGAAGGCTCTAGGTACGCTATCGGGGCTTAGCTTCTTCTAAAACCCTGCAGTGTAAGACGTAGAACTGTGCTTTGCTTACAGCTGGAAAGCAAGCCGACTTTCTCCTGTAAGTATGGGGTGTTAAGGTATGACACTGTAGAAGGAATGCGAAGCAGTTTTGGTTTCTCAGTGCCGCTCAGCCTAGGGCAATGAGGCGAGATATGCATGACATGTGGGATGTAAGAGAACAGATGTCCTGGAGCCTTTGGAGTGCTGATTAAACCTAGGTCTCCCAAGGAAGAGTGCAGTGTGTTGCCCTACACTCAGCATACGCAGAGTGACTGGGAAAGGTTTCCGGGCCTGGATGTTTCTTAGCAGCCTAGTGGAGGCTGCCGGTACTAGGTGTTCTTGCAGGGAATAGGGAGCCCACGCGAGGTCCTCGGTGTCCTGAAAGCTTACTAACCTTAAAAGAAAACAAACCTAAAGCTAATGCTTCAAGGACTCTGCTCCAAGCTTCCGCTTCGGTAGGCTATTCAAGGCTTTACCTTGGGGAAGGGACTCACGTCACGTTTCCTTTTAGCTCTAGAGCGTCTCAGGAGGAGCTCCCACCCAGGCTATGAAAGCACCCTGTTGATCTAGAGAACACTCGTTCCCTTCCCAGAGCCCTGCCTACAGTGTCTAAAGGCCTGTCCTAAAACTGTAATTTAGGTAGCTTCAAGGCAGCAGGAGTGGTGCATTCAAAATGGGAAAGCAAGCCTTGTGCCATCAGGTGACCGTTTCCAGCGAAAACGCAGCCTACCTCCTTGTGATTTCTACCAAGTAAATATACACTCTAGCTACACACTGGCCCCTTCCTTAATAAAGTTGGTTTGGCACGGAGTTCTGCGTGTAGCCACGGCCTCCCCAAAGGAGCGCTCTAGGTACGCTATCGGGGCTTAGCCTCTTCTAAAACCCTGCAGTGTAGGAGGAAGAACTGTGCTTTGGTACCAGCAGGAACGCAAGCCGACTTTCTCCTGTAAGTATGGCATCTTAAGGTATGACTTTGTAGAAGGAATGCGAAGCAGTTTTGGTTTCTCAGTGCCGATCAGCTTAGGGCAATGAGGCAGATTGGCATGACATGTAGGAAATGAGAGAACAGATTTCCTGGAGCTGGTGGAGTGCGGAGGAAATCCAGCTCCTCCAAGGAAGAGTGCAGTGTGTTGCCCTACACTTAGCATCCAGAGGGTGACTGGGAAACTTTTCCGGGCCTGGATGTTTCCTGGCAGGCCAGGGGAGCCTGGCCGGTCCCGGTGTTCTTGCAGGGAATCGGGTGCCCACGCGAGGTCCTGGTGCCCTGAAAAGCTTACTAACGTTAAAAGAAAGCAGACCTAAAATTAAGCCTCAAGTTCTCTGCTCCAAGCTTCCGCTTCGGCAGGCTATTCAAGGCTTTAACTTGAGGAAAGGACTCCCGTCAAGTTTCCTTTTAGCTCTAGAGCGTCTCAGGAGGAGCTCCCACCCAGGCTATGAAAGCACCCTGTTGATTTAGAGAAAACTCTTTCCCTTCCCAGTACACTGCCTACAGTGACAGGGACCCGTGCAAAACACTCTTATTTAGGTAGCTTCAAGGCAGCCAGAATGGAGCATTCAATATGGAAAAGCAAGCCTTGTGCCATAAATTCCCCGTTTCCAGTGAACACGCAGCCTACCTCCTTGAGATTTTACCAAGTAAATATACACTCTAGCTCCACACTGGTCCCTTCCTTGAATAAAGTTGGTTTGGCAGGGAGTTCTGCGTCTAGCCAACGGCGTCCACCAAGGAGCGATCTAGGTTCGCTATCGGGGCTTAGCTTCTTCTACAACCCTGCACTGGAAGAGCAAGAACTGGGCTTTGGTTACAGCAGGAACGCAAGCCGACTCTCTCCTGTAAATATGGGGTCTTAAGGTATGACACTCTAGAAGGAATGCGAAGCAGTTTTGGTTTCTCAGTGCCGCTCAGCCTAGGGCAATGAGGCAGATTTCCATGACATGTAGGATGTAAGAGAACAGATTTCCTGGAGCTGTTGGAGTGCGGAGGAAACCTAGGTCTCCCAAGGAAGAGTGCAGTGTGTTGCCCTACACTCAGCATACACAGAGTGACTGGGAAAGGTTTCCGGGCCTGGATGTTCCTTAGCAGCCCAGGGGAGCCTGCCGGAACTCTGTGTTCTAGTAGGGAATAGGGTGCCCACGCGAGGTCCTGGTGCCCTGAAAAGCTTACTAACGTTAAAAGAAAGCAGACCTAAATTTAAGCCTCAAGGACTCTGCTCCAAGCTTCCGCTTCGGCAGGCTATTCAAGGCTTTACCTTGAGGAAGGGACTCCCGTCAAGTTTCCTTTTAGCTCTAGAGCGTCTCAGGAGGAGCTCCCACCCAGGCTATGAAAGCACCCTGTTGATGGAGAGAACACTCGTTCCCTTCCCAGAGCCCTGCCTACTGCGACTAGACACCCGTCCTAAAACTGTTATTTAGGTAGTGTTAAGGCAACATGAATGGAGCATTCAAAATGGGAAAGCAAGGCCTGTGCCATCAGGTCCCTGTTTCCAGCGAACACGCAGCCTACCTCCTTGTGCTTTCTACCAGGTAAATACACACTCTAGCTAAACCCTGGTCCCTTCCCTGAATAACGTTTTCTTGGCACGGAGTTCTCCGTGTAGCCAACTGCCTCTCCCAAGGAAGGCTCTAGGTACGCTATCGGGGCTTAGCTTCTTCTAAAACCCTGCAGTGTAAGACGTAGAACTGTGCTTTGCTTACAGCTGGAAAGCAAGCCGACTTTCTCCTGTAAGTATGGGGTGTTAAGGTATGACACTGTAGAAGGAATGCGAAGCAGTTTTGGTTTCTCAGTGCCGCTCAGCCTAGGGCAATGAGGCGAGATATGCATGACATGTGGGATGTAAGAGAACAGATGTCCTGGAGCCTTTGGAGTGCTGATTAAACCTAGGTCTCCCAAGGAAGAGTGCAGTGTGTTGCCCTACACTCAGCATACGCAGAGTGACTGGGAAAGGTTTCCGGGCCTGGATGTTTCTTAGCAGCCTAGTGGAGGCTGCCGGTACTAGGTGTTCTTGCAGGGAATAGGGAGCCCACGCGAGGTCCTCGGTGTCCTGAAAGCTTACTAACCTTAAAAGAAAACAAACCTAAAGCTAATGCTTCAAGGACTCTGCTCCAAGCTTCCGCTTTGGTAGGCTATTCAAGGCTTTATCTTGGGGAAGGGACTCACGTCACGTTTCCTTTTAGCTCTAGAGCGTCTCAGGAGGAGCTCCCACCCAGGCTATGAAAGCACCCTGTTGATCTAGAGAACACTCGTTCCCTTCCCAGAGCCCTGCCTACAGTGTCTAAAGGCCTGTCCTAAAACTGTAATTTAGGTAGCTTCAAGGCAGCAGGAGTGGTGCATTCAAAATGGGAAAGCAAGCCTTGTGCCATCAGGTGACCGTTTCCAGCGAAAACGCAGCCTACCTCCTTGTGATTTCTACCAAGTAAATATACACTCTAGCTACACACTGGCCCCTTCCTTAATAAAGTTGGTTTGGCACGGAGTTCTGCGTGTAGCCACGGCCTCCCCAAAGGAGCGCTCTAGGTACGCTATCGGGGCTTAGCCTCTTCTAAAACCCTGCAGTGTAGGAGGAAGAACTGTGCTTTGGTACCAGCAGGAACGCAAGCCGACTTTCTCCTGTAAGTATGGCATCTTAAGGTATGACTTTGTAGAAGGAATGCGAAGCAGTTTTGGTTTCTCAGTGCCGATCAGCTTAGGGCAATGAGGCAGATTGGCATGACATGTAGGAAATGAGAGAACAGATTTCCTGGAGCTGGTGGAGTGCGGAGGAAATCCAGCTCCTCCAAGGAAGAGTGCAGTGTGTTGCCCTACACTTAGCATCCAGAGGGTGACTGGGAAACTTTTCCGGGCCTGGATGTTTCCTGGCAGGCCAGGGGAGCCTGGCCGGTCCCGGTGTTCTTGCAGGGAATCGGGTGCCCACGCGAGGTCCTGGTGCCCTGAAAAGCTTACTAACGTTAAAAGAAAGCAGACCTAAAATTAAGCCTCAAGTTCTCTGCTCCAAGCTTCCGCTTCGGCAGGCTATTCAAGGCTTTAACTTGAGGAAGGGACTCCCGTCAAGTTTCCTTTTAGCTCTAGAGCGTCTCAGGAGGAGCTCCCACCCAGGCTATGAAAGCACCCTGTTGATTTAGAGAAAACTCTTTCCCTTCCCAGTACACTGCCTACAGTGACAGGGACCCGTGCAAAACACTCTTATTTAGGTAGCTTCAAGGCAGCCAGAATGGAGCATTCAATATGGAAAAGCAAGCCTTGTGCCATAAATTCCCCGTTTCCAGTGAACACGCAGCCTACCTCCTTGAGATTTTACCAAGTAAATATACACTCTAGCTCCACACTGGTCCCTTCCTTGAATAAAGTTGGTTTGGCAGGGAGTTCTGCGTCTAGCCAACGGCGTCCACCAAGGAGCGATCTAGGTTCGCTATCGGGGCTTAGCTTCTTCTACAACCCTGCACTGGAAGAGCAAGAACTGGGCTTTGGTTACAGCAGGAACGCAAGCCGACTCTCTCCTGTAAATATGGGGTCTTAAGGTATGACACTCTAGAAGGAATGCGAAGCAGTTTTGGTTTCTCAGTGCCGCTCAGCCTAGGGCAATGAGGCAGATTTCCATGACATGTAGGATGTAAGAGAACAGATTTCCTGGAGCTGTTGGAGTGCGGAGGAAACCTAGGTCTCCCAAGGAAGAGTGCAGTGTGTTGCCCTACACTCAGCATACACGGAGTGACTGGGAAAGGTTTCCGGGCCTGGATGTTCCTTAGCAGCCCAGGGGAGCCTGCCGGAACTCTGTGTTCTAGTAGGGAATAGGGTGCCCACGCGAGGTCCTGGTGCCCTGAAAAGCTTACTAACGTTAAAAGAAAGCAGACCTAAATTTAAGCCTCAAGGACTCTGCTCCAAGCTTCCGCTTCGGCAGGCTATTCAAGGCTTTACCTTGAGGAAGGGACTCCCGTCAAGTTTCCTTTTAGCTCTAGAGCGTCTCAGGAGGAGCTCCCACCCAGGCTATGAAAGCACCCTGTTGATGGAGAGAACACTCGTTCCCTTCCCAGAGCCCTGCCTACTGCGACTAGACACCCGTCCTAAAACTGTTATTTAGGTAGTGTTAAGGCAACATGAATGGAGCATTCAAAATGGGAAAGCAAGGCCTGTGCCATCAGGTCCCTGTTTCCAGCGAACACGCAGCCTACCTCCTTGTGCTTTCTACCAGGTAAATACACACTCTAGCTAAACCCTGGTCCCTTCCCTGAATAACGTTTTCTTGGCACGGAGTTCTCCGTGTAGCCAACTGCCTCTCCCAAGGAAGGCTCTAGGTACGCTATCGGGGCTTAGCTTCTTCTAAAACCCTGCAGTGTAAGACGTAGAACTGTGCTTTGCTTACAGCTGGAAAGCAAGCCGACTTTCTCCTGTAAGTATGGGGTGTTAAGGTATGACACTGTAGAAGGAATGCGAAGCAGTTTTGGTTTCTCAGTGCCGCTCAGCCTAGGGCAATGAGGCGAGATATGCATGACATGTGGGATGTAAGAGAACAGATGTCCTGGAGCCTTTGGAGTGCTGATTAAACCTAGGTCTCCCAAGGAAGAGTGCAGTGTGTTGCCCTACACTCAGCATACGCAGAGTGACTGGGAAAGGTTTCCGGGCCTGGATGTTTCTTAGCAGCCTAGTGGAGGCTGCCGGTACTAGGTGTTCTTGCAGGGAATAGGGAGCCCACGCGAGGTCCTCGGTGTCCTGAAAGCTTACTAACCTTAAAAGAAAACAAACCTAAAGCTAATGCTTCAAGGACTCTGCTCCAAGCTTCCGCTTTGGTAGGCTATTCAAGGCTTTATCTTGGGGAAGGGACTCACGTCACGTTTCCTTTTAGCTCTAGAGCGTCTCAGGAGGAGCTCCCACCCAGGCTATGAAAGCACCCTGTTGATCTAGAGAACACTCGTTCCCTTCCCAGAGCCCTGCCTACAGTGTCTAAAGGCCTGTCCTAAAACTGTAATTTAGGTAGCTTCAAGGCAGCAGGAGTGGTGCATTCAAAATGGGAAAGCAAGCCTTGTGCCATCAGGTGACCGTTTCCAGCGAAAACGCAGCCTACCTCCTTGTGATTTCTACCAAGTAAATATACACTCTAGCTACACACTGGCCCCTTCCTTAATAAAGTTGGTTTGGCACGGAGTTCTGCGTGTAGCCACGGCCTCCCCAAAGGAGCGCTCTAGGTACGCTATCGGGGCTTAGCCTCTTCTAAAACCCTGCAGTGTAGGAGGAAGAACTGTGCTTTGGTACCAGCAGGAACGCAAGCCGACTTTCTCCTGTAAGTATGGCATCTTAAGGTATGACTTTGTAGAAGGAATGCGAAGCAGTTTTGGTTTCTCAGTGCCGATCAGCTTAGGGCAATGAGGCAGATTGGCATGACATGTAGGAAATGAGAGAACAGATTTCCTGGAGCTGGTGGAGTGCGGAGGAAATCCAGCTCCTCCAAGGAAGAGTGCAGTGTGTTGCCCTACACTTAGCATCCAGAGGGTGACTGGGAAACTTTTCCGGGCCTGGATGTTTCCTGGCAGGCCAGGGGAGCCTGGCCGGTCCCGGTGTTCTTGCAGGGAATCGGGTGCCCACGCGAGGTCCTGGTGCCCTGAAAAGCTTACTAACGTTAAAAGAAAGCAGACCTAAAATTAAGCCTCAAGTTCTCTGCTCCAAGCTTCCGCTTCGGCAGGCTATTCAAGGCTTTAACTTGAGGAAGGGACTCCCGTCAAGTTTCCTTTTAGCTCTAGAGCGTCTCAGGAGGAGCTCCCACCCAGGCTATGAAAGCACCCTGTTGATTTAGAGAAAACTCTTTCCCTTCCCAGTACACTGCCTACAGTGACAGGGACCCGTGCAAAACACTCTTATTTAGGTAGCTTCAAGGCAGCCAGAATGGAGCATTCAATATGGAAAAGCAAGCCTTGTGCCATAAATTCCCCGTTTCCAGTGAACACGCAGCCTACCTCCTTGAGATTTTACCAAGTAAATATACACTCTAGCTCCACACTGGTCCCTTCCTTGAATAAAGTTGGTTTGGCAGGGAGTTCTGCGTCTAGCCAACGGCGTCCACCAAGGAGCGATCTAGGTTCGCTATCGGGGCTTAGCTTCTTCTACAACCCTGCACTGGAAGAGCAAGAACTGGGCTTTGGTTACAGCAGGAACGCAAGCCGACTCTCTCCTGTAAATATGGGGTCTTAAGGTATGACACTCTAGAAGGAATGCGAAGCAGTTTTGGTTTCTCAGTGCCGCTCAGCCTAGGGCAATGAGGCAGATTTCCATGACATGTAGGATGTAAGAGAACAGATTTCCTGGAGCTGTTGGAGTGCGGAGGAAACCTAGGTCTCCCAAGGAAGAGTGCAGTGTGTTGCCCTACACTCAGCATACACGGAGTGACTGGGAAAGGTTTCCGGGCCTGGATGTTCCTTAGCAGCCCAGGGGAGCCTGCCGGAACTCTGTGTTCTAGTAGGGAATAGGGTGCCCACGCGAGGTCCTGGTGCCCTGAAAAGCTTACTAACGTTAAAAGAAAGCAGACCTAAATTTAAGCCTCAAGGACTCTGCTCCAAGCTTCCGCTTCGGCAGGCTATTCAAGGCTTTACCTTGAGGAAGGGACTCCCGTCAAGTTTCCTTTTAGCTCTAGAGCGTCTCAGGAGGAGCTCCCACCCAGGCTATGAAAGCACCCTGTTGATGGAGAGAACACTCGTTCCCTTCCCAGAGCCCTGCCTACTGCGACTAGACACCCGTCCTAAAACTGTTATTTAGGTAGTGTTAAGGCAACATGAATGGAGCATTCAAAATGGGAAAGCAAGGCCTGTGCCATCAGGTCCCTGTTTCCAGCGAACACGCAGCCTACCTCCTTGTGCTTTCTACCAGGTAAATACACACTCTAGCTAAACCCTGGTCCCTTCCCTGAATAACGTTTTCTTGGCACGGAGTTCTCCGTGTAGCCAACTGCCTCTCCCAAGGAAGGCTCTAGGTACGCTATCGGGGCTTAGCTTCTTCTAAAACCCTGCAGTGTAAGACGTAGAACTGTGCTTTGCTTACAGCTGGAAAGCAAGCCGACTTTCTCCTGTAAGTATGGGGTGTTAAGGTATGACACTGTAGAAGGAATGCGAAGCAGTTTTGGTTTCTCAGTGCCGCTCAGCCTAGGGCAATGAGGCGAGATATGCATGACATGTGGGATGTAAGAGAACAGATGTCCTGGAGCCTTTGGAGTGCTGATTAAACCTAGGTCTCCCAAGGAAGAGTGCAGTGTGTTGCCCTACACTCAGCATACGCAGAGTGACTGGGAAAGGTTTCCGGGCCTGGATGTTTCTTAGCAGCCTAGTGGAGGCTGCCGGTACTAGGTGTTCTTGCAGGGAATAGGGAGCCCACGCGAGGTCCTCGGTGTCCTGAAAGCTTACTAACCTTAAAAGAAAACAAACCTAAAGCTAATGCTTCAAGGACTCTGCTCCAAGCTTCCGCTTCGGTAGGCTATTCAAGGCTTTACCTTGGGGAAGGGACTCACGTCACGTTTCCTTTTAGCTCTAGAGCGTCTCAGGAGGAGCTCCCACCCAGGCTATGAAAGCACCCTGTTGATCTAGAGAACACTCGTTCCCTTCCCAGAGCCCTGCCTACAGTGTCTAAAGGCCTGTCCTAAAACTGTAATTTAGGTAGCTTCAAGGCAGCAGGAGTGGTGCATTCAAAATGGGAAAGCAAGCCTTGTGCCATCAGGTGACCGTTTCCAGCGAAAACGCAGCCTACCTCCTTGTGATTTCTACCAAGTAAATATACACTCTAGCTACACACTGGCCCCTTCCTTAATAAAGTTGGTTTGGCACGGAGTTCTGCGTGTAGCCACGGCCTCCCCAAAGGAGCGCTCTAGGTACGCTATCGGGGCTTAGCCTCTTCTAAAACCCTGCAGTGTAGGAGGAAGAACTGTGCTTTGGTACCAGCAGGAACGCAAGCCGACTTTCTCCTGTAAGTATGGCATCTTAAGGTATGACTTTGTAGAAGGAATGCGAAGCAGTTTTGGTTTCTCAGTGCCGATCAGCTTAGGGCAATGAGGCAGATTGGCATGACATGTAGGAAATGAGAGAACAGATTTCCTGGAGCTGGTGGAGTGCGGAGGAAATCCAGCTCCTCCAAGGAAGAGTGCAGTGTGTTGCCCTACACTTAGCATCCAGAGGGTGACTGGGAAACTTTTCCGGGCCTGGATGTTTCCTGGCAGGCCAGGGGAGCCTGGCCGGTCCCGGTGTTCTTGCAGGGAATCGGGTGCCCACGCGAGGTCCTGGTGCCCTGAAAAGCTTACTAACGTTAAAAGAAAGCAGACCTAAAATTAAGCCTCAAGTTCTCTGCTCCAAGCTTCCGCTTCGGCAGGCTATTCAAGGCTTTAACTTGAGGAAGGGACTCCCGTCAAGTTTCCTTTTAGCTCTAGAGCGTCTCAGGAGGAGCTCCCACCCAGGCTATGAAAGCACCCTGTTGATTTAGAGAAAACTCTTTCCCTTCCCAGTTCACTGCCTACAGTGACAGGGACCCGTGCAAAACACTCTTATTTAGGTAGCTTCAAGGCAGCCAGAATGGAGCATTCAATATGGAAAAGCAAGCCTTGTGCCATAAATTCCCCGTTTCCAGTGAACACGCAGCCTACCTCCTTGAGATTTTACCAAGTAAATATACACTCTAGCTCCACACTGGTCCCTTCCTTGAATAAAGTTGGTTTGGCAGGGAGTTCTGCGTCTAGCCAACGGCGTCCACCAAGGAGCGATCTAGGTTCGCTATCGGGGCTTAGCTTCTTCTACAACCCTGCACTGGAAGAGCAAGAACTGGGCTTTGGTTACAGCAGGAACGCAAGCCGACTCTCTCCTGTAAATATGGGGTCTTAAGGTATGACACTCTAGAAGGAATGCGAAGCAGTTTTGGTTTCTCAGTGCCGCTCAGCCTAGGGCAATGAGGCAGATTTCCATGACATGTAGGATGTAAGAGAACAGATTTCCTGGAGCTGTTGGAGTGCGGAGGAAACCTAGGTCTCCCAAGGAAGAGTGCAGTGTGTTGCCCTACACTCAGCATACACAGAGTGACTGGGAAAGGTTTCCGGGCCTGGATGTTCCTTAGCAGCCCAGGGGAGCCTGCCGGAACTCTGTGTTCTAGTAGGGAATAGGGTGCCCACGCGAGGTCCTGGTGCCCTGAAAAGCTTACTAACGTTAAAAGAAAGCAGACCTAAATTTAAGCCTCAAGGACTCTGCTCCAAGCTTCCGCTTCGGCAGGCTATTCAAGGCTTTACCTTGAGGAAGGGACTCCCGTCAAGTTTCCTTTTAGCTCTAGAGCGTCTCAGGAGGAGCTCCCACCCAGGCTATGAAAGCACCCTGTTGATGGAGAGAACACTCGTTCCCTTCCCAGAGCCCTGCCTACTGCGACTAGACACCCGTCCTAAAACTGTTATTTAGGTAGTGTTAAGGCAACATGAATGGAGCATTCAAAATGGGAAAGCAAGGCCTGTGCCATCAGGTCCCTGTTTCCAGCGAACACGCAGCCTACCTCCTTGTGCTTTCTACCAGGTAAATACACACTCTAGCTAAACCCTGGTCCCTTCCCTGAATAACGTTTTCTTGGCACGGAGTTCTCCGTGTAGCCAACTGCCTCTCCCAAGGAAGGCTCTAGGTACGCTATCGGGGCTTAGCTTCTTCTAAAACCCTGCAGTGTAAGACGTAGAACTGTGCTTTGCTTACAGCTGGAAAGCAAGCCGACTTTCTCCTGTAAGTATGGGGTGTTAAGGTATGACACTGTAGAAGGAATGCGAAGCAGTTTTGGTTTCTCAGTGCCGCTCAGCCTAGGGCAATGAGGCGAGATATGCATGACATGTGGGATGTAAGAGAACAGATGTCCTGGAGCCTTTGGAGTGCTGATTAAACCTAGGTCTCCCAAGGAAGAGTGCAGTGTGTTGCCCTACACTCAGCATACGCAGAGTGACTGGGAAAGGTTTCCGGGCCTGGATGTTTCTTAGCAGCCTAGTGGAGGCTGCCGGTACTAGGTGTTCTTGCAGGGAATAGGGAGCCCACGCGAGGTCCTCGGTGTCCTGAAAGCTTACTAACCTTAAAAGAAAACAAACCTAAAGCTAATGCTTCAAGGACTCTGCTCCAAGCTTCCGCTTCGGTAGGCTATTCAAGGCTTTACCTTGGGGAAGGGACTCACGTCACGTTTCCTTTTAGCTCTAGAGCGTCTCAGGAGGAGCTCCCACCCAGGCTATGAAAGCACCCTGTTGATCTAGAGAACACTCGTTCCCTTCCCAGAGCCCTGCCTACAGTGTCTAAAGGCCTGTCCTAAAACTGTAATTTAGGTAGCTTCAAGGCAGCAGGAGTGGTGCATTCAAAATGGGAAAGCAAGCCTTGTGCCATCAGGTGACCGTTTCCAGCGAAAACGCAGCCTACCTCCTTGTGATTTCTACCAAGTAAATATACACTCTAGCTACACACTGGCCCCTTCCTTAATAAAGTTGGTTTGGCACGGAGTTCTGCGTGTAGCCACGGCCTCCCCAAAGGAGCGCTCTAGGTACGCTATCGGGGCTTAGCCTCTTCTAAAACCCTGCAGTGTAGGAGGAAGAACTGTGCTTTGGTACCAGCAGGAACGCAAGCCGACTTTCTCCTGTAAGTATGGCATCTTAAGGTATGACTTTGTAGAAGGAATGCGAAGCAGTTTTGGTTTCTCAGTGCCGATCAGCTTAGGGCAATGAGGCAGATTGGCATGACATGTAGGAAATGAGAGAACAGATTTCCTGGAGCTGGTGGAGTGCGGAGGAAATCCAGCTCCTCCAAGGAAGAGTGCAGTGTGTTGCCCTACACTTAGCATCCAGAGGGTGACTGGGAAACTTTTCCGGGCCTGGATGTTTCCTGGCAGGCCAGGGGAGCCTGGCCGGTCCCGGTGTTCTTGCAGGGAATCGGGTGCCCACGCGAGGTCCTGGTGCCCTGAAAAGCTTACTAACGTTAAAAGAAAGCAGACCTAAAATTAAGCCTCAAGTTCTCTGCTCCAAGCTTCCGCTTCGGCAGGCTATTCAAGGCTTTAACTTGAGGAAGGGACTCCCGTCAAGTTTCCTTTTAGCTCTAGAGCGTCTCAGGAGGAGCTCCCACCCAGGCTATGAAAGCACCCTGTTGATTTAGAGAAAACTCTTTCCCTTCCCAGTACACTGCCTACAGTGACAGGGACCCGTGCAAAACACTCTTATTTAGGTAGCTTCAAGGCAGCCAGAATGGAGCATTCAATATGGAAAAGCAAGCCTTGTGCCATAAATTCCCCGTTTCCAGTGAACACGCAGCCTACCTCCTTGAGATTTTACCAAGTAAATATACACTCTAGCTCCACACTGGTCCCTTCCTTGAATAAAGTTGGTTTGGCAGGGAGTTCTGCGTCTAGCCAACGGCGTCCACCAAGGAGCGATCTAGGTTCGCTATCGGGGCTTAGCTTCTTCTACAACCCTGCACTGGAAGAGCAAGAACTGGGCTTTGGTTACAGCAGGAACGCAAGCCGACTCTCTCCTGTAAATATGGGGTCTTAAGGTATGACACTCTAGAAGGAATGCGAAGCAGTTTTGGTTTCTCAGTGCCGCTCAGCCTAGGGCAATGAGGCAGATTTCCATGACATGTAGGATGTAAGAGAACAGATTTCCTGGAGCTGTTGGAGTGCGGAGGAAACCTAGGTCTCCCAAGGAAGAGTGCAGTGTGTTGCCCTACACTCAGCATACACGGAGTGACTGGGAAAGGTTTCCGGGCCTGGATGTTCCTTAGCAGCCCAGGGGAGCCTGCCGGAACTCTGTGTTCTAGTAGGGAATAGGGTGCCCACGCGAGGTCCTGGTGCCCTGAAAAGCTTACTAACGTTAAAAGAAAGCAGACCTAAATTTAAGCCTCAAGGACTCTGCTCCAAGCTTCCGCTTCGGCAGGCTATTCAAGGCTTTACCTTGAGGAAGGGACTCCCGTCAAGTTTCCTTTTAGCTCTAGAGCGTCTCAGGAGGAGCTCCCACCCAGGCTATGAAAGCACCCTGTTGATGGAGAGAACACTCGTTCCCTTCCCAGAGCCCTGCCTACTGCGACTAGACACCCGTCCTAAAACTGTTATTTAGGTAGTGTTAAGGCAACATGAATGGAGCATTCAAAATGGGAAAGCAAGGCCTGTGCCATCAGGTCCCTGTTTCCAGCGAACACGCAGCCTACCTCCTTGTGCTTTCTACCAGGTAAATACACACTCTAGCTAAACCCTGGTCCCTTCCCTGAATAACGTTTTCTTGGCACGGAGTTCTCCGTGTAGCCAACTGCCTCTCCCAAGGAAGGCTCTAGGTACGCTATCGGGGCTTAGCTTCTTCTAAAACCCTGCAGTGTAAGACGTAGAACTGTGCTTTGCTTACAGCTGGAAAGCAAGCCGACTTTCTCCTGTAAGTATGGGGTGTTAAGGTATGACACTGTAGAAGGAATGCGAAGCAGTTTTGGTTTCTCAGTGCCGCTCAGCCTAGGGCAATGAGGCGAGATATGCATGACATGTGGGATGTAAGAGAACAGATGTCCTGGAGCCTTTGGAGTGCTGATTAAACCTAGGTCTCCCAAGGAAGAGTGCAGTGTGTTGCCCTACACTCAGCATACGCAGAGTGACTGGGAAAGGTTTCCGGGCCTGGATGTTTCTTAGCAGCCTAGTGGAGGCTGCCGGTACTAGGTGTTCTTGCAGGGAATAGGGAGCCCACGCGAGGTCCTCGGTGTCCTGAAAGCTTACTAACCTTAAAAGAAAACAAACCTAAAGCTAATGCTTCAAGGACTCTGCTCCAAGCTTCCGCTTCGGTAGGCTATTCAAGGCTTTACCTTGGGGAAGGGACTCACGTCACGTTTCCTTTTAGCTCTAGAGCGTCTCAGGAGGAGCTCCCACCCAGGCTATGAAAGCACCCTGTTGATCTAGAGAACACTCGTTCCCTTCCCAGAGCCCTGCCTACAGTGTCTAAAGGCCTGTCCTAAAACTGTAATTTAGGTAGCTTCAAGGCAGCAGGAGTGGTGCATTCAAAATGGGAAAGCAAGCCTTGTGCCATCAGGTGACCGTTTCCAGCGAAAACGCAGCCTACCTCCTTGTGATTTCTACCAAGTAAATATACACTCTAGCTACACACTGGCCCCTTCCTTAATAAAGTTGGTTTGGCACGGAGTTCTGCGTGTAGCCACGGCCTCCCCAAAGGAGCGCTCTAGGTACGCTATCGGGGCTTAGCCTCTTCTAAAACCCTGCAGTGTAGGAGGAAGAACTGTGCTTTGGTACCAGCAGGAACGCAAGCCGACTTTCTCCTGTAAGTATGGCATCTTAAGGTATGACTTTGTAGAAGGAATGCGAAGCAGTTTTGGTTTCTCAGTGCCGATCAGCTTAGGGCAATGAGGCAGATTGGCATGACATGTAGGAAATGAGAGAACAGATTTCCTGGAGCTGGTGGAGTGCGGAGGAAATCCAGCTCCTCCAAGGAAGAGTGCAGTGTGTTGCCCTACACTTAGCATCCAGAGGGTGACTGGGAAACTTTTCCGGGCCTGGATGTTTCCTGGCAGGCCAGGGGAGCCTGGCCGGTCCCGGTGTTCTTGCAGGGAATCGGGTGCCCACGCGAGGTCCTGGTGCCCTGAAAAGCTTACTAACGTTAAAAGAAAGCAGACCTAAAATTAAGCCTCAAGTTCTCTGCTCCAAGCTTCCGCTTCGGCAGGCTATTCAAGGCTTTAACTTGAGGAAGGGACTCCCGTCAAGTTTCCTTTTAGCTCTAGAGCGTCTCAGGAGGAGCTCCCACCCAGGCTATGAAAGCACCCTGTTGATTTAGAGAAAACTCTTTCCCTTCCCAGTACACTGCCTACAGTGACAGGGACCCGTGCAAAACACTCTTATTTAGGTAGCTTCAAGGCAGCCAGAATGGAGCATTCAATATGGAAAAGCAAGCCTTGTGCCATAAATTCCCCGTTTCCAGTGAACACGCAGCCTACCTCCTTGAGATTTTACCAAGTAAATATACACTCTAGCTCCACACTGGTCCCTTCCTTGAATAAAGTTGGTTTGGCAGGGAGTTCTGCGTCTAGCCAACGGCGTCCACCAAGGAGCGATCTAGGTTCGCTATCGGGGCTTAGCTTCTTCTACAACCCTGCACTGGAAGAGCAAGAACTGGGCTTTGGTTACAGCAGGAACGCAAGCCGACTCTCTCCTGTAAATATGGGGTCTTAAGGTATGACACTCTAGAAGGAATGCGAAGCAGTTTTGGTTTCTCAGTGCCGCTCAGCCTAGGGCAATGAGGCAGATTTCCATGACATGTAGGATGTAAGAGAACAGATTTCCTGGAGCTGTTGGAGTGCGGAGGAAACCTAGGTCTCCCAAGGAAGAGTGCAGTGTGTTGCCCTACACTCAGCATACACAGAGTGACTGGGAAAGGTTTCCGGGCCTGGATGTTCCTTAGCAGCCCAGGGGAGCCTGCCGGAACTCTGTGTTCTAGTAGGGAATAGGGTGCCCACGCGAGGTCCTGGTGCCCTGAAAAGCTTACTAACGTTAAAAGAAAGCAGACCTAAATTTAAGCCTCAAGGACTCTGCTCCAAGCTTCCGCTTCGGCAGGCTATTCAAGGCTTTACCTTGAGGAAGGGACTCCCGTCAAGTTTCCTTTTAGCTCTAGAGCGTCTCAGGAGGAGCTCCCACCCAGGCTATGAAAGCACCCTGTTGATGGAGAGAACACTCGTTCCCTTCCCAGAGCCCTGCCTACTGCGACTAGACACCCGTCCTAAAACTGTTATTTAGGTAGTGTTAAGGCAACATGAATGGAGCATTCAAAATGGGAAAGCAAGGCCTGTGCCATCAGGTCCCTGTTTCCAGCGAACACGCAGCCTACCTCCTTGTGCTTTCTACCAGGTAAATACACACTCTAGCTAAACCCTGGTCCCTTCCCTGAATAACGTTTTCTTGGCACGGAGTTCTCCGTGTAGCCAACTGCCTCTCCCAAGGAAGGCTCTAGGTACGCTATCGGGGCTTAGCTTCTTCTAAAACCCTGCAGTGTAAGACGTAGAACTGTGCTTTGCTTACAGCTGGAAAGCAAGCCGACTTTCTCCTGTAAGTATGGGGTGTTAAGGTATGACACTGTAGAAGGAATGCGAAGCAGTTTTGGTTTCTCAGTGCCGCTCAGCCTAGGGCAATGAGGCGAGATATGCATGACATGTGGGATGTAAGAGAACAGATGTCCTGGAGCCTTTGGAGTGCTGATTAAACCTAGGTCTCCCAAGGAAGAGTGCAGTGTGTTGCCCTACACTCAGCATACGCAGAGTGACTGGGAAAGGTTTCCGGGCCTGGATGTTTCTTAGCAGCCTAGTGGAGGCTGCCGGTACTAGGTGTTCTTGCAGGGAATAGGGAGCCCACGCGAGGTCCTCGGTGTCCTGAAAGCTTACTAACCTTAAAAGAAAACAAACCTAAAGCTAATGCTTCAAGGACTCTGCTCCAAGCTTCCGCTTCGGTAGGCTATTCAAGGCTTTACCTTGGGGAAGGGACTCACGTCACGTTTCCTTTTAGCTCTAGAGCGTCTCAGGAGGAGCTCCCACCCAGGCTATGAAAGCACCCTGTTGATCTAGAGAACACTCGTTCCCTTCCCAGAGCCCTGCCTACAGTGTCTAAAGGCCTGTCCTAAAACTGTAATTTAGGTAGCTTCAAGGCAGCAGGAGTGGTGCATTCAAAATGGGAAAGCAAGCCTTGTGCCATCAGGTGACCGTTTCCAGCGAAAACGCAGCCTACCTCCTTGTGATTTCTACCAAGTAAATATACACTCTAGCTACACACTGGCCCCTTCCTTAATAAAGTTGGTTTGGCACGGAGTTCTGCGTGTAGCCACGGCCTCCCCAAAGGAGCGCTCTAGGTACGCTATCGGGGCTTAGCCTCTTCTAAAACCCTGCAGTGTAGGAGGAAGAACTGTGCTTTGGTACCAGCAGGAACGCAAGCCGACTTTCTCCTGTAAGTATGGCATCTTAAGGTATGACTTTGTAGAAGGAATGCGAAGCAGTTTTGGTTTCTCAGTGCCGATCAGCTTAGGGCAATGAGGCAGATTGGCATGACATGTAGGAAATGAGAGAACAGATTTCCTGGAGCTGGTGGAGTGCGGAGGAAATCCAGCTCCTCCAAGGAAGAGTGCAGTGTGTTGCCCTACACTTAGCATCCAGAGGGTGACTGGGAAACTTTTCCGGGCCTGGATGTTTCCTGGCAGGCCAGGGGAGCCTGGCCGGTCCCGGTGTTCTTGCAGGGAATAGGGTGCCCACGCGAGGTCCTGGTGCCCTGAAAAGCTTACTAACGTTAAAAGAAAGCAGACCTAAAATTAAGCCTCAAGTTCTCTGCTCCAAGCTTCCGCTTCGGCAGGCTATTCAAGGCTTTAACTTGAGGAAAGGACTCCCGTCAAGTTTCCTTTTAGCTCTAGAGCGTCTCAGGAGGAGCTCCCACCCAGGCTATGAAAGCACCCTGTTGATTTAGAGAAAACTCTTTCCCTTCCCAGTACACTGCCTACAGTGACAGGGACCCGTGCAAAACACTCTTATTTAGGTAGCTTCAAGGCAGCCAGAATGGAGCATTCAATATGGAAAAGCAAGCCTTGTGCCATAAATTCCCCGTTTCCAGTGAACACGCAGCCTACCTCCTTGAGATTTTACCAAGTAAATATACATTCTAGCTCCACACTGGTCCCTTCCTTGAATAAAGTTGGTTTGGCAGGGAGTTCTGCGTCTAGCCAACGGCGTCCACCAAGGAGCGATCTAGGTTCGCTATCGGGGCTTAGCTTCTTCTACAACCCTGCACTGGAAGAGCAAGAACTGGGCTTTGGTTACAGCAGGAACGCAAGCCGACTCTCTCCTGTAAATATGGGGTCTTAAGGTATGACACTCTAGAAGGAATGCGAAGCAGTTTTGGTTTCTCAGTGCCGCTCAGCCTAGGGCAATGAGGCAGATTTCCATGACATGTAGGATGTAAGAGAACAGATTTCCTGGAGCTGTTGGAGTGCGGAGGAAACCTAGGTCTCCCAAGGAAGAGTGCAGTGTGTTGCCCTACACTCAGCATACACAGAGTGACTGGGAAAGGTTTCCGGGCCTGGATGTTCCTTAGCAGCCCAGGGGAGCCTGCCGGAACTCTGTGTTCTAGTAGGGAATAGGGTGCCCACGCGAGGTCCTGGTGCCCTGAAAAGCTTACTAACGTTAAAAGAAAGCAGACCTAAATTTCAGCCTCAAGGACTCTGCTCCAAGCTTCCGCTTCGGCAGGCTATTCAAGGCTTTACCTTGAGGAAGGGACTCCCGTCAAGTTTCCTTTTAGCTCTAGAGCGTCTCAGGAGGAGCTCCCACCCAGGCTATGAAAGCACCCTGTTGATGGAGAGAACACTCGTTCCCTTCCCAGAGCCCTGCCTACTGCGACTAGACACCCGTCCTAAAACTGTTATTTAGGTAGTGTTAAGGCAACATGAATGGAGCATTCAAAATGGGAAAGCAAGGCCTGTGCCATCAGGTCCCTGTTTCCAGCGAACACGCAGCCTACCTCCTTGTGCTTTCTACCAGGTAAATACACACTCTAGCTAAACCCTGGTCCCTTCCCTGAATAACGTTTTCTTGGCACGGAGTTCTCCGTGTAGCCAACTGCCTCTCCCAAGGAAGGCTCTAGGTACGCTATCGGGGCTTAGCTTCTTCTAAAACCCTGCAGTGTAAGACGTAGAACTGTGCTTTGCTTACAGCTGGAAAGCAAGCCGACTTTCTCCTGTAAGTATGGGGTGTTAAGGTATGACACTGTAGAAGGAATGCGAAGCAGTTTTGGTTTCTCAGTGCCGCTCAGCCTAGGGCAATGAGGCGAGATATGCATGACATGTGGGATGTAAGAGAACAGATGTCCTGGAGCCTTTGGAGTGCTGATTAAACCTAGGTCTCCCAAGGAAGAGTGCAGTGTGTTGCCCTACACTCAGCATACGCAGAGTGACTGGGAAAGGTTTCCGGGCCTGGATGTTTCTTAGCAGCCTAGTGGAGGCTGCCGGTACTAGGTGTTCTTGCAGGGAATAGGGAGCCCACGCGAGGTCCTCGGTGTCCTGAAAGCTTACTAACCTTAAAAGAAAACAAACCTAAAGCTAATGCTTCAAGGACTCTGCTCCAAGCTTCCGCTTCGGTAGGCTATTCAAGGCTTTACCTTGGGGAAGGGACTCACGTCACGTTTCCTTTTAGCTCTAGAGCGTCTCAGGAGGAGCTCCCACCCAGGCTATGAAAGCACCCTGTTGATCTAGAGAACACTCGTTCCCTTCCCAGAGCCCTGCCTACAGTGTCTAAAGGCCTGTCCTAAAACTGTAATTTAGGTAGCTTCAAGGCAGCAGGAGTGGTGCATTCAAAATGGGAAAGCAAGCCTTGTGCCATCAGGTGACCGTTTCCAGCGAAAACGCAGCCTACCTCCTTGTGATTTCTACCAAGTAAATATACACTCTAGCTACACACTGGCCCCTTCCTTAATAAAGTTGGTTTGGCACGGAGTTCTGCGTGTAGCCACGGCCTCCCCAAAGGAGCGCTCTAGGTACGCTATCGGGGCTTAGCCTCTTCTAAAACCCTGCAGTGTAGGAGGAAGAACTGTGCTTTGGTACCAGCAGGAACGCAAGCCGACTTTCTCCTGTAAGTATGGCATCTTAAGGTATGACTTTGTAGAAGGAATGCGAAGCAGTTTTGGTTTCTCAGTGCCGATCAGCTTAGGGCAATGAGGCAGATTGGCATGACATGTAGGAAATGAGAGAACAGATTTCCTGGAGCTGGTGGAGTGCGGAGGAAATCCAGCTCCTCCAAGGAAGAGTGCAGTGTGTTGCCCTACACTTAGCATCCAGAGGGTGACTGGGAAACTTTTCCGGGCCTGGATGTTTCCTGGCAGGCCAGGGGAGCCTGGCCGGTCCCGGTGTTCTTGCAGGGAATCGGGTGCCCACGCGAGGTCCTGGTGCCCTGAAAAGCTTACTAACGTTAAAAGAAAGCAGACCTAAAATTAAGCCTCAAGTTCTCTGCTCCAAGCTTCCGCTTCGGCAGGCTATTCAAGGCTTTAACTTGAGGAAAGGACTCCCGTCAAGTTTCCTTTTAGCTCTAGAGCGTCTCAGGAGGAGCTCCCACCCAGGCTATGAAAGCACCCTGTTGATTTAGAGAAAACTCTTTCCCTTCCCAGTACACTGCCTACAGTGACAGGGACCCGTGCAAAACACTCTTATTTAGGTAGCTTCAAGGCAGCCAGAATGGAGCATTCAATATGGAAAAGCAAGCCTTGTGCCATAAATTCCCCGTTTCCAGTGAACACGCAGCCTACCTCCTTGAGATTTTACCAAGTAAATATACACTCTAGCTCCACACTGGTCCCTTCCTTGAATAAAGTTGGTTTGGCAGGGAGTTCTGCGTCTAGCCAATGGCGTCCACCAAGGAGCGATCTAGGTTCGCTATCGGGGCTTAGCTTCTTCTACAACCCTGCACTGGAAGAGCAAGAACTGGGCTTTGGTTACAGCAGGAACGCAAGCCGACTCTCTCCTGTAAATATGGGGTCTTAAGGTATGACACTCTAGAAGGAATGCGAAGCAGTTTTGGTTTCTCAGTGCCGCTCAGCCTAGGGCAATGAGGCAGATTTCCATGACATGTAGGATGTAAGAGAACAGATTTCCTGGAGCTGTTGGAGTGCGGAGGAAACCTAGGTCTCCCAAGGAAGAGTGCAGTGTGTTGCCCTACACTCAGCATACACGGAGTGACTGGGAAAGGTTTCCGGGCCTGGATGTTCCTTAGCAGCCCAGGGGAGCCTGCCGGAACTCTGTGTTCTAGTAGGGAATAGGGTGCCCACGCGAGGTCCTGGTGCCCTGAAAAGCTTACTAACGTTAAAAGAAAGCAGACCTAAATTTAAGCCTCAAGGACTCTGCTCCAAGCTTCCGCTTCGGCAGGCTATTCAAGGCTTTACCTTGAGGAAGGGACTCCCGTCAAGTTTCCTTTTAGCTCTAGAGCGTCTCAGGAGGAGCTCCCACCCAGGCTATGAAAGCACCCTGTTGATGGAGAGAACACTCGTTCCCTTCCCAGAGCCCTGCCTACTGCGACTAGACACCCGTCCTAAAACTGTTATTTAGGTAGTGTTAAGGCAACATGAATGGAGCATTCAAAATGGGAAAGCAAGGCCTGTGCCATCAGGTCCCTGTTTCCAGCGAACACGCAGCCTACCTCCTTGTGCTTTCTACCAGGTAAATACACACTCTAGCTAAACCCTGGTCCCTTCCCTGAATAACGTTTTCTTGGCACGGAGTTCTCCGTGTAGCCAACTGCCTCTCCCAAGGAAGGCTCTAGGTACGCTATCGGGGCTTAGCTTCTTCTAAAACCCTGCAGTGTAAGACGTAGAACTGTGCTTTGCTTACAGCTGGAAAGCAAGCCGACTTTCTCCTGTAAGTATGGGGTGTTAAGGTATGACACTGTAGAAGGAATGCGAAGCAGTTTTGGTTTCTCAGTGCCGCTCAGCCTAGGGCAATGAGGCGAGATATGCATGACATGTGGGATGTAAGAGAACAGATGTCCTGGAGCCTTTGGAGTGCTGATTAAACCTAGGTCTCCCAAGGAAGAGTGCAGTGTGTTGCCCTACACTCAGCATACGCAGAGTGACTGGGAAAGGTTTCCGGGCCTGGATGTTTCTTAGCAGCCTAGTGGAGGCTGCCGGTACTAGGTGTTCTTGCAGGGAATAGGGAGCCCACGCGAGGTCCTCGGTGTCCTGAAAGCTTACTAACCTTAAAAGAAAACAAACCTAAAGCTAATGCTTCAAGGACTCTGCTCCAAGCTTCCGCTTCGGTAGGCTATTCAAGGCTTTACCTTGGGGAAGGGACTCACGTCACGTTTCCTTTTAGCTCTAGAGCGTCTCAGGAGGAGCTCCCACCCAGGCTATGAAAGCACCCTGTTGATCTAGAGAACACTCGTTCCCTTCCCAGAGCCCTGCCTACAGTGTCTAAAGGCCTGTCCTAAAACTGTAATTTAGGTAGCTTCAAGGCAGCAGGAGTGGTGCATTCAAAATGGGAAAGCAAGCCTTGTGCCATCAGGTGACCGTTTCCAGCGAAAACGCAGCCTACCTCCTTGTGATTTCTACCAAGTAAATATACACTCTAGCTACACACTGGCCCCTTCCTTAATAAAGTTGGTTTGGCACGGAGTTCTGCGTGTAGCCACGGCCTCCCCAAAGGAGCGCTCTAGGTACGCTATCGGGGCTTAGCCTCTTCTAAAACCCTGCAGTGTAGGAGGAAGAACTGTGCTTTGGTACCAGCAGGAACGCAAGCCGACTTTCTCCTGTAAGTATGGCATCTTAAGGTATGACTTTGTAGAAGGAATGCGAAGCAGTTTTGGTTTCTCAGTGCCGATCAGCTTAGGGCAATGAGGCAGATTGGCATGACATGTAGGAAATGAGAGAACAGATTTCCTGGAGCTGGTGGAGTGCGGAGGAAATCCAGCTCCTCCAAGGAAGAGTGCAGTGTGTTGGCCTACACTTAGCATCCAGAGGGTGACTGGGAAACTTTTCCGGGCCTGGATGTTTCCTGGCAGGCCAGGGGAGCCTGGCCGGTCCCGGTGTTCTTGCAGGGAATAGGGTGCCCACGCGAGGTCCTGGTGCCCTGAAAAGCTTACTAACGTTAAAAGAAAGCAGACCTAAAATTAAGCCTCAAGTTCTCTGCTCCAAGCTTCCGCTTCGGCAGGCTATTCAAGGCTTTAACTTGAGGAAAGGACTCCCGTCAAGTTTCCTTTTAGCTCTAGAGCGTCTCAGGAGGAGCTCCCACCCAGGCTATGAAAGCACCCTGTTGATTTAGAGAAAACTCTTTCCCTTCCCAGTACACTGCCTACAGTGACAGGGACCCGTGCAAAACACTCTTATTTAGGTAGCTTCAAGGCAGCCAGAATGGAGCATTCAATATGGAAAAGCAAGCCTTGTGCCATAAATTCCCCGTTTCCAGTGAACACGCAGCCTACCTCCTTGAGATTTTACCAAGTAAATATACACTCTAGCTCCACACTGGTCCCTTCCTTGAATAAAGTTGGTTTGGCAGGGAGTTCTGCGTCTAGCCAACGGCGTCCACCAAGGAGCGATCTAGGTTCGCTATCGGGGCTTAGCTTCTTCTACAACCCTGCACTGGAAGAGCAAGAACTGGGCTTTGGTTACAGCAGGAACGCAAGCCGACTCTCTCCTGTAAATATGGGGTCTTAAGGTATGACACTCTAGAAGGAATGCGAAGCAGTTTTGGTTTCTCAGTGCCGCTCAGCCTAGGGCAATGAGGCAGATTTCCATGACATGTAGGATGTAAGAGAACAGATTTCCTGGAGCTGTTGGAGTGCGGAGGAAACCTAGGTCTCCCAAGGAAGAGTGCAGTGTGTTGCCCTACACTCAGCATACACGGAGTGACTGGGAAAGGTTTCCGGGCCTGGATGTTCCTTAGCAGCCCAGGGGAGCCTGCCGGAACTCTGTGTTCTAGTAGGGAATAGGGTGCCCACGCGAGGTCCTGGTGCCCTGAAAAGCTTACTAACGTTAAAAGAAAGCAGACCTAAATTTAAGCCTCAAGGACTCTGCTCCAAGCTTCCGCTTCGGCAGGCTATTCAAGGCTTTACCTTGAGGAAGGGACTCCCGTCAAGTTTCCTTTTAGCTCTAGAGCGTCTCAGGAGGAGCTCCCACCCAGGCTATGAAAGCACCCTGTTGATGGAGAGAACACTCGTTCCCTTCCCAGAGCCCTGCCTACTGCGACTAGACACCCGTCCTAAAACTGTTATTTAGGTAGTGTTAAGGCAACATGAATGGAGCATTCAAAATGGGAAAGCAAGGCCTGTGCCATCAGGTCCCTGTTTCCAGCGAACACGCAGCCTACCTCCTTGTGCTTTCTACCAGGTAAATACACACTCTAGCTAAACCCTGGTCCCTTCCCTGAATAACGTTTTCTTGGCACGGAGTTCTCCGTGTAGCCAACTGCCTCTCCCAAGGAAGGCTCTAGGTACGCTATCGGGGCTTAGCTTCTTCTAAAACCCTGCAGTGTAAGACGTAGAACTGTGCTTTGCTTACAGCTGGAAAGCAAGCCGACTTTCTCCTGTAAGTATGGGGTGTTAAGGTATGACACTGTAGAAGGAATGCGAAGCAGTTTTGGTTTCTCAGTGCCGCTCAGCCTAGGGCAATGAGGCGAGATATGCATGACATGTGGGATGTAAGAGAACAGATGTCCTGGAGCCTTTGGAGTGCTGATTAAACCTAGGTCTCCCAAGGAAGAGTGCAGTGTGTTGCCCTACACTCAGCATACGCAGAGTGACTGGGAAAGGTTTCCGGGCCTGGATGTTTCTTAGCAGCCTAGTGGAGGCTGCCGGTACTAGGTGTTCTTGCAGGGAATAGGGAGCCCACGCGAGGTCCTCGGTGTCCTGAAAGCTTACTAACCTTAAAAGAAAACAAACCTAAAGCTAATGCTTCAAGGACTCTGCTCCAAGCTTCCGCTTTGGTAGGCTATTCAAGGCTTTATCTTGGGGAAGGGACTCACGTCACGTTTCCTTTTAGCTCTAGAGCGTCTCAGGAGGAGCTCCCACCCAGGCTATGAAAGCACCCTGTTGATCTAGAGAACACTCGTTCCCTTCCCAGAGCCCTGCCTACAGTGTCTAAAGGCCTGTCCTAAAACTGTAATTTAGGTAGCTTCAAGGCAGCAGGAGTGGTGCATTCAAAATGGGAAAGCAAGCCTTGTGCCATCAGGTGACCGTTTCCAGCGAAAACGCAGCCTACCTCCTTGTGATTTCTACCAAGTAAATATACACTCTAGCTACACACTGGCCCCTTCCTTAATAAAGTTGGTTTGGCACGGAGTTCTGCGTGTAGCCACGGCCTCCCCAAAGGAGCGCTCTAGGTACGCTATCGGGGCTTAGCCTCTTCTAAAACCCTGCAGTGTAGGAGGAAGAACTGTGCTTTGGTACCAGCAGGAACGCAAGCCGACTTTCTCCTGTAAGTATGGCATCTTAAGGTATGACTTTGTAGAAGGAATGCGAAGCAGTTTTGGTTTCTCAGTGCCGATCAGCTTAGGGCAATGAGGCAGATTGGCATGACATGTAGGAAATGAGAGAACAGATTTCCTGGAGCTGGTGGAGTGCGGAGGAAATCCAGCTCCTCCAAGGAAGAGTGCAGTGTGTTGCCCTACACTTAGCATCCAGAGGGTGACTGGGAAACTTTTCCGGGCCTGGATGTTTCCTGGCAGGCCAGGGGAGCCTGGCCGGTCCCGGTGTTCTTGCAGGGAATAGGGTGCCCACGCGAGGTCCTGGTGCCCTGAAAAGCTTACTAACGTTAAAAGAAAGCAGACCTAAAATTAAGCCTCAAGTTCTCTGCTCCAAGCTTCCGCTTCGGCAGGCTATTCAAGGCTTTAACTTGAGGAAAGGACTCCCGTCAAGTTTCCTTTTAGCTCTAGAGCGTCTCAGGAGGAGCTCCCACCCAGGCTATGAAAGCACCCTGTTGATTTAGAGAAAACTCTTTCCCTTCCCAGTACACTGCCTACAGTGACAGGGACCCGTGCAAAACACTCTTATTTAGGTAGCTTCAAGGCAGCCAGAATGGAGCATTCAATATGGAAAAGCAAGCCTTGTGCCATAAATTCCCCGTTTCCAGTGAACACGCAGCCTACCTCCTTGAGATTTTACCAAGTAAATATACACTCTAGCTCCACACTGGTCCCTTCCTTGAATAAAGTTGGTTTGGCAGGGAGTTCTGCGTCTAGCCAACGGCGTCCACCAAGGAGCGATCTAGGTTCGCTATCGGGGCTTAGCTTCTTCTACAACCCTGCACTGGAAGAGCAAGAACTGGGCTTTGGTTACAGCAGGAACGCAAGCCGACTCTCTCCTGTAAATATGGGGTCTTAAGGTATGACACTCTAGAAGGAATGCGAAGCAGTTTTGGTTTCTCAGTGCCGCTCAGCCTAGGGCAATGAGGCAGATTTCCATGACATGTAGGATGTAAGAGAACAGATTTCCTGGAGCTGTTGGAGTGCGGAGGAAACCTAGGTCTCCCAAGGAAGAGTGCAGTGTGTTGCCCTACACTCAGCATACACGGAGTGACTGGGAAAGGTTTCCGGGCCTGGATGTTCCTTAGCAGCCCAGGGGAGCCTGCCGGAACTCTGTGTTCTAGTAGGGAATAGGGTGCCCACGCGAGGTCCTGGTGCCCTGAAAAGCTTACTAACGTTAAAAGAAAGCAGACCTAAATTTAAGCCTCAAGGACTCTGCTCCAAGCTTCCGCTTCGGCAGGCTATTCAAGGCTTTACCTTGAGGAAGGGACTCCCGTCAAGTTTCCTTTTAGCTCTAGAGCGTCTCAGGAGGAGCTCCCACCCAGGCTATGAAAGCACCCTGTTGATGGAGAGAACACTCGTTCCCTTCCCAGAGCCCTGCCTACTGCGACTAGACACCCGTCCTAAAACTGTTATTTAGGTAGTGTTAAGGCAACATGAATGGAGCATTCAAAATGGGAAAGCAAGGCCTGTGCCATCAGGTCCCTGTTTCCAGCGAACACGCAGCCTACCTCCTTGTGCTTTCTACCAGGTAAATACACACTCTAGCTAAACCCTGGTCCCTTCCCTGAATAACGTTTTCTTGGCACGGAGTTCTCCGTGTAGCCAACTGCCTCTCCCAAGGAAGGCTCTAGGTACGCTATCGGGGCTTAGCTTCTTCTAAAACCCTGCAGTGTAAGACGTAGAACTGTGCTTTGCTTACAGCTGGAAAGCAAGCCGACTTTCTCCTATAAGTATGGGGTGTTAAGGTATGACACTGTAGAAGGAATGCGAAGCAGTTTTGGTTTCTCAGTGCCGCTCAGCCTAGGGCAATGAGGCGAGATATGCATGACATGTGGGATGTAAGAGAACAGATGTCCTGGAGCCTTTGGAGTGCTGATTAAACCTAGGTCTCCCAAGGAAGAGTGCAGTGTGTTGCCCTACACTCAGCATACGCAGAGTGACTGGGAAAGGTTTCCGGGCCTGGATGTTTCTTAGCAGCCTAGTGGAGGCTGCCGGTACTAGGTGTTCTTGCAGGGAATAGGGAGCCCACGCGAGGTCCTCGGTGTCCTGAAAGCTTACTAACCTTAAAAGAAAACAAACCTAAAGCTAATGCTTCAAGGACTCTGCTCCAAGCTTCCGCTTCGGTAGGCTATTCAAGGCTTTACCTTGGGGAAGGGACTCACGTCACGTTTCCTTTTAGCTCTAGAGCGTCTCAGGAGGAGCTCCCACCCAGGCTATGAAAGCACCCTGTTGATCTAGAGAACACTCGTTCCCTTCCCAGAGCCCTGCCTACAGTGTCTAAAGGCCTGTCCTAAAACTGTAATTTAGGTAGCTTCAAGGCAGCAGGAGTGGTGCATTCAAAATGGGAAAGCAAGCCTTGTGCCATCAGGTGACCGTTTCCAGCGAAAACGCAGCCTACCTCCTTGTGATTTCTACCAAGTAAATATACACTCTAGCTACACACTGGCCCCTTCCTTAATAAAGTTGGTTTGGCACGGAGTTCTGCGTGTAGCCACGGCCTCCCCAAAGGAGCGCTCTAGGTACGCTATCGGGGCTTAGCCTCTTCTAAAACCCTGCAGTGTAGGAGGAAGAACTGTGCTTTGGTACCAGCAGGAACGCAAGCCGACTTTCTCCTGTAAGTATGGCATCTTAAGGTATGACTTTGTAGAAGGAATGCGAAGCAGTTTTGGTTTCTCAGTGCCGATCAGCTTAGGGCAATGAGGCAGATTGGCATGACATGTAGGAAATGAGAGAACAGATTTCCTGGAGCTGGTGGAGTGCGGAGGAAATCCAGCTCCTCCAAGGAAGAGTGCAGTGTGTTGCCCTACACTTAGCATCCAGAGGGTGACTGGGAAACTTTTCCGGGCCTGGATGTTTCCTGGCAGGCCAGGGGAGCCTGGCCGGTCCCGGTGTTCTTGCAGGGAATAGGGTGCCCACGCGAGGTCCTGGTGCCCTGAAAAGCTTACTAACGTTAAAAGAAAGCAGACCTAAAATTAAGCCTCAAGTTCTCTGCTCCTAGCTTCCGCTTCGGCAGGCTATTCAAGGCTTTAACTTGAGGAAAGGACTCCCGTCAAGTTTCCTTTTAGCTCTAGAGCGTCTCAGGAGGAGCTCCCACCCAGGCTATGAAAGCACCCTGTTGATTTAGAGAAAACTCTTTCCCTTCCCAGTACACTGCCTACAGTGACAGGGACCCGTGCAAAACACTCTTATTTAGGTAGCTTCAAGGCAGCCAGAATGGAGCATTCAATATGGAAAAGCAAGCCTTGTGCCATAAATTCCCCGTTTCCAGTGAACACGCAGCCTACCTCCTTGAGATTTTACCAAGTAAATATACACTCTAGCTCCACACTGGTCCCTTCCTTGAATAAAGTTGGTTTGGCAGGGAGTTCTGCGTCTAGCCAACGGCGTCCACCAAGGAGCGATCTAGGTTCGCTATCGGGGCTTAGCTTCTTCTACAACCCTGCACTGGAAGAGCAAGAACTGGGCTTTGGTTACAGCAGGAACGCAAGCCGACTCTCTCCTGTAAATATGGGGTCTTAAGGTATGACACTCTAGAAGGAATGCGAAGCAGTTTTGGTTTCTCAGTGCCGCTCAGCCTAGGGCAATGAGGCAGATTTCCATGACATGTAGGATGTAAGAGAACAGATTTCCTGGAGCTGTTGGAGTGCGGAGGAAACCTAGGTCTCCCAAGGAAGAGTGCAGTGTGTTGCCCTACACTCAGCATACACGGAGTGACTGGGAAAGGTTTCCGGGCCTGGATGTTCCTTAGCAGCCCAGGGGAGCCTGCCGGAACTCTGTGTTCTAGTAGGGAATAGGGTGCCCACGCGAGGTCCTGGTGCCCTGAAAAGCTTACTAACGTTAAAAGAAAGCAGACCTAAATTTAAGCCTCAAGGACTCTGCTCCAAGCTTCCGCTTCGGCAGGCTATTCAAGGCTTTACCTTGAGGAAGGGACTCCCGTCAAGTTTCCTTTTAGCTCTAGAGCGTCTCAGGAGGAGCTCCCACCCAGGCTATGAAAGCACCCTGTTGATGGAGAGAACACTCGTTCCCTTCCCAGAGCCCTGCCTACTGCGACTAGACACCCGTCCTAAAACTGTTATTTAGGTAGTGTTAAGGCAACATGAATGGAGCATTCAAAATGGGAAAGCAAGGCCTGTGCCATCAGGTCCCTGTTTCCAGCGAACACGCAGCCTACCTCCTTGTGCTTTCTACCAGGTAAATACACACTCTAGCTAAACCCTGGTCCCTTCCCTGAATAACGTTTTCTTGGCACGGAGTTCTCCGTGTAGCCAACTGCCTCTCCCAAGGAAGGCTCTAGGTACGCTATCGGGGCTTAGCTTCTTCTAAAACCCTGCAGTGTAAGACGTAGAACTGTGCTTTGCTTACAGCTGGAAAGCAAGCCGACTTTCTCCTGTAAGTATGGGGTGTTAAGGTATGACACTGTAGAAGGAATGCGAAGCAGTTTTGGTTTCTCAGTGCCGCTCAGCCTAGGGCAATGAGGCGAGATATGCATGACATGTGGGATGTAAGAGAACAGATGTCCTGGAGCCTTTGGAGTGCTGATTAAACCTAGGTCTCCCAAGGAAGAGTGCAGTGTGTTGCCCTACACTCAGCATACGCAGAGTGACTGGGAAAGGTTTCCGGGCCTGGATGTTTCTTAGCAGCCTAGTGGAGGCTGCCGGTACTAGGTGTTCTTGCAGGGAATAGGGAGCCCACGCGAGGTCCTCGGTGTCCTGAAAGCTTACTAACCTTAAAAGAAAACAAACCTAAAGCTAATGCTTCAAGGACTCTGCTCCAAGCTTCCGCTTCGGTAGGCTATTCAAGGCTTTACCTTGGGGAAGGGACTCACGTCACGTTTCCTTTTAGCTCTAGAGCGTCTCAGGAGGAGCTCCCACCCAGGCTATGAAAGCACCCTGTTGATCTAGAGAACACTCGTTCCCTTCCCAGAGCCCTGCCTACAGTGTCTAAAGGCCTGTCCTAAAACTGTAATTTAGGTAGCTTCAAGGCAGCAGGAGTGGTGCATTCAAAATGGGAAAGCAAGCCTTGTGCCATCAGGTGACCGTTTCCAGCGAAAACGCAGCCTACCTCCTTGTGATTTCTACCAAGTAAATATACACTCTAGCTACACACTGGCCCCTTCCTTAATAAAGTTGGTTTGGCACGGAGTTCTGCGTGTAGCCACGGCCTCCCCAAAGGAGCGCTCTAGGTACGCTATCGGGGCTTAGCCTCTTCTAAAACCCTGCAGTGTAGGAGGAAGAACTGTGCTTTGGTACCAGCAGGAACGCAAGCCGACTTTCTCCTGTAAGTATGGCATCTTAAGGTATGACTTTGTAGAAGGAATGCGAAGCAGTTTTGGTTTCTCAGTGCCGATCAGCTTAGGGCAATGAGGCAGATTGGCATGACATGTAGGAAATGAGAGAACAGATTTCCTGGAGCTGGTGGAGTGCGGAGGAAATCCAGCTCCTCCAAGGAAGAGTGCAGTGTGTTGCCCTACACTTAGCATCCAGAGGGTGACTGGGAAACTTTTCCGGGCCTGGATGTTTCCTGGCAGGCCAGGGGAGCCTGGCCGGTCCCGGTGTTCTTGCAGGGAATAGGGTGCCCACGCGAGGTCCTGGTGCCCTGAAAAGCTTACTAACGTTAAAAGAAAGCAGACCTAAAATTAAGCCTCAAGTTCTCTGCTCCAAGCTTCCGCTTCGGCAGGCTATTCAAGGCTTTAACTTGAGGAAAGGACTCCCGTCAAGTTTCCTTTTAGCTCTAGAGCGTCTCAGGAGGAGCTCCCACCCAGGCTATGAAAGCACCCTGTTGATTTAGAGAAAACTCTTTCCCTTCCCAGTACACTGCCTACAGTGACAGGGACCCGTGCAAAACACTCTTATTTAGGTAGCTTCAAGGCAGCCAGAATGGAGCATTCAATATGGAAAAGCAAGCCTTGTGCCATAAATTCCCCGTTTCCAGTGAACACGCAGCCTACCTCCTTGAGATTTTACCAAGTAAATATACACTCTAGCTCCACACTGGTCCCTTCCTTGAATAAAGTTGGTTTGGCAGGGAGTTCTGCGTCTAGCCAACGGCGTCCACCAAGGAGCGATCTAGGTTCGCTATCGGGGCTTAGCTTCTTCTACAACCCTGCACTGGAAGAGCAAGAACTGGGCTTTGGTTACAGCAGGAACGCAAGCCGACTCTCTCCTGTAAATATGGGGTCTTAAGGTATGACACTCTAGAAGGAATGCGAAGCAGTTTTGGTTTCTCAGTGCCGCTCAGCCTAGGGCAATGAGGCAGATTTCCATGACATGTAGGATGTAAGAGAACAGATTTCCTGGAGCTGTTGGAGTGCGGAGGAAACCTAGGTCTCCCAAGGAAGAGTGCAGTGTGTTGCCCTACACTCAGCATACACGGAGTGACTGGGAAAGGTTTCCGGGCCTGGATGTTCCTTAGCAGCCCAGGGGAGCCTGCCGGAACTCTGTGTTCTAGTAGGGAATAGGGTGCCCACGCGAGGTCCTGGTGCCCTGAAAAGCTTACTAACGTTAAAAGAAAGCAGACCTAAATTTAAGCCTCAAGGACTCTGCTCCAAGCTTCCGCTTCGGCAGGCTATTCAAGGCTTTACCTTGAGGAAGGGACTCCCGTCAAGTTTCCTTTTAGCTCTAGAGCGTCTCAGGAGGAGCTCCCACCCAGGCTATGAAAGCACCCTGTTGATGGAGAGAACACTCGTTCCCTTCCCAGAGCCCTGCCTACTGCGACTAGACACCCGTCCTAAAACTGTTATTTAGGTAGTGTTAAGGCAACATGAATGGAGCATTCAAAATGGGAAAGCAAGGCCTGTGCCATCAGGTCCCTGTTTCCAGCGAACACGCAGCCTACCTCCTTGTGCTTTCTACCAGGTAAATACACACTCTAGCTAAACCCTGGTCCCTTCCCTGAATAACGTTTTCTTGGCACGGAGTTCTCCGTGTAGCCAACTGCCTCTCCCAAGGAAGGCTCTAGGTACGCTATCGGGGCTTAGCTTCTTCTAAAACCCTGCAGTGTAAGACGTAGAACTGTGCTTTGCTTACAGCTGGAAAGCAAGCCGACTTTCTCCTGTAAGTATGGGGTGTTAAGGTATGACACTGTAGAAGGAATGCGAAGCAGTTTTGGTTTCTCAGTGCCGCTCAGCCTAGGGCAATGAGGCGAGATATGCATGACATGTGGGATGTAAGAGAACAGATGTCCTGGAGCCTTTGGAGTGCTGATTAAACCTAGGTCTCCCAAGGAAGAGTGCAGTGTGTTGCCCTACACTCAGCATACGCAGAGTGACTGGGAAAGGTTTCCGGGCCTGGATGTTTCTTAGCAGCCTAGTGGAGGCTGCCGGTACTAGGTGTTCTTGCAGGGAATAGGGAGCCCACGCGAGGTCCTCGGTGTCCTGAAAGCTTACTAACCTTAAAAGAAAACAAACCTAAAGCTAATGCTTCAAGGACTCTGCTCCAAGCTTCCGCTTCGGTAGGCTATTCAAGGCTTTACCTTGGGGAAGGGACTCACGTCACGTTTCCTTTTAGCTCTAGAGCGTCTCAGGAGGAGCTCCCACCCAGGCTATGAAAGCACCCTGTTGATCTAGAGAACACTCGTTCCCTTCCCAGAGCCCTGCCTACAGTGTCTAAAGGCCTGTCCTAAAACTGTAATTTAGGTAGCTTCAAGGCAGCAGGAGTGGTGCATTCAAAATGGGAAAGCAAGCCTTGTGCCATCAGGTGACCGTTTCCAGCGAAAACGCAGCCTACCTCCTTGTGATTTCTACCAAGTAAATATACACTCTAGCTACACACTGGCCCCTTCCTTAATAAAGTTGGTTTGGCACGGAGTTCTGCGTGTAGCCACGGCCTCCCCAAAGGAGCGCTCTAGGTACGCTATCGGGGCTTAGCCTCTTCTAAAACCCTGCAGTGTAGGAGGAAGAACTGTGCTTTGGTACCAGCAGGAACGCAAGCCGACTTTCTCCTGTAAGTATGGCATCTTAAGGTATGACTTTGTAGAAGGAATGCGAAGCAGTTTTGGTTTCTCAGTGCCGATCAGCTTAGGGCAATGAGGCAGATTGGCATGACATGTAGGAAATGAGAGAACAGATTTCCTGGAGCTGGTGGAGTGCGGAGGAAATCCAGCTCCTCCAAGGAAGAGTGCAGTGTGTTGCCCTACACTTAGCATCCAGAGGGTGACTGGGAAACTTTTCCGGGCCTGGATGTTTCCTGGCAGGCCAGGGGAGCCTGGCCGGTCCCGGTGTTCTTGCAGGGAATAGGGTGCCCACGCGAGGTCCTGGTGCCCTGAAAAGCTTACTAACGTTAAAAGAAAGCAGACCTAAAATTAAGCCTCAAGTTCTCTGCTCCAAGCTTCCGCTTCGGCAGGCTATTCAAGGCTTTAACTTGAGGAAAGGACTCCCGTCAAGTTTCCTTTTAGCTCTAGAGCGTCTCAGGAGGAGCTCCCACCCAGGCTATGAAAGCACCCTGTTGATTTAGAGAAAACTCTTTCCCTTCCCAGTACACTGCCTACAGTGACAGGGACCCGTGCAAAACACTCTTATTTAGGTAGCTTCAAGGCAGCCAGAATGGAGCATTCAATATGGAAAAGCAAGCCTTGTGCCATAAATTCCCCGTTTCCAGTGAACACGCAGCCTACCTCCTTGAGATTTTACCAAGTAAATATACACTCTAGCTCCACACTGGTCCCTTCCTTGAATAAAGTTGGTTTGGCAGGGAGTTCTGCGTCTAGCCAACGGCGTCCACCAAGGAGCGATCTAGGTTCGCTATCGGGGCTTAGCTTCTTCTACAACCCTGCACTGGAAGAGCAAGAACTGGGCTTTGGTTACAGCAGGAACGCAAGCCGACTCTCTCCTGTAAATATGGGGTCTTAAGGTATGACACTCTAGAAGGAATGCGAAGCAGTTTTGGTTTCTCAGTGCCGCTCAGCCTAGGGCAATGAGGCAGATTTCCATGACATGTAGGATGTAAGAGAACAGATTTCCTGGAGCTGTTGGAGTGCGGAGGAAACCTAGGTCTCCCAAGGAAGAGTGCAGTGTGTTGCCCTACACTCAGCATACACGGAGTGACTGGGAAAGGTTTCCGGGCCTGGATGTTCCTTAGCAGCCCAGGGGAGCCTGCCGGAACTCTGTGTTCTAGTAGGGAATAGGGTGCCCACGCGAGGTCCTGGTGCCCTGAAAAGCTTACTAACGTTAAAAGAAAGCAGACCTAAATTTAAGCCTCAAGGACTCTGCTCCAAGCTTCCGCTTCGGCAGGCTATTCAAGGCTTTACCTTGAGGAAGGGACTCCCGTCAAGTTTCCTTTTAGCTCTAGAGCGTCTCAGGAGGAGCTCCCACCCAGGCTATGAAAGCACCCTGTTGATGGAGAGAACACTCGTTCCCTTCCCAGAGCCCTGCCTACTGCGACTAGACACCCGTCCTAAAACTGTTATTTAGGTAGTGTTAAGGCAACATGAATGGAGCATTCAAAATGGGAAAGCAAGGCCTGTGCCATCAGGTCCCTGTTTCCAGCGAACACGCAGCCTACCTCCTTGTGCTTTCTACCAGGTAAATACACACTCTAGCTAAACCCTGGTCCCTTCCCTGAATAACGTTTTCTTGGCACGGAGTTCTCCGTGTAGCCAACTGCCTCTCCCAAGGAAGGCTCTAGGTACGCTATCGGGGCTTAGCTTCTTCTAAAACCCTGCAGTGTAAGACGTAGAACTGTGCTTTGCTTACAGCTGGAAAGCAAGCCGACTTTCTCCTGTAAGTATGGGGTGTTAAGGTATGACACTGTAGAAGGAATGCGAAGCAGTTTTGGTTTCTCAGTGCCGCTCAGCCTAGGGCAATGAGGCGAGATATGCATGACATGTGGGATGTAAGAGAACAGATGTCCTGGAGCCTTTGGAGTGCTGATTAAACCTAGGTCTCCCAAGGAAGAGTGCAGTGTGTTGCCCTACACTCAGCATACGCAGAGTGACTGGGAAAGGTTTCCGGGCCTGGATGTTTCTTAGCAGCCTAGTGGAGGCTGCCGGTACTAGGTGTTCTTGCAGGGAATAGGGAGCCCACGCGAGGTCCTCGGTGTCCTGAAAGCTTACTAACCTTAAAAGAAAACAAACCTAAAGCTAATGCTTCAAGGACTCTGCTCCAAGCTTCCGCTTCGGTAGGCTATTCAAGGCTTTACCTTGGGGAAGGGACTCACGTCACGTTTCCTTTTAGCTCTAGAGCGTCTCAGGAGGAGCTCCCACCCAGGCTATGAAAGCACCCTGTTGATCTAGAGAACACTCGTTCCCTTCCCAGAGCCCTGCCTACAGTGTCTAAAGGCCTGTCCTAAAACTGTAATTTAGGTAGCTTCAAGGCAGCAGGAGTGGTGCATTCAAAATGGGAAAGCAAGCCTTGTGCCATCAGGTGACCGTTTCCAGCGAAAACGCAGCCTACCTCCTTGTGATTTCTACCAAGTAAATATACACTCTAGCTACACACTGGCCCCTTCCTTAATAAAGTTGGTTTGGCACGGAGTTCTGCGTGTAGCCACGGCCTCCCCAAAGGAGCGCTCTAGGTACGCTATCGGGGCTTAGCCTCTTCTAAAACCCTGCAGTGTAGGAGGAAGAACTGTGCTTTGGTACCAGCAGGAACGCAAGCCGACTTTCTCCTGTAAGTATGGCATCTTAAGGTATGACTTTGTAGAAGGAATGCGAAGCAGTTTTGGTTTCTCAGTGCCGATCAGCTTAGGGCAATGAGGCAGATTGGCATGACATGTAGGAAATGAGAGAACAGATTTCCTGGAGCTGGTGGAGTGCGGAGGAAATCCAGCTCCTCCAAGGAAGAGTGCAGTGTGTTGCCCTACACTTAGCATCCAGAGGGTGACTGGGAAACTTTTCCGGGCCTGGATGTTTCCTGGCAGGCCAGGGGAGCCTGGCCGGTCCCGGTGTTCTTGCAGGGAATAGGGTGCCCACGCGAGGTCCTGGTGCCCTGAAAAGCTTACTAACGTTAAAAGAAAGCAGACCTAAAATTAAGCCTCAAGTTCTCTGCTCCAAGCTTCCGCTTCGGCAGGCTATTCAAGGCTTTAACTTGAGGAAAGGACTCCCGTCAAGTTTCCTTTTAGCTCTAGAGCGTCTCAGGAGGAGCTCCCACCCAGGCTATGAAAGCACCCTGTTGATTTAGAGAAAACTCTTTCCCTTCCCAGTACACTGCCTACAGTGACAGGGACCCGTGCAAAACACTCTTATTTAGGTAGCTTCAAGGCAGCCAGAATGGAGCATTCAATATGGAAAAGCAAGCCTTGTGCCATAAATTCCCCGTTTCCAGTGAACACGCAGCCTACCTCCTTGAGATTTTACCAAGTAAATATACACTCTAGCTCCACACTGGTCCCTTCCTTGAATAAAGTTGGTTTGGCAGGGAGTTCTGCGTCTAGCCAACGGCGTCCACCAAGGAGCGATCTAGGTTCGCTATCGGGGCTTAGCTTCTTCTACAACCCTGCACTGGAAGAGCAAGAACTGGGCTTTGGTTACAGCAGGAACGCAAGCCGACTCTCTCCTGTAAATATGGGGTCTTAAGGTATGACACTCTAGAAGGAATGCGAAGCAGTTTTGGTTTCTCAGTGCCGCTCAGCCTAGGGCAATGAGGCAGATTTCCATGACATGTAGGATGTAAGAGAACAGATTTCCTGGAGCTGTTGGAGTGCGGAGGAAACCTAGGTCTCCCAAGGAAGAGTGCAGTGTGTTGCCCTACACTCAGCATACACGGAGTGACTGGGAAAGGTTTCCGGGCCTGGATGTTCCTTAGCAGCCCAGGGGAGCCTGCCGGAACTCTGTGTTCTAGTAGGGAATAGGGTGCCCACGCGAGGTCCTGGTGCCCTGAAAAGCTTACTAACGTTAAAAGAAAGCAGACCTAAATTTAAGCCTCAAGGACTCTGCTCCAAGCTTCCGCTTCGGCAGGCTATTCAAGGCTTTACCTTGAGGAAGGGACTCCCGTCAAGTTTCCTTTTAGCTCTAGAGCGTCTCAGGAGGAGCTCCCACCCAGGCTATGAAAGCACCCTGTTGATGGAGAGAACACTCGTTCCCTTCCCAGAGCCCTGCCTACTGCGACTAGACACCCGTCCTAAAACTGTTATTTAGGTAGTGTTAAGGCAACATGAATGGAGCATTCAAAATGGGAAAGCAAGGCCTGTGCCATCAGGTCCCTGTTTCCAGCGAACACGCAGCCTACCTCCTTGTGCTTTCTACCAGGTAAATACACACTCTAGCTAAACCCTGGTCCCTTCCCTGAATAACGTTTTCTTGGCACGGAGTTCTCCGTGTAGCCAACTGCCTCTCCCAAGGAAGGCTCTAGGTACGCTATCGGGGCTTAGCTTCTTCTAAAACCCTGCAGTGTAAGACGTAGAACTGTGCTTTGCTTACAGCTGGAAAGCAAGCCGACTTTCTCCTGTAAGTATGGGGTGTTAAGGTATGACACTGTAGAAGGAATGCGAAGCAGTTTTGGTTTCTCAGTGCCGCTCAGCCTAGGGCAATGAGGCGAGATATGCATGACATGTGGGATGTAAGAGAACAGATGTCCTGGAGCCTTTGGAGTGCTGATTAAACCTAGGTCTCCCAAGGAAGAGTGCAGTGTGTTGCCCTACACTCAGCATACGCAGAGTGACTGGGAAAGGTTTCCGGGCCTGGATGTTTCTTAGCAGCCTAGTGGAGGCTGCCGGTACTAGGTGTTCTTGCAGGGAATAGGGAGCCCACGCGAGGTCCTCGGTGTCCTGAAAGCTTACTAACCTTAAAAGAAAACAAACCTAAAGCTAATGCTTCAAGGACTCTGCTCCAAGCTTCCGCTTCGGTAGGCTATTCAAGGCTTTACCTTGGGGAAGGGACTCACGTCACGTTTCCTTTTAGCTCTAGAGCGTCTCAGGAGGAGCTCCCACCCAGGCTATGAAAGCACCCTGTTGATCTAGAGAACACTCGTTCCCTTCCCAGAGCCCTGCCTACAGTGTCTAAAGGCCTGTCCTAAAACTGTAATTTAGGTAGCTTCAAGGCAGCAGGAGTGGTGCATTCAAAATGGGAAAGCAAGCCTTGTGCCATCAGGTGACCGTTTCCAGCGAAAACGCAGCCTACCTCCTTGTGATTTCTACCAAGTAAATATACACTCTAGCTACACACTGGCCCCTTCCTTAATAAAGTTGGTTTGGCACGGAGTTCTGCGTGTAGCCACGGCCTCCCCAAAGGAGCGCTCTAGGTACGCTATCGGGGCTTAGCCTCTTCTAAAACCCTGCAGTGTAGGAGGAAGAACTGTGCTTTGGTACCAGCAGGAACGCAAGCCGACTTTCTCCTGTAAGTATGGCATCTTAAGGTATGACTTTGTAGAAGGAATGCGAAGCAGTTTTGGTTTCTCAGTGCCGATCAGCTTAGGGCAATGAGGCAGATTGGCATGACATGTAGGAAATGAGAGAACAGATTTCCTGGAGCTGGTGGAGTGCGGAGGAAATCCAGCTCCTCCAAGGAAGAGTGCAGTGTGTTGCCCTACACTTAGCATCCAGAGGGTGACTGGGAAACTTTTCCGGGCCTGGATGTTTCCTGGCAGGCCAGGGGAGCCTGGCCGGTCCCGGTGTTCTTGCAGGGAATAGGGTGCCCACGCGAGGTCCTGGTGCCCTGAAAAGCTTACTAACGTTAAAAGAAAGCAGACCTAAAATTAAGCCTCAAGTTCTCTGCTCCAAGCTTCCGCTTCGGCAGGCTATTCAAGGCTTTAACTTGAGGAAAGGACTCCCGTCAAGTTTCCTTTTAGCTCTAGAGCGTCTCAGGAGGAGCTCCCACCCAGGCTATGAAAGCACCCTGTTGATTTAGAGAAAACTCTTTCCCTTCCCAGTACACTGCCTACAGTGACAGGGACCCGTGCAAAACACTCTTATTTAGGTAGCTTCAAGGCAGCCAGAATGGAGCATTCAATATGGAAAAGCAAGCCTTGTGCCATAAATTCCCCGTTTCCAGTGAACACGCAGCCTACCTCCTTGAGATTTTACCAAGTAAATATACACTCTAGCTCCACACTGGTCCCTTCCTTGAATAAAGTTGGTTTGGCAGGGAGTTCTGCGTCTAGCCAACGGCGTCCACCAAGGAGCGATCTAGGTTCGCTATCGGGGCTTAGCTTCTTCTACAACCCTGCACTGGAAGAGCAAGAACTGGGCTTTGGTTACAGCAGGAACGCAAGCCGACTCTCTCCTGTAAATATGGGGTCTTAAGGTATGACACTCTAGAAGGAATGCGAAGCAGTTTTGGTTTCTCAGTGCCGCTCAGCCTAGGGCAATGAGGCAGATTTCCATGACATGTAGGATGTAAGAGAACAGATTTCCTGGAGCTGTTGGAGTGCGGAGGAAACCTAGGTCTCCCAAGGAAGAGTGCAGTGTGTTGCCCTACACTCAGCATACACGGAGTGACTGGGAAAGGTTTCCGGGCCTGGATGTTCCTTAGCAGCCCAGGGGAGCCTGCCGGAACTCTGTGTTCTAGTAGGGAATAGGGTGCCCACGCGAGGTCCTGGTGCCCTGAAAAGCTTACTAACGTTAAAAGAAAGCAGACCTAAATTTAAGCCTCAAGGACTCTGCTCCAAGCTTCCGCTTCGGCAGGCTATTCAAGGCTTTACCTTGAGGAAGGGACTCCCGTCAAGTTTCCTTTTAGCTCTAGAGCGTCTCAGGAGGAGCTCCCACCCAGGCTATGAAAGCACCCTGTTGATGGAGAGAACACTCGTTCCCTTCCCAGAGCCCTGCCTACTGCGACTAGACACCCGTCCTAAAACTGTTATTTAGGTAGTGTTAAGGCAACATGAATGGAGCATTCAAAATGGGAAAGCAAGGCCTGTGCCATCAGGTCCCTGTTTCCAGCGAACACGCAGCCTACCTCCTTGTGCTTTCTACCAGGTAAATACACACTCTAGCTAAACCCTGGTCCCTTCCCTGAATAACGTTTTCTTGGCACGGAGTTCTCCGTGTAGCCAACTGCCTCTCCCAAGGAAGGCTCTAGGTACGCTATCGGGGCTTAGCTTCTTCTAAAACCCTGCAGTGTAAGACGTAGAACTGTGCTTTGCTTACAGCTGGAAAGCAAGCCGACTTTCTCCTGTAAGTATGGGGTGTTAAGGTATGACACTGTAGAAGGAATGCGAAGCAGTTTTGGTTTCTCAGTGCCGCTCAGCCTAGGGCAATGAGGCGAGATATGCATGACATGTGGGATGTAAGAGAACAGATGTCCTGGAGCCTTTGGAGTGCTGATTAAACCTAGGTCTCCCAAGGAAGAGTGCAGTGTGTTGCCCTACACTCAGCATACGCAGAGTGACTGGGAAAGGTTTCCGGGCCTGGATGTTTCTTAGCAGCCTAGTGGAGGCTGCCGGTACTAGGTGTTCTTGCAGGGAATAGGGAGCCCACGCGAGGTCCTCGGTGTCCTGAAAGCTTACTAACCTTAAAAGAAAACAAACCTAAAGCTAATGCTTCAAGGACTCTGCTCCAAGCTTCCGCTTCGGTAGGCTATTCAAGGCTTTACCTTGGGGAAGGGACTCACGTCACGTTTCCTTTTAGCTCTAGAGCGTCTCAGGAGGAGCTCCCACCCAGGCTATGAAAGCACCCTGTTGATCTAGAGAACACTCGTTCCCTTCCCAGAGCCCTGCCTACAGTGTCTAAAGGCCTGTCCTAAAACTGTAATTTAGGTAGCTTCAAGGCAGCAGGAGTGGTGCATTCAAAATGGGAAAGCAAGCCTTGTGCCATCAGGTGACCGTTTCCAGCGAAAACGCAGCCTACCTCCTTGTGATTTCTACCAAGTAAATATACACTCTAGCTACACACTGGCCCCTTCCTTAATAAAGTTGGTTTGGCACGGAGTTC